>NC_053390.1:260277007-260599588 GCF_905171765.1 Bufo bufo
ACGTGCACACCCCTGGACTACCCCATTCAATTCTAGGAGGGCATACCTTCCAACCAAGGGGGACGCCTTTCCCTAATACCAAACACTTCATTCCTGTCCTGTCAGGTAGGAAGTATCTCCATCTCCGGTTATACCTCTTTTAACCCAACATTCCCAGGTCATCTCATTCAAAACAACCCCCTCTACTATGAATATATAGACCATATGGATGCTCAGTAACAACTACTGTATGTAGCTCCAATACCCTTATGTGGAGCAAGCAATGGAAACCATATACACTGCTCAAAAAAATAAAGGGAACACAAAAATAACACATCCTAGATCTGAGTTAATTAAATATTCTTCTGAAATACTTTGTTCTTTACATAGTTGAATGTGCTGACAACAAAATCACACAAAAATAAAAAAATGGAAATCAAATTTTTCAACCCATGGAGGTCTGGATTTGGAGTCACACTCAAAAATTAAAGTGGAAAAACACACTACAGGCTGATCCAACTTTGATGTAATGTCCTTAAAACAAGTCAAAATGAGGCTCAGTAGTGTGTGTGGCCTCCACGTGCCTGTATAACCTCCCTACAATGCCTGTGCATGCTCGTGATGAGGTGGCGGACGGTCTCCTGAGGGATCTCCTCCCAGACCTGGACTAAAGCACACGCCAATTCCTGGACAGTCTGTGGTGCAACGTGATGTTGGTGGATAGAACGAGACATGATGTCCCAGATGTGCTCAATTGGATTCAGGTCTGGGGAACGGGCGGGCCAGTCCATAGCATCAATGCCTTCTTCTTGTAGGAACTGCTGACACACTCCAGCCACATGAGGTCTAGCATTGTCTTGCATTAGGAGGAACCCAGGGCCAACCGCACCAGCATATGGTCTCACAAGGGGTCTGAGGATCTCATCTCCGTACCTAATGGCAGTCAGGCTACCTCTGGCGAGCACATGGAGGGCTGTGCGGCCCTCCAAAGAAATGCCACCCCACACCATTACTGACCCAATGCCAAACCGGTCATGCTGGAGGATGTTGCAGGCAGCAGAACGTTCTCCACGGCGTCTCCAGACTCTGTCACGTCTGTCACATGTGCTCAGTGTGAACCTGCTTTCATCTGTGAAGAGCACAGGGTGCCAGTGGCGAGGAGGGGCACATGCTAAACGTCCTGCACGGTGTTGGGCTGTAAGCACAACCCCCACCTGTGGACGTCGGGCCCTCATATCACCCTCATGGAGTCTGTTTCTGACCGTTTGAGCAGAGACATGCACATTTGTGGCCTGCTGGAGGTCATTTTTCAGGGCTCTGGCAGTGCTCCTCCTGTTCCTCCTTGCACAAAGGCGGAGGTAGCGGTCCTGCTGCTGGGTTGTTGCCCTCCTACGGCCTACTCCATGTCTCCTGATGTACTGGCCTGTCTCCTGGTAGCGCCTCCATGCTCTGGACACTACGCTGACAGACACAGCAAACCTTCTTGCCACAGCTCGCATTGATGTGCCATCCTGGATAAGCTGCACTACCTGAGCCACTTGTGTGGGTTGTAGACTCCGTCTCATGCTACCACTAGAGTGAAAGCACCGGCAGCATTCAAAAGTGACCAAAACATCAGCCAGGAAGCATAGGAACTGAGAAGTGGTCTGTGGTCACCACCTGCAGAACCACTCCTTTATTGGGGGTGTCTTGCTAATTGCCTATAATTTCCACCTGTTGTCTATCCCATTTGCACAACAGCATGTGAAATTGATTGTCACTCAGTGTTACTTCGTAAGTGGACAGTTTGATTTCACAGAAGTGTGATTGACCTGGAGTTACATTGTGTTGTTTAAGTGTTCCCTTTATTTTTTTGAGCAGTGTATATCAATATTTCATGAACAGAAAAGAAATTTGCTCCCCCGTGGGATGAATGCACAAATAGGCCCAAATCATTATTCAACAGAGGTGGTTACCATTCTATTATTCTTGTTCGGTATTTCCTCAGTCCGTGTCCCCAGGTCTCATCTGTATACGCAGTTATCTGTAAAAAGACTGAGAGAATGTGAGAAAAAAATGAATAAAAATACTTATACATATAAATAATTAATCTCAGCCATACAGGTTGGGTACAAACTTACCTTTATTAAAAAAAACAATACTTAGATAGAGTACAGTATTAATTTAACAAGTGAGGTGAAGACTAAACTTCGTACAGTCAGTAGAGTGAACCAATCTTAAACACTCGCCTTTGGGTTTGAGTGTTTGTAACTCGTAGATCCACCTCAACTCCATCCTTTTTAATAATCTTTCCCTGTCACCCCCTCTTCTTTTGGGGTGGAACTCCATCAATAACTCGGAAGCGTAATTGCGAGATGTTGTGTTTAAACTTTAGAAAATGCTCTGGAACTGGTAATTCAGTCTTGGAACTATCAGCCTCTCTTACCCCTGAAAGTAGTTTGCGTATGTCATATCGATGTTGGTTCACTCTCTTTCTGAACTCTTGGGTTGTTTCTCCCACGTAAAAGAGCCCACATGGACATTGGAGCACATAGATCACATACTCCGATCTACATGTGTAGTAGTTCCTAATCTGCTAAGTTTTCCCTGTCCTGGGATGTGCAAAGGAACTTCCCTTCAAAATACCATTACAGTTACAGCATCCCAAGCAGGGAAAGCAGCCCTTTCTCTGAATTTTTGGTAGACTAAGCCGTTTAGTGTCTGTATTCACTAGCCTATCACCTACATTGCATGGCCTTCTGTATGACATAAGGAGAGTGGTACGAAATGCCTCAATGTCAGGGAATGACTCAGTGAGAATATGCCAACTGTTCCTGAGGATGTGTGATATCTGTCTACTGAATACTGTATGGGTCGACACAAAGGGAACCCTCTTGTTCTCCTCTCGTTGTTCCTTGTCCTTCAAGAGATCTTCCCTTTTAAATTGATTAACCCTCCGCCTATGTCTCTGTACCATAGGTTTCGGGTAACCTCTCTCATAGAATATGTGACACATCTCACTGAGTCTCACCTCCAGTTTCTCTTCATCTGTTACTATTCTTTTTACCCTCAGTAGCTGGCTATAGGGCAGTGACTCTTTCCTAAAACTTACCAGATTAGGAACTACTACACATGTAGTTCGAAGTATGTGATCTATGTGCTCCAATGTCCATGTGGGCTCTTTTACGTGGGAGAAACAACCCAAGAGTTCAGAAAGAGAGTGAACCAACATCGATATGACATACGCAAACTACTTTCAGGGGTAAGAGAGGCTGATAGTTCCAAGACTGAATTACCAGTTCCAGAGCATTTTCTAAAGTTTAAACACAACATCTCGCAATTACGCTTCCGAGTTATTGATGTTGTTCCACCCCAAAGAAGAGGGGGTGACAGGGAAAGATTATTAAAAAGGATGGAGTTGAGGTGGATTTACGAGTTACAAACACTCGAACCCAAAGGCCTCAACAGGGAGTTTAAGATTGGTTCACTCTACTGACTGTACTAAGTTTAGTCTTCACCTCACTTGTTAAATTAATACTGTACTCTCAGTATTGTTTTTTTTAATTGAGTTTGTACCCAACCTGTATGGCTGAGATTAATTATTTATATGTATAAGTATTTTTATTTTTTCTCACATTCTCTCAGTCTTTTTACAGATAACTGCGTATACAGATGAGACCTGGGGACACGAACTGAGGAAATACCGAACAAGAATAATAGAATGGTAACCACCTCTGTTGAATAATGATTTGGGCCTATTTGTGCATTCATCCCACGGGGGAAGCAAATTTATTTTCTGTTCATGAAATATTGATATATATGGTTTCCATTGCTTGCTCCACATAAGGGTATTGGAGCTACATAGTTGTTACTAAGCATCCATATGGTCTATATATTCATAGTAGAGGGGGTTGTTTTGAATGAGATGACCTGGGAATGTTGGGTTAAAAGAGGTATACCCCGAGACGGAGATACTTCCTACCTGACAGGACAGGAATGAAGTGTTTGGTATTAGGGAAGGGCGTCCCCCTTGGTTGGAAGGTATGCCCTCCTAGAATTGAATGGGGTAGTCCAGGGGTGTGCACGTCGACCCCATAATACAATGGAGGGAGACGTGTCACCAATGTGATTACCATAATTGCTTGATGGGGGAGGGTACTGGCCCACTCTAGAACAGAGGTGGTATTTACCCCTTATGGTCTGGCTGGAGAGTGCCCCCCCGTAAAAATGAATGTATGAGCCCCAAATGATTCATCATGAGGCTAAACTCAATTTAATCTGACTAGGTACTATAACCTTAAGGTGTGGACGAGTAGTGGACACCTAGTATACTTAGCAATTTTGTTCATTCTCAATTTCTATTATTACCGAACCCAGACGTTCAATCAACCTCTTGCATTAATGATTACAGACAGATTTGCTCCCGACGGTGGGCAGAATGTATATAAATATGTAGAAGCCTTTATCGCATAAGGGTTTTATTCGGAAGACAATTGTATACATGGTTACCATGACGCCAGCTGTAAGGATGCTGCACGATGACGGGAGGCCCGACGTCAGATCCTATTACTACGTGCATTGGGCGTGCATGCGCATTATACGCTAGTGGTGATGTGGATGGGAGGCGTCTGGTTTCCATGACACCGGGGCAGCTCACTACGCTGACTCACATGGCTGATGTCACAGAAGTGACACGCAGGCGCATTAGACACAGAGGAACGCCGAGGGAAGCGTGGCAATCGACTATACATGTCAATAGAGTTTGGTTCACCTGAGCGATGTTCTCCCCAGGTCTACATTATGTATCGCAGTGAGTAGACAGAGTTATATATTTATATATGCACAATGTATGATGATTGGTATTGTATGTTATGTTATTCCCGTAATAGGGTGAACACTGAAAGGGGCGGCACACACTTTTTTGTAAATGTTTATTAACATAATTGATTGGGTAATGTGACCCGTTTAGTAGGGTATATGTATCCGGTTTTTACTTCACATTGTTAATTGCTTGAGAAAGATCACACAGATCGAAACGTCGCATTGAATTGGTGAATAAAGTTTGAAAGACCAAGGCTGGAGAGTGCTGCAGTTTCTTTTATGATTGCATTTGGAGTTGGGGAAGCTTAAGACTGGCTTCTGACACAGCGGGCACCCCCACCGTAAGGAACAATATATAATTTTTGTTGTGCTGCTCCATTTTTCTATTTCTGCCTTTTGTGTCTTATATCACCTAGATGTTCCCCTATCCGTCTCCTTAGCTCTCTGATGGTTTTCCCCACTTATTGCATTGGACATGTGTATGTACATAGATAAACTAATCCCATGCTTTTGCAATTGGCATAATCTCGGATGCCATACATTTTTTGCGTAGACACACTCATGAAACTTCTTGTGGTATGTATATATGGGCAAGCAATGCAGCCGCCACACCTATACATGCTGCACATTTTCTTTGGTAACCAAGTACCTTGTTTCTTTTCAGGGTCAAAATGGCTGTGCACAAGTCGGTCTCTGAGGGATCTACCTCTTCTGAAGGTGATGGCCGGATGATCTGGTATTGTGTCTCTGATATCTGGATCCATTTTTAAAAGGTCCCAGTATTTAGATAAGACACCCCGTATTTTTCTATGACGGTCATGAAATGTGCCTATAATACGGGTATATTGCTTTTTCTTTTGTTCCCCGTATGTAGACACAACATCCTTCTGCATATCTAGTTGTGGATCTAGGAGAGTGGCCCTGTCTCTTTTTAGGGCATTTTTGAAGGCCTTATGGAGTACTTTTGGAGGCTAACCTTTTAGTGTAAATCTGCCCTGTAATTCTCTAGCCTGACGGTGGAAGTAATGTCCTCTTGTGCAATTTCTATGTATTCGTAAGTATTGCCCCTTAGGCATACCACATCTAAGACTTAGGGGGTGATGACTATCCCATCTGAGGAGGCTATTTGTCGTAGTAGGTTTTCTATATATGTTTGGGTACATATCTGTCCATGTTCAAGGTGGATATCAAGATCAATAAATGCCATATGTTGTTCATTAATTTCTGGAGGTGAAATTCATCCCAATATCATTTGTATTTATCCTTTCTATAAACTCCAGGAAAGATTTCCTGGGACCGCTCCACAGGATAAAAACATCTATGAAGCGACCCCAGAAGCTAATGAATGGTGTCCACTTATTGTCTTCCATGAACACCATAGTGTCCTCCCACCAGCCCAGGAACAGGTTTGCATAGGTAGGTGCACAGGCACTGCCCATAGCAGTGCCCCTGAGCTGGTGGAAGTACCTGGAGTTGAAGAGAAAATAGTTATGTTTGAGCACATACTCAAGAAGTCGTAATATGAGATCATTGGGAGGGATGCAATGTGTACCTCTAGCTTTTAGAAAATATTGTACCGCTGAGAGTCCTTTTTCATCATGAGGGATATTACTATAAAGGGCCTCCACGTCAATAGAGGCAAGTAAGGTGTTGTCCTCCACCGTCACGCCATCCAATTTTTTTTATTAAGTCAGAAGTATCCCGATGTACGAAGGGAGAGCAGTAACAAAATCTCTCAGGACCATATCAACATAGATTCCTACATTATGACTAATGGGTCCAATCCCAGACACTATAGGTCATCCTTTAAGGGGAGTGAGGCCCTTATGCACTTTTGGCAGAGAATAAATGTGGGAGTTTTTGGTTTCTCATTGAACATAAAGTTCATCTCATCTTCTGAGATCAGTCTAGCATTTAAAGCTTCCACCAAGATAAGTTCTAACTAATGTAGAAATTCACTAGTGGGATTACCTTTCAATTTTGTGTAGGAACATCTATCACTCAAGATCTGATTGCACATGTCTAAATATAGGCAATGATTTAGGATAACAAAATTCCCTCCTTTATCGGAAGGTTTCATGATGATGTTCTCATCAGATTTAAGTGCAATCATGGCCTTGATTTCAGACTTGCTTAGGTTTTCTTCCTGATCAGCTTCTTTATGTTCCAACTTCTCAATCTCCTTTGTGACAATTCCCAGGAACAAATCTATGATGTTACTTTCTTGGGTTGGGGGGGGATTTTTTACTTTTGTGTTTGAGTTTCGTAAAAGGGCCCAAACCCCTGTCCCTCTCACCCTCATCTAATAACCCTGCCAATATCCTCGTGCCCTGAAGATCCTCTATCGGGATCCCTAATTTGATACTTTCAGTAATGTCATTATTTTTGTAGAATTTATCCCATTTTAGTTTTCATCAGAATAGGTGAATGTCTTTAACCCATCGAAATGCATTATATTTGGTCGTTTGAACAAAAGAAACCCCTTTGGAAAGGACATTAACTTCTTCAATAGTTAGGTTTCTATCTGACAGATTTATAATCTGACCCTCATCAGGCGTGGAAACGGTCTTACCTATTTCTCTGATCCGGTTTGATCTCTCAGGTGATATGGGGTCACCCCCCCTGACTCCAAAAAAAACCTAATGATCCAAAAGATCCTGAGGGCTGTTAGGAGTTCAGATTTCTTGGGTGGTTTTTGTCTTGTGGACCCATCTACCTTGTCTTCCCCGATTTCCTCTAAATCCTCTAGATCTTGTTCTGCCTACAGGAAATCTCTCCCCTGTTTTTTCTGTGTCAGAAGTTTCAATTTCTGAGGAAGAGATTTCTGTGTCAGATGGGGTCTTCTTTTTCTCAGTAAGATTAAGGTATGCTCTGTTTTCTTTAAATTCCAATAGATCTCTTCTAAATTGTATGTTGTCTGTCCTTTAATAATGAGTGAAACCTTTCTACTGACACCTGCAAATTATTTTCACGTTTAGGAAAGTCGGGGTCAGTCTTATGTTTTAAAGTCTTTTCAATGAGTTCATTTAAATCTGCTGATGTCTTTAACAGAGTCTGTTTCTCCTCTGTGAGGAGGAGTTTCATAAGATTGATTGAGCTTCCAGTTAGTACTTGCTCCCACTTATTATTTAGTTCAGGTGTCTGAGAGCGTGCCGCCAGTATTAACGGAATCCTCAGTCCTGACTGAATTTTAATTGCCGGTCCGGGTTTTTGGCAGCACCTGGCTGTCCTTAAATAGGCAGCTGGGCTCAGCAGCAGGATCACTGTGTTGGGATCTGAGGCTTGGTGCCAGGTTGGAGGGCTGAGACCTATGGGCCGAGGAAACAGGCCTCCTAAAGCCTGCCGTGGACTGCTGGAGGCAGAACTGACATCAAGGTGACTTCTCTTATATGAACTTTCCAATTTGTGTGAAGTAACACCAAGATGTACTTTTCATTGTGTGTGAAGTAAACACCAAGACTGCAAAGTAACGCATTGTTTTGTGCATTTGCCTCAAGTGTGAATAAACACTGAAGTTTTGCATTAAGAACTTGTGTTTTGCCTCTGTACTGCGTCTGCATACCCTATCTACCAGAACAAAACCCTACACCCCATTGAAATGAATAGGTCCGCATTTGATCCGTAAAAAATGTAAACTGAAAATAAGTTTATGTGCATGAGGCTAGAGATGTCCCGAATAGTTTGCTGGCAAACAGTTCCCGGCGAACATAGCTTGTTCGCGTTCGCCGCGGCGGGCGAACATATGCGTTGTTCGGGCCTCCCCCTATTCGTCATCATTGAGTAAACTTTGACCCTGTACCTCACAGTCAGCAGACACATTCCAGCCAATCAGCAGCAGACCCTCCCACCTCCTGGACAGCATCCATTTTAGATTAATTCGGAAGCTGCATTCTTAGTGAGAGGAGGGACAGTGTAGCTGCTGCTGATTTAATAGGGAAATTGATAGCTAGGCTAGTGTATTCAGTGTCCACTGCAGTCCTGAAGGACTCATCTGATCTCTGCTGTAAGGACAGCACCCCAAAAAGCCATTTTTAGGGCTAGAACATCAGTCTGCTTTTTTTTTTTCTCCTGTGTAATCTAATTGCAGTTGCCTGCCAGCGTGTGTGTCAGGCTCACAGCGTATACTGTGCCCACTTGCCCAGTGCCACCACTCATATCTGGTGTCACAATAGCTTGCATTTAAAAAAAAAAAAAAAACTTTTTTGACTGTGAAATAATATCAGTCATTTTCCTTCACAAGTGTGCGTTTCAGGGCCTGCAAGGGCACAGTGTCACACCAGTGCAACTCATATCTGGTGTAACAGTGGTGCACATTTAAAAAAAAAAACACTTTTTGGACTGAAATAATAGCAGTCATTTTCGTTCACAAGTGTGCGTTTCAGGGCCTGCAAGGGCACAGTGTCACAACAGTGCAACTCATATCTGGTGTAACAGTGGTGCACATTTAAAAAAAATATACAATTTTGACTGTAATAGATTGAATAGCAGTTAGGCTACTTTCACACTAGCGTTCGGAGTGGATCCGTCTGATGTTTCATCAGACGGATCCGCTCCGATAATGCAGACGTTCGCATCCGTTCAGAACGGATGCGTCTGCATTAAAACTTAGAAAATTTTCTAAGTGTGAAAGTTGTCTGAGTGGATCCGTTCAGACTTTACATTGAAAGTCAATGGGGAACGGATCCGCTTGAAGATTGAGCCATATTGTGTCATCTTCAAGCGGATCCGTCCCCATTGACTTCCATTGTAAGTGTGGACGGATCCGCTCGCCTCCGCACGGCCAGGCGGACACCCGAACGCTGCAAGCAGCGTTCAGGTGTCCGCTCACTGAGCGGAGCGGAGGCTGAACGCTGGCAGGCGGATGCATTCTCAGTGGATCCGCATCCATTGAGAATGCATTGGGGCCAGACGGATGCGTTCGGGGCCGCTCGTGAGCCCCTTCAAACGGTGCGCACGAGCGGACACCCGAACGCTAGTGTGAAAGTAGCCTTAGTTGTCTGCAAGCGTGTGTGTCAGGCCTACAGCGTCTACTCTGCCAACTTCTGCCAGTGCACAGTGCCACTCATATCTGGTGTCACAGTAGCTTGCACGCATAGTACAACTTAACTCATCTAAAAAAAAATGACAGGCAGAGGCAGGCCACCCCGCAGGGGCCGTATTGGTCGTGGTGCTGTGATTCCCTTTGGCCCTAGAATAATGCCCAGTGTTCAGAGGCCACGTACCCTGAACTTGAAAAGTTCTGAGGACATAGTTGACTGGCTAACACAGGACACCCAATCTTCTACAGCTTCCGCTCGGAACCTTGACGCACCATCCTCCTCCAGCTCAGCTTCAGGCACCTCTCAAGTTACCACTTGCCCGCCTGCCGCCACAACCAACACTAGCACCACAGCCGCTTCACTTGATCTGTCAGAGGAGTTATTTACACATCAGTTGGAAGAAATGAGTGATGCGCAACCATTATTGCCAGAGGATGTAGATAACAGGGATATGTCTCAGTCAGGCAGCATTACACACATGGACGTACGGTGTGATGATGATGATGTTGTACCCGCTGCTGCTTCCTTTGCTGAGTTGTCAGATACAAGAAAAGCGGTTGATGATGATGATGTGTTCGTGGATGTCACGTGGGTGCCCGCTAGAAGAGAAGAAGAACAGGGGGAAAGTTCACATGGGGAGACAGAGAGGAGGAGGAGGAGACGAGTTGGAAGCAGGGGGAGGTCGTCGCAAGGAGCTAGTGGCACAGTCAGACAGCATGCATCGGCACCCGGGGTCAGCCAGACAGCACGCCAATCAACGCATGCTGTTGCCACCACCAGAATGCCGTCATTGCAGAGCTCAGCAGTGTGGCATTTTTTTTGTGTGTCTGCCTCTGACAACAGCGATGCCATTTGCAACCTGTGCCAAAAGATACTGAGTCGTGGGAAGTCCAACACCCACCTAGGTACAACTGCTTTGCGAATGCACATGATCGCACATAACAAACGCCTATGGGATCAACACATGAGTACAAGCAGCACGCAAACTCAAAGCCGCCATCCTCCTCCTGGTCCAGCATCTTCAGCCACGTCAACCACTGCTGTCCTCCTTGCCCCCTCTTAACCATCCGCCACTCCGCCTCTCACCTTTAGCAGTTCCTGCTCATCTGCCCACAGTCAGGTGTCTGTCAAGGAAATGTTTGAGCGTAAGAAGCCAATGTCACAAAGTCACCCCCTTCCCCGGCGTCTGACAGCTGGCTTGTCGGAACTCTTAGCCCGCCAGCTTTTACCATACAAGCTGGTGGAGTCTGAGGCCTTCAAAAAATTTGTAGCTATTGGGACACCGCAGTGGAAGGTACCCGGCCGAAATTTCTTTTCACAAAAGGCAATCCCCAACCTGTACTCTATTGTGGAAAAGGAAGTCATGGCATGTCTGGCACACAGTGTTGGGGCAAGGGTCCATCTGACCACTGATACCTGGTCTGCAAAGCACAGTCAGAGCAGGTATATCACCTACACTGCGCATTGGGTAAACCTGCTGAAGGCTGCCAAGCATAGAATGCGTGGCTCTGCAGAGGAGTTGGTGACACCGCCACGACTTGCAGGCAGGCCTGCTGCCACCTCTTCTACTCCTCCTACTCCATCCTCTGCCATAACCTCCTCGGCTGAGTCCTCTTCTGCTGCTGCGTCTTGCTTCACATCAACGGCACTCCCCCCCCAGCTCCCCAGGGGCTATTCCACATCCCGGATACGGCAGTGTCACGCCGTCTTGGGGTTGACTTGCCTAAAAGCTGATAGGGGACGTAACAGGGATTAAACTGATAAGAATAGAGCTATTTAACACACCACTCCTATCTGGTGGCACATTTGATTACACGCGCAGTGCCCCAAATTTGAAGTAGAAGGACCGACCAAGTATCTTTTTCCATCTCCCCGTTCCTAAAATCGATGCCATATACACGTCCCCGTATAGGGGACGTAACAGGGATTAAACTGATAAGAATAGAATAACATAACACACCACAACTATCTGGCGGCACATTAGATTGCATGCGCAGTGCCCCAAATTTGAAGTAGGAGGACCAACCAAGCATCTTTTTCCATCTCCCCGTTCCTAAAATCGATGCCATATACACGTCCCCTGATAGGGGACGTAACAGGGATTAAACTGATAAGAATAGAACAACATAACACACTACAACTATCTGGCGGCACATTAGACACATTAGGCACTATCTGGCAGCACACACCTTATAATAACGCATAGAGAGGCAACGCAGAGAGAGGAGTGTGAAGAAGAGGAGTCAGAGGAGGAAGGTGGCTTTGAGGAGGTGGAAGACCAACCACAGCAGGCGTCCCAGGGGGCTTGTTGTCACCTTTCGGGGACCCTTGGTGTTGTACGTGGCTGGGTGGAGGAAGAGACCTTTAATGACATCAGTGAGGACAAGGAACGGGACATGGCTAGCTTGGTATCCAACCTTGTGCAAATGGGGAGTTTGCGGTTGTGCAAATGGACTGTTTGCGGTTGTTTGCGGTGCGTTAAGCGGGGAGTTTGGTCTGTCACTGTAAAGCGAGCGTAACCCTTACACTACCTGATCGATACAACATCATACCTGATGTTTTAAAGCACGTTATTCCAAACAATTTAGGAATGTTAGGTGATTTATGCCCTTTATGGATTAAAACCTGACTCTGCGTCAACTACGTAATTTTCCATGGGAGTTTTGCCATGGATCCCCCTCCGGCATGCCACAGTCCAGGTGTTAGTCCCCTTGAAACAACTTTTCCATCACTATTGTGGCCAGAAAGAGTCCCTGTGGGTTTTAAAATTCGCCTGCCTTTTGAAGTCTATGGCTTCGCCCGGTTCGCCAGTTCGCGAACATTTGCGAAAATTTGCGTTCGCCGTTCGCCATCTCTAGTCTTAACATATATTAGACCTAGTGGCTAGGGTGAAAACTGCAGGATTTTAGCTTTTTTTTTTTTTAAGTGACATGACATGGAAATAAAAAAAAAAAAACTCACTAAAAATTCAGAAAAATGGAATAATGGTGACTAATGGTGCATTCCCACAACTGTGTTCAACTGTGTACCTTATGGCTAATGAAATGGATATAAATGTAGAAGTGACATGACCTTTCAGTAGAGATGAGCAAAGTTTTATAAAATTGGGTTTGGCAACTTCGCCAAAATTTGCCAAGAAATTCAATTAGTTACTAATTAATTTGTCACGAATCGCTATAAATCAGGTATACCCAGGGCACTCTGGCATTGGGTATGGACACACAGAGCGCCATGCTGCGGTGAAGAACTGTGCGGCCAATAAGCCCACAGTTGCCTTTTATTTAATAATTAAGACTACACTGTATAGTGCTTCTTCATTGTTAATGGCCGCGTGGCACCCTTAATGCATCTTTAAACAGGGGCTGTTGCTAGTATGGAGTTTGGCTAGTTAGTTGGGGGGACAGTATACATATTATTGCTGTTCTTGGCTTCAATCTCTTGCAGGTTGACAATACACACATAATATTTATCAACTCTGGCATACCCACTTCTCCAGCCCCAACACTATCCTGCCCTATGGTGGGAGCCATTCTTCTGCCATCTGCTTTTCCTCCTTTTCTACACCATCTACTATCAATGAGAATATGTCATCAGGAACATCCAGCTCATCCTCTCTCTGTATCTTGCTGACTTTTCTCGGACATGGAGACGTTGAAGGATGATTAGCAAGAAGTAAAGCCAGCAAAAGATGAGGTCGAGGATGGTCCTTATTATGACCTGGCCCCCCTAAGGGGTGCAGACTTGATGGTATTGGTTAGCATGCTGGCAGTGAAATAATAAAGGCTTCCATCTTATTGGTATTGAATTACATATCGTAGTTTATGGCTTTCTAACACGTGCAGCAGCCATTTTCAGAAAACTGATTTGTTACCACGAAGCGAGATAAAATTTGGATTAGTTTAGAATCAAAGTTTTCCTAAACTTTGGACCAAATTCCGCTTTGGATACTTGCAATTTATTTTAATTTACAAATTTAAGAAATGTATCAAATTGAATTGCATTAAATATTTCCTTATTAACTTTACTTTTATCTACCTTAAGTTGACAAAGAATTTTGCCACTAGTGGAGCCAACTGAACTCATTATAGACATCTTATTAGAACTCACTTTACAAAGTTTTATTTTTGTCTATTTATCGTACATATCTTCAAATAAAGTCGTAAGTCTTACATATTCCTGTCATTATCTTCTCCTCTGCTAGAAATTCTTTTATCCTCAACACTTGACCTTTAGGTATATATTTAATCAGATATGTGCAGTATTATCCCCACAAAAGGGTTCTGTATGAGGACAAAATCATGTAAAGTAAAATGTAACCTAATGTTCTTTTTTGTAGCATAATTTCCAAGATATAAGAGTTGTTTAAATCTCCACCATAGTTATCAAAAAGCATACATACATTCAACTCAGCATACATACTGTATTAAAGAGGATTTCCCATCTGCCTCATGTACCTGATCTCCTCCCTTCCAATACTCAGTCTGTGGGCGGGATGCTTCAGCTTGGGCTAGCAGTGCACTGGCATCATAAGAGCACCACTGGCCCAAAATGAATGTCCTCTCTCCTGCTGCTGTATGCAGAGAAGAGGATGATGCTGCAGAGAGACGAACTGTCTCTCCTTCTGTGGAATTCAGTGGGGGGGGTATGTACTAGGTAAGTACAGATGCGGTACCTTCTTGGCGCAAATCACGACTTCACTGGATGTTGGTATTAATAATATTTTATTTGATGATAAGTGATAACGCGTTTCGGGCTACTTCTGACCCCTTTGTCAAGTCAGAGGTTTTTGTGATCGTTAATAAACCATAGGTTTTTATGATAGTTAAAGCACCTGGTGTCAGCGTTGCGAGCGGCGCGGCTGGTGCCTCAGCACACGAGGAGAACGCTGACTTGTCCAGCGCGCTCTCTCCGATTTCAAGATATCATCCAGTGAAGTCGTGATTTGCGCCAAGAAGGTACCGCATCTGTATTTACCTAGTTCATATCCCCCCACTGAATACCACATCACTCCTCTGGAGATCAGGTGACTCCACTTACTAGTGAAGACCAGCCCATCGCAGCGCCGGCAATGAATGGAGCTGCAGGGGGGCTCGGCTAGAGGTGGGAGGGGGCTGATGACATCAGCCCATGTCTCCTCCTAGGTCAAGGAGGGGACACCAGACAAAGGTGTCCCTTCCCAGCGCTGCGATTGGCTGGAGCAACGCTCCAGCCTATGGCAGCGCTATGCTACAATTATCCAATCTGTGGTGCTGCTGGTGGCTCGGACGGAGGTGATTGGGGCTGATTACATCAGCCCATGTCACCTCCGAGGTCAGGGAGGGGACATCAGACACTGATGTCCCCTCCCAGCGCTGCGATTGGCTGGAACAACGCTCCAGCCAATGGCAGCGCTATGCAGCAGAAAGAACGGTTGGTGCCTCTCTGCAGGCAGCCATTCTAGCTTGGTGACTGCTTGCAGAGAGGACCTGTGCCCTTCTGTGCAGCTCGTTGTCGGCTGGGACTTGTGGTACTATCACACAAATCACTGCTTTTCATTCAGTGCTTTGAAGAAGAAGAAAAAGAACATCTGGAACAGCTGTAGTGATCTTTGGCTCATCTGCAGCTGTTTCAGATCCCTATTCCCTGTCCCTGTCTCCCCCCCTTCACCCCCCTCTCTGTCCTTTTTTGGGAGGGGGGGGTTGGCATTTTTTGGCTTTTTGTTTGCTTTTTTTGGCTCTGCACCACTTTTTCAGTGTGCAAGCTGTGACTGGCAAGTGCTGATCAGCACTTGTGTTTTTTTGGTGCTAGATATATATATATATATATATATATTATGTATATAAGTCACTTTTAGTTAGTAGTATTTTTGAATTTTGAACCCGCACACTGCGTGCGTGGGTCCTGCACCTGCTGAGCGCCGGCCAGTACTGTCAATTACTGACTGCGTCTGCTCAGATTTAGTGCCTTTTTTTGTGTAAAAAAAGAAATCAGTTAGTGCTAGCTAGTTTTATATATATATATATATATATTTGTGGTCATGGCTACGGCAGAGAGCTGGTGCCCCGAACGTGCCGAGACCTGAGAGAGGAAACCAACCTGCCTAAACTGATATGGCTGGAGAGGTGCCCTTAGCCATGCCGCGGGTAAGCCTAAAAGGGGGCATACCCTGAGGAGTATGGAAAGAAAAGGGGAGGGAGGGTGGGGCACCGAAAACGCCCGCACATGAGGAGAGGGCGTGCCTCCTTTTAAGAGCGCCTACGCCCCTCCCACAAATGCAGGCTGACATGTCAGCCTTAACTACTTGTGGTCATGGCTACGGCAGAGAGCTGGTGCCCCGAACGTGCCGAGACCTGAGAGAGGAAACCAACCTGCCTAAACTGATATGGCTGGAGAGGTGCCCTTAGCCATGCCGCGGGTAAGCCTAAAAGGGGGCAAAAATACATATGAGTAGGGAGAGAAAAACCTTCGCCACTGACCAAGTTACAAAACCAAACTGTGGAATGCCTGGGATATCTCGGCCTGAGGGTAGGTATGTAACGTGAGAAGCCTGAGGAGCGCCAGCGACCCATTTGCGGATGACGTGGCCGGGGACGTCGTGCTTTGAAGCCGTGGATGCAGCTCCAATACGGAAGGAGTGTCCTGAAATGGTCTTGGGGTTGACACCCAAGCCCGCCGCCAGGGTGCGAACGTGGGAGATGAAACTGCGAGGCCGTGCGGGCCGAGACCTGGAACGGGAGCCATGGGCGGTCAGGGGCGGAGTCCCCCAGAGCTGCCAGCCGGCTCCTGAGCACCTGGACCGGGCCCATGCGTTGGTAGACTGGAGGAACTTCACCTCCACTGGTGGACCCACCTGTGAGTTTGGAAGTGAGGAGATGTGAGGAGAAATGGTCGTCGTGCCATACCAGCTGACCCCCGGTTAAACCCTTGGACCTGACTGAAACTGTGGGTGAATGCGCTGTGTCCTAAGAACCCGCGGAACTAAAGAACATGGCAGCCTTTATGATAGTGCTGGAAAGGAGCCCAAAAGGAAGACCATCTAGGGAGGTGGAAAGCTTCTAAATGATCCCCTGACACAGCCTGCCTGCTCGGGACGACCGCGTGACTACTCTTCTGAACACCCCCTAACCGTTTGAGACAGAAAACCGACCTACTTTCGGGGTCTTCCAACATGGAGAAATGTTGGACTTTGGCCAAATATCGTTGAAGGTGTTGAAGGATAGTGGAACAGGATGGCCTGAATCTGAGGACCCATCGGCTGGGGTGAGCCCTGAAACATGCATGAAGGGGCCCTACATTCGTTGTAATGACAAGCAGTTTGGCTGCGGCAGGGAATGAAAAGCGAGGGAGCAGTCTCGGTAGCGTACGGAATCCTACCTGGGGGAACGGGCCCTAGGGTGGAGGTTATTGGCAAGGCTAGAGTGGACTGGACAGGTGGCAGCCCCCAGTAGGACTTGACGGCCAGGAGGCTGGTCTGGACGTCCGAAACCAAGGAGGCGACGGAGTCCATCCCGGCATGTAGCTGCGCCAGGGACACCTGAAGGGTGGACATGGAGACTTGCTCCAAGTCCGGGGCTGCTGGTTCAGCCATCAGTAGCCTATACGGCTCTGCTTTACGGCGGAAACAGGGTATTGGAACCCTCTCCGGTTAAGCTCCGTAACCAACTTCGGAATTGACCAACTCCATAGGGCCACTTGGATGCGGGTGTTTCCGGTACAGATAGGCCTTCTTTGATGTTGGAAATGTGACATACTGCAGCTGCGAAGTGACGAATAGAAAATAACATTTGACCAGGAAGCCCCGTACCTTGCAAGCGACACCCGAGACGTGAATGGTGGTTAAAGGAGGACTAGCGAGTGTCTAGTGCTCTGAACGGCGGGACCATGGACTAAGCGTGAAATGACGTGAGAAGGCTAACCGTGCTTGGCCCCAGACAGGAAAAAGAAAACTGAAGAGAAAACAAACATCAAACCTGAAATCGTACCGGAGAAAAGACTACCGAATCGAGTCTAAAACATGACAGGCGACAGAAACAGTAAATTAACAGTGTGAACCTGAAGCGACAGGTAACAGAAAATAAATGATACCACGTAAGACTTTGAGTGATCCGGACACTTATGTACGCCTGAGCGCGATAACCATGGCATGAGAAGTGAAGAACGTGGACCCTAAACGAAAGAGGCAACGGAAACTGGAAACGTACATAGATGCGCAGCCGGTGGCAGACACGGCGTGCCATGAACGTAAGCCTGAAGCGTGACAGGCAACACCTGAAAAATAAAAACACGTGAGCCTGAAGCGCAACAGGCAGCAGATAATTGATTGAAACGTAAGCCTGAAGCGTAACAGCCAAACCTATGACAAATTGAAAACGTAAGCCTGAAACGTAACAGGCAACAGATAATGAAAATAACACGTAAGCCTGAAGCGTAATAGGCAACCTAAGATAAATTAGAAACGTAAGCCTGAAACGTAACAGGCAACAGACAATGAAAATAACACGTAAGCCTGAAGCGTAACAGAAACAGATGATGAATTGAAAACGTGAGCCTGAAAAACGTGACAGGCAACAGATAAAACATGGCAACAAGATGACAGATTGAAACGTGCGTTTGAACGTGACAGGCAACAGATGATACACTGAATAAAAAAAAAAAAAAAATAAAAAAAAATAAAAAAAAAAAAAAAAAGTGAGCTTGAACCGTGGCAGCCACCCGACGTGGTGAGATGTGCACGTGAGCCTGAAGCGCAAAAAGTGGCAATGGTAATAAAGCGTGAGTCTGAAACGTGACAGGCCAATGATTGAGAAAGGAACGGACGCCTGGACAGAACAGGCCGTGGGAGGCAAGAGGCGTGAGCCTGGCCGTTACCGCCAATTGATACATAGGCCTGACACGTGACAGCAACAGCCTGTCGTGGACAGGTATGACAGAGAAACAAAACATGGTGACATGAACAAGAAGTGACCTGAGACGTGACTGGAGACAACCTGGTGACTATGACGTGACCCTGACGCGGGTGACAAAGGAATAGGAAGTTGCATAGCAGCGTAGCCTGGAAGACCGCGAATGTGTGGTAGAAAATGAAGCAGTTGCCGGAAATGTCCGTGGATGTAGAGAGTGGAAAGCGATGGTCGGCACAAACGGGACAAATGAGCGCAACCTGGCTGACGAGCGCAGCCAGAGTGGCGCAGCACCCGGTGACTGCAAAATAATTGGTAATGTGAGGGGGAGACTACGCAGACCGGAACGCGCCAATGCACCCCAACCGTGACATAGGGAACCATCATTTTTTTTTTTTTTTTTTTTTTTATACTTCGCTGCAGCTGCTTGACTGTGTGGAGAGAATAAAAACTTTGAGTGTGACTGGAGTGAGAAGGACTAAAAACCGGCACCTACCTGGTTGAACCCCAAGTGGGGAATTTTATGACCTCTGTAAGGATGCATGGATCACTGGTTGAAGATTAACGGCAGAGTACCCAGGGTCTGTAACAATACTCTTTTTTTTTTTTTTTTTTTTTTTTTTTTTTTTGGAAAAAGAACACAAAAACTGGGGTCGTACTGTAGAAAATAATATTGATTGAATCTGGAAAAAAATGATAGCGACAAAGAATAGTGATTAACAGCATGAACCTGGCCTGTAACCGGTAATGGATGAAAAAACGTAAACCTGAAGCGTAACGGGGAATAAATACATAAGAGAAACGTGAACCTGACAAACGTGACAGGCAACAGACGTGGTACAGTGCATACGTAAGCCTGAAACGTAACAGGCGACAAAAATAAAAGAAAAAACGTAAGCCTGAAGCGTAACAGGCAACATGATACATATAGAAACGTAAGCCAGAAACGTAACTGGCAACAAAAAGAAAACACGTAAGCCTGAAGCGTAACAGGCAGCAGACATGATAGATTAGAAACGTAAGCCAGAAACGTAACTGGCAACAGAAAAGAAAAACGTAAGCCTGAACGTAACAGGCAGGAGACATGATAGATTAGAAACGTAAGCCAGAAACGTAACTGGCAACAGAAAAGAAAAACGTAAGCCTGAAACGTGACAGGCAACAGACATGATATATTGGAAACATAACCCTGAAACAGGCACTGACGGCAAATAATACGTGAGCCTGAAGCGTGACTGGCAACAGATATAGTCTGGGAAAAACGTGAGCCCGTGGCGACATGGGCAACAAATGGTAATGAATAATGCGTGAGCCTGACACGGAACAGGCCACAGACATGTTGGAGCATGAAATGACATGCGTGAAACCTGAAGAAAACCCGGCAATGAACATGGTGGGATGACAGGAAGCAAAACCCGCCGTGTGACTGGTGACAGAACGGTGACTGAAAAGAAGTATTTACCGAAACGTCCGCAGATGTAGCAGAGTGGAACAGGCGGTGGTCGACACGGGCGGAAATTGTTTGAAAAACCCTTGGCAGACGAAAAAAAAAAAAAAAAAAAAAAAAAAAAAAAAAAATGGCTAGCACGGCCGAAAACCCAGGGTCTGCAACAACAGTCAGAGGCATGGGGGGGGGGGGGCCCGGAGCAGTCCATAGACTGCGGCATTTACCGACCCACAACCCAGGGATCCCCAGCCGTCCCTGTGATCTAACGAAATACTCTGGTGGGCTGCGGATGCCCTGCGTTGTGGGACCTGACGTGGAGGGTAGCGGGAATTGCTGAACGTGCGGTGTGAAGGGTTGACCTGTGGAGTGACTTATCTCTGAAGCGTGAAAGTGTTGAAACTTATTTATTCATACATTTATCTACATGCATATATATATATATATAGATATATATATACATACATACGCACATACACACATATACATATATATATATATACACATACACACACATTTTTTATTTTATTTTATTTTAGCTGGAGAGGACAGAAGCAAGTGAATGAGGGAAGGAAGGGGGCGGGGAAGGTTCCCTGAGTCAGCTGACAGTGGCTCTGGATGACAGAGGAGGGCCCGTGGGGACCCTGTAGCAGTTACTATGAGCTAAATTGCTCCTGTGTGTGTATGATATTAGTGTGAATTTAAATTTGCGCTGCTCCCGTGTGCAACGTGTATTCGTGTAAGAGATTATTATTTTTTTTTTTTTTTTTTTTAAACTTTATTGGAAATTAACAACCGCCGGCCGCCGGCCAGCGCTGCGGCAGAGTGGAAGCGGCACCCCTGATGCGGCCCTGGCTCTGGACGGACCCGACCCCCGGGTGACCGGGCCGGACCCGCATTGCCCGGTATGTACGATGAGGGCAGCGGTGGACGAGAGGAGCGCAGACCGGAACCAGGGAGAGATCATGTGACCGCAAGGGGGGGGGGGGACACCAACGGCGTTGCCGGGTAACAGAGACGCCGTGCAGACCGGGGCCGAGCCAGAGGGACAGCCGGCCACGAGACCACAATGGGAAAGCAACCGGACGCGGCGCACCACGGAGCTTAGGAGGCAGTCGTGCCTTGTGGGTGCAGGAGGAGAACACTGAACTCGTTGCCGGGCAACATGGACGCTGCGGCGGACCTCATGCCCGGCGTCCCACGTGACCCCCCTGTGGACTGTGCCGGGAGCAGAGGTCAGACGTAGGGGAGACGCCAGGAATGGATGCGCCGCGGCGTGGAGGGTGAGTGAGGGCAGTGGATGTGACCGAACTTACCCGGCCGTCAAGTGCCGAAGACGGAGGAACCGGAGGCACCATGACGGGACTTACTTACCTGTCTAGCGGCACTGCTGTAAGGGGCGTAACGTTCGTGGCGGGAAGGCACCGAAAACGCCCGCACATGAGGAGAGGGCGTGCCTCCTTTTAAGAGCGCCTACGCCCCTCCCACAAATGCAGGCTGACATGTCAGCCTTAACTACATATATATATATAATTTTTTTTAAAAAGTTTAAGACCACTTGAAAAATGGCAAAAAATCATATTTAGCATGGCTGGATCTTAACAAGGTTCCAAGTAGAGCTTCAACATGCAACAAGAAGAAATGGGAGTGAGACAAAACATTTTTTGAGCATTCAATTTAATGAAAACAATGAATAAACTGAAACAGGCTGTTTTTCAGCTGATCAAAAGTTTAGGACCACACCTCCAAAAAAAAAACAAAAAACCCCAAAACAGAAATCCAACTTCCAAACATGAACTCAGTAATGAACTCCGCCGTTATTGTTTATCACTTCTAAAATTCGTTTCTACCCCATGTTTAGTTAGAGCCCAGACGGGCAGGTATTTGTTTTGTGTTATTGTTTGTTGTTGCTGGTGTTGCACAATAAATGCAAAGTTTGGACAGTATATCCATGTCTGGTGAAGTAACCTGTGAGAATTACCCCCGGAGAAGAGCTAGCCCCCCTTTATATATATATATATATATATATATATATATATATACACATATATAGATATATACCATATTTTTTTCTTTATAAGATGCACCTGATGATAAGACACACCTAGGTGTGTGGATGATGCACTGTTATGGGGGGGGTGTGGATGATGCACAGTTATGGGGGGATGTGTGGATGATGCACAGTTATGGGGAGGATGTGTGGATGATGCACAGTTATAGGGGGGATCTGTGGATTAGACTGATGGGGGGTGATCTGTGGATTAGACTGATGGGGGGGATCTGTGGATTAGACTGATGGGGGGGAGCTGTGCATTAGACTGATGGGGGGGATCTGTGCATTAGACTGATGGGGGGGATCTGTGGATTAGACTGATAAGGGGATCTGTGGATTAGACTGATGGGGGGGGATCTGTGGATTAGACTGATGGGGGGAATCTGTGGATTAGACTGATGGGGGATTTGTGGATTAGACTGATGGGGGATCTGTGGATTAGACTGATGGGGGGGATCTGTGGATTAGACTTATGTCATCTACAGATCCCACATCAGATGCATCAGTGTGGAGGGAGGAGGCGGAGACACTCATGGCGGGGCAGTGACTCTACTCTAATACACCAGGCCCCGTAACTGTTATATACATTCAATCCAATCTATATCTAAATGTATACCGCACTGTTCGGTACTTACTGTAGTACCGTAAGTATAGCATTAAGACGGCGCAGACCGGCAGCTCCCTCGGTCATGCGCCGCCTGCCTGCTTATCTCACTTTATGAATGAATGAACAGACAGGCGGGCCTGGTCGGCGCATGACCAAGGGAGCTGCGGCAGGCGGGGCAGGCAGCGCATGAAGAGGGAGCTGCGGCAGGCGGGGCAGGCAGCGCATGAGGAGGGAGCTGCGGCAGGCGGGGCAGGCGGCGCATGACCGAGGTAGCTGCCGGTCTGCGCCGTCTTAATGCTATACTTACGGTACTACAGTAAGTACCGAACAGTGCAGTATACATTTAGATATAGATCGGATTGAATGTGTTTAACAGTTGCGGGGCCCGGTGTATTAGAGTAGAGTCACTGCATCGGGCCCCTCCATGAGTGTCTCCGCCTCCTCCCTCCACACTGATACTTCGCTGGCCGCGCTGTGCAGCATGGCGGCCAGTGAAATATCCGCTTTATAAGACACATGGCCATTTCCCCCCCTCTTTTGGGTGGAAAAAAGTATGTCTTATAAAGCGAAAAATACGGTATATATATACAGGGAGTGCAGAATTATTAGGCAAGTTGTATTTTTGAGGATTAATTTTATTATTGAACAACAACCATGTTCTCAATGAACCCAAAAAACTCATTAATATCAAGGCTGAATATTTTTGGAAGTAGTTTTTAGTTTGTTTTTAGTTTTAGCTATTTTAGGGGGATATCTGTGTGTGCAGGTGACTATTACTGTGCATACTTATTAGGCAGCCTTTCTTACCTTGGCCATGTCTCTGAGTATTGCACACCTTGTGCTTTTGGGCACTCCAGTGATGTTGCAGCTCTGAAATATGGCCAAACTGGTGGCAAGTGGCATCTTGGCAGCTGCACGCTTGACTTTTCTCAGTTCATGGGCAGTTATTTTGCGCCTTGGTTTTTCCACACGCTTCTTGCGACCCTGTTGACTATTTTGAATGAAACGCTTGATTGTTCGATGATCACGCTTTAGAAGCTTTGCAATTTTAGGAGTGCTGCATCCCTCTGCAAGATATCTCACTATTTTTGACTTTTCTGAGCCTGTCAAGTCCTTCTTTTAAACCATTTTGCCAAAGGAAAGGAAGTTGCCTAATAATTATGCACACCTAATATAGGGTGTTGATGTCATTAGACCACACCCCTTCTCATTACAGAGATGCACATCACCTAATATGCTTAATTGGTAGTATGCTTTCGAGCCTATACAGCTTGGAGTAAGACAACATGCATAAAGAGGATGATGTGGTCAAAATACTCATTTGCCTAATAATTCTGCATGCAGTGTATATACAGTACAGACCAAAAGTTTGGACACACCTTCTCATTCAAAGAGTTTTCTTTATTTTCATGACTATGAAGGCATCAAAACTATGAATTAACACATGTGGAATTATATACATAACAAACAAGTGTGAAACAACTGAAAATATGTAATATTCTAGGTACTTCAAAGTAGCCACATTTTGCTTTGATTACTGCTTTGCACACTCTTGGCATTCTCTTGATGAGCTTCAAGAGATAGTCACCTGAAATGGTCTTCCAACAGTCTTGAAGGAGTTCCCAGAGATGCTTAGCACTTGTTAGCCCTTTTGCCTTCACTCTGCGGTCCAGCTCACCCCAAACCATCTCGATTGGGTTCAGGTCCGGTGACTGTGGAGGCCAGGTCATCTGGCGCAGCACCCCATCACTCTCCTTCATGGTCAAATAGCCCTTACTTTCAAAGTTTTCCCAAATTTTCAGCTGACTGACTGACCTTCATTTCTTAAAGTAATGATGGCCACTCGTTTTTCCTTACTTAGCTGCTTTTTTCTTACCATAATACAAATTCTAAAAGTCTATTCAATAGGACTATAAGCTGTGTATCCACCTGACTTCTCCTCAACGCAACTGATGGTCCCAACCCCATTTATAAGGCAAGAAATCCCACTTATTAAACCTGACAGGGCACACCTGTGAAGTGAAAACCATTTCAGGTGACTACCTCTTGAAGCTCATCAAGAGAATGCCAAGAGTGTGCAAAGCAGTAATCAAAGCAAAAGGTGGCTACTTTGAAGAACCTAGAATATGACATATTTTCAGTTGTTTTACACTTCTTTGTTATGTATATAATTCCACATGTGTTAATTCATAGTTTTGATGCCTTCAGTGTGAATCTACAATTTTCATAGTCATGAAAATAAAGAAAACTCTTTGAATGAGAAGGTGTGTCCAAACTTTTGGTCTGTACAGTATATATGTCAATTTTAGTTAGTACTAGTTTAGATTTTTAAACCCACACACGGCCATCTGCTTGCATTACTGACTGCGTCTGCTCAGGTTTAGTGCCTTTTTATTTTTTTTTGGAGCCTTTTTTTCAAAATTTTTATCTATTTCTTTCACTTATCTTTTTCTCTTTTCTTTCTTTCTCTTTTTTTCTTTATCATAATTTTTTTTTTAATTAATTCATTACAAGTCCCCTCACGTGTTAAATCACTACATATACCCCCCTGACACTTTTCACTTTACATACACCAATAAAAATAAAAATGTCCAATTCATCCCAGAGAATGTACTCCGCTGAAGAGGCATACGCCATCCTTGCCTCTGAAACGGAGTCTGCAAGTGAGGGAGAAAAGGATGCCACATTCCTCTACTCCTCAACTCCTTCATCATCATCATCGTCATCCGGTGATGAGGGACCCTCAAGGAGACGCCCCAGGAGAGATGAAGTACCCCCCCCCCAAGGGATCCCCTATGGTCCAGACCGCCTGAGGATTATGAGCCCCAAATTCCAGAGTTTGTAGGAAACTCTGGAATCCAGATTGACTGCACGGGCTTCACAGAAATAGATTTTTTCTAAATCTATTTCTCTGACAAATTCATAAATTTGATTGTGACCCAAACAAATTTGTACGCCCAGCAGTTTTATTTCTCAAAATCCAACATCCTCATATGCTAGACCCCTAGGTTGGACCCCTGTAAATGCAGCAGACATTATGAAGTTTTGGGGGCTGTTGCTGCATATGGGCCTTGTAAAAAAAAAATGAAATGAGACAATATTGGAGTTCAGATGTCTTGTACAACAATCCAATTTACAATATGACCATGTCCCGCTCAAGATTTGAATCCATTTTGAAATTCCTACATTGCAATGATAATGCACAGTGCCCCCCCCCCCAAATGACCCAAATTTTGACCGTCTTTTCAAAATAAGACCCCTTCTGGAGCACCTCAACTCAAAATTTACAGAGGTGTTTACCCCAGCAAAAGAAATTAGCATAGAAGAATCCCTTGTACATTTTAAAGGAAGAGTTAAATTTCGCCAGTACCTGCCCAGCAAGCGGGCACGGTACGGAATAAAAATGTACAAGCTGTGCGAGAGTACCTTGATCCGGGCTATTACGATGGGCTATCTCTCCTGACTCCTCCACAAAAGGAGAACAGTGTCCTGGGTGAGCCTCTGGAGAAAATGACAGAAGACGAGGAGTCTGCTGAAGACCCTGGTGCCTCCTGCCTCGATGAGAAAGAGGGGGAGGGGTTAACAGGGCAAGTGTATGGTGCCATGTCCGAGAAGGATGAGAAGGCGGTCAAAGAGACTGGAGACTTCGAGAAGACAAAGGCTGAAAAAGTTAAGGCCGATGTGTTGGTTGACGTGAAGTCCCCAGCTGCTACAGAGACCAAAGTTAAGCCAAAGGGAGCCGCGGCTGAAGTGGAAAAAGCCACTAAAGAAGCAGAGGTCTCTGAAACTGCCACCGTAGCTGGCGTAACTACTGCTGGAAAGAAGGAAAAAGTGACCCGGATGCACGTAAAAGAAGCGAGCTGGGGCAAGCATGCTCTGCTGAAGGAGCCCTTCAAAGCAAAGGAGAAAGTGTCGGGTCATGACCATGACTGGGAACAGTTCAGTCAAGAGTTGCAGCAGTCCAAGAAAGGACGTGAGGCGCATGTACAGGAGCCAGAGGATCTAAAAAGAGAGAGAGATCAAAATATACGACAGCGCATCATTATCACTCGGGAAAACGTAGAAAAATATTATCTGCCCATGAGATGGACACATGAGGCCGTTAGGCAGTTTCTGTTAGGCAAGATGTTGGTTTTGGTGATAAACCAAGCTCTGCTGGCGTGGGTCTGGCAGAACAAGGGGAAGGTACTTGTCACCGAGGTTCCTGGCCTCGGTGAAATAAGAACCGGTAATTTTCTGTGTCAGCGGCAGCTAGTGCTCGCTGACACTGGGTTACTTAGTGTGGCTGTAAAGCCAATCTGGGCCGGTTCTTATTGGGAGCAGCCAAAGAGCAGGGTTGGTGGCTGTTCCCCACGTCCAGGCCAGGTGGATGCCCCCTCACCAGCCTCCCTTGGTTATGCAGGTGTTCAGCCTCACAGGCTTGAACAAAGGGGGGGGGATATGTGAGACAGTCAGGGCCGCTGATAGAAATCATGGGGCCCCGTACAGCATACATGACGGGGCCCCCTTCAGCTCCACCCCCTGATCCCTCCTTCAGCCACACCCCTGGCCCCGCCCTTGGCCCCTCCCCAGACGCCGCCTTGAAACAACATGCAGATTTGTCTACAAGTGATATTTATGGCGCTGGGGGGTCGTCTGTGAATGGCGCTGTTATGGAGGGGATCTGTGAATGGCACTGTTATGGAGGGGATCTGTGAATGGCACTTTTATGGAGGGGATCTGTGGATGGCACTGTTATGGAGGGGATCTGTGGATGGCACTGTTATGGAGGGGATCTGTGGATGGCACTGTTATGGAGGGGATCTGTGGATGGCACTGTTATGGAGGGGATCTGTGGATGGCACTGTTATGGAGGGGATCTGTGGATGGCACTGTTATGGAGAGGATCTGTGGATGGCACTGTTATGGAGGGGATCTGTGGATGGCACTGTTATGGGGGGATCTGTGGATGGCACTGTTATGGGGGGATCTGTGGATGGCACTGTTATAGAGGGGGATCTGTGGATGACACATACCGTATATAGCATCTTATGCTATGTGTCATCCACAGATACCCCTCCATAACAGTGCCATTCACAGATACCCTCCATAACAGTGCCATCCACAGATCCCCCCCATAACAGTCATCCACAGATCCCCCCATAACAGTGTCATCCACAGATCCCCCCCATAACAGTGTCATCCACAGATCCCCCTCCATAATGGTGCCATCCACAGATCCCCCCCATAAGTGTCATCCACAGACCCCCCGGCCCCCCCCCATAAGTGTCATCCACATGACAGACCCCCCCCCCATAACAGTGCCATCCACGGATCCCCCGCCCTCCCTATAACAGTGCCGTCATGACGTCATCCATATAGATCCCCCCCCGCCACTCACAGTAGTATACATTAATAAATCGGTGCAGCCGTGCAGGCTGCAGACAGTAACTTTAATTTTAGCACAGGCACAGCGCTCATCTCTTTACTAAAATACTACCTTACATTCAGCTCCTGCCTCCTCCCTCCACCCTCCAGCCTCCAGTAACAAGTGCGGGCGGCAGCGCTCACTCACTGACGTCCCGCGCCTGCGCCGCCTAGTGGGAGGAGCAGGCGTGTGACGTCAGTGAGTGAGCGCCGCCCCCACACTGCCTGCTGTTACTGGAGCCAGCCCACTGACAGCAAAAAAATTAAAATGGCTCGGGAGTCGGCAGCCCGGGCCCCCCTGCCAGCCGGGCCCGGTACAACTGGGCCAGCTGTACTGGCCTATCAGCGGCCCTGGAGACAGTGACAGGTCTCACGCATGTTGGAGGCAAGGAAGGGGTGGATAGGGCAATCCACACCCCTGTTCCACCACAGGTGAGACCAGCTGGAGGTACTCAGCCTGGCATAAACCACCTCCCAGAGTGTCAGCAAGGGGGGAGTGTGTTACCTGTAGACAGAGGCCTGGAGGCTCTGTCTGTGTGGTCTCAGCTGGGCTAGGCTGAGGGACCACGAGGCTAAGTGACCGCCTGGAATTTGGGGGACGCAGTGACGCCTGCGGTACAAGGGCCTCAAGGTCAGAGTCGGGAGGACTGCTGGACCACAATCCCCCAAAGGGACTTGCGTTTGCTACAGCCTGGAGGCTGCTGGGCTAGCTGAGAAAGCTGCAGGTTATGACCGTGTCTGAACAGCCCTCTATAGGTGAGTCAGGGATTCTACCCTATGTTTAGTTAGAGCCCAGATGGGCAGGTATTTGTTTTGTGTTATTGTTTGTTGTTGCTGGTGTTGCACAATAAATGCAAAGTTTGGACAGTATATCCGTGTCTGGTGAAGTAACCTGTGAGAATTACCCCCGGAGAAGAGCTAACCCCCCTTTTTATATATATATATATATATATATATATATATACACACACACATATAGATATATACTGTATTTTTTGCTTTATAAGATGCACCTGATGATAAGACGCACCTAGGTTTTTGAGGAGGAAAAGAAAAAAATATTTTGAACCAAAAGGTGTGCTTTTGGTAGGTTTTGAACTATTGGTGGTCTGTGGATGATGCACAGTTATGGGGGGGATGTGTGGATGATGCACAGTTATGGGGGGATGTGTGGATGATGCACAGTTATGGGGGATGTGTGGATGATGCACAGTTATGGGGGGATGTGTGGATGATGCACCGTTATGGGGGGTGTGTGGATGATGCACAGTTATGGGGGTGTGTGTGAATGATGCACAGTTATGGGGGGATGTGTGGATGATGCACAGTTATGGGGCTGATGTGTGGATGATGCACAGTTATGGGGGGATGTGTGGATGATACACAGTTATGGGGGGATGTGTGGATAATGCACAGTTATGGGGGGATGTGTGGATGATGCACAGTTATGGGGAGGATGTGTGGATGATGCACAGTTATAGGGGGATCTGTGGATTAGACTGATGGGGGGGATCTGTGGATTACACTGATGGGGGGATCTGTGGATTAGACTGATGGGGGGATCTGTGCATTAGACTGATGGGGGGGATCTGTGCATTAGACTGATGGGGGGGATCTGTGGATTAGACTGATGGGGGATCTGTGGATTAGACTGATGGGGGGGATCTGTGGATTAGACTGATGGCGGGGATTTGTGGATTAGACTGATGGGGGCGGGATTAGACTGATGGGGGGGGGGATCTGTGGATTAGACTTATGTCATCTACAGATCCCACATCAGATGCATCAGTGTGGAGGGAGGAGGCGGAGACACTCATGGCGGGGCCCGGTGCAGTGACTCTACTCTAATACACCGGGCCCCGTAACTGTTAAATACATTCAATCCAATCTATATCTAAATGTATACCGCACTGTTCGGTACTTACTGTAGTACCGTAAGTATAGCATTAAGACGGCGCAGACCGGCAGCTCCCTCGGTCATGTGTCGCCTGCCTGCCTGCTTATCTCACTTTATGAATGAATGAACAGACAGGCGGGCCTGGTCGGCGCATGACCAAGGGAGCTGCGGCAGGCGGGGCAGGCAGCGCATGAAGAGGGAGCTGCGGCAGGCAGCGCATGAGGAGGGAGCTGCGGCAGGCGGGGCAGGCGGCGCATGACCGAGGTAGCTGCCAGTCTGCGCCGTCTTAATGCTATACTTACGGTACTACAGTAAGTACCGAACAGTGCAGTATACATTTAGATATAGATCGGATTGAATGTGTTTAACAGTTGCGGGGCCCGGTGTATTAGAGTAGAGTCACTGCACCGGGCCCCGCCATGAGTGTCTCCGCCTCCTCCCTCCACACTGATACTTCGCTGGCCGCGCTGTTCAGCATGGCGGCCAGTGAAGTATCCGCTTTATAAGACACACAGCCATTTCCCCCCCTCTTTTGGGGGAAAAAAAGTGTGTCTTATAAAGCGAAAAATACGGTATATATATATATATACAGTACAGACCAAAAGTTTGGACACACCTTCTCATTCAGAGAGTTTTCTTTATTTTCATGACTATGAAGGCATCAAAACTATGAATTAACACATGTGGAATTATATACATAACAAACAAGTGTGAAACAACTGAAAATATGTCATATTCTAGGTTCTTCAAAGTAGCCACATTTTGCTTTGATTACTGCTTTGCACACTCTTGGCTTTCTCTTGATGAGCTTCAAGAGATAGTCACCTGAAATGGTCTTCCAACAGTCTTGAAGGAGTTCCCAGAGATGCTTAGCACTTGTTGGCCCTTTTGCCTTCACTCTGCGGTCCAGCTCACCCCAAACCATCTCGATTGGGTTCAGGTCCGGTGACTGTGGAGGCCAGGTCATCTGGCGCAGCACCCCATCACTCTCCTTCATGGTCAAATAGCCCTTACTTTCAAAGTTTTCCCAATTTTTCGGCTGACTGACTGACCTTCATTTCTTAAAGTAATGATGGCCACTCGTTTTTCTATACTTAGCTGCTATTTTCTTGCCATAATACAAATTCTAACAGTCTATTCAGTAGGACTATCAGCTGTGTATCCACCTGACTTCTCCCCAATGCAACTGATGGTCCCAACCCCATTTATAAGGCAAGAAATCCCACTTATTAAACCTGACAGGGCACACCTGTGAAGTGAAAACCATTTCAGGTGACTACCTCTTGAAGCTCATCAAGAGAATGCAAAGAGTGTGCAAAGCAGTAATCAAAGCAAAAGGTGGCTACTTTGAAGAACCTAGAATATGACATATTTTCAGTTGTTTTACACTTCTTTGTTATGTATATAATTCCACATGTGTTAATTCATAGTTTTGATGCCTTCAGTGTGAATCTACAATTTTCATAGTCATGAAAATAAAGAAAACTCTTTGAATGAGAAGGTGTGTCCAATCTTTTGGTCTGTACTGTATATATGTCAATTTTAGTTAGTACTAGTTTAGATTTTTAAACCCACACACGGGCCATCTGCGTGTGTGTGTCCTGCACCTGCTGAGCGCTGGTCAGTACTGTCATTTACTGACTGCGTCTGCTCAGGTTTAGTGCCTTTTTTTTTTTTTTTGAGCCTTTTTTTCAACATTTTTATATAATTCTTTCACTTATCTTTTTCTCTTTTCTTTCTTTCTCTTTTTTTCTTTATCATACATTTTATTTTAATTAATTAATTAATTACAAATCCCCTCACGTGTTAAATCACTACATATACCCCCCTGACACTTTTCACTTTACATACACCAATAAAAATAAAAATGTCCAATTCATCCCAGAGAATGTACTCCGCTGAAGAGGCATACGCCATCCTTGCCTCTGAAACGGAGTCTGCAAGTGAGGGAGAAAAGGATGCCACATTCCTCTACTCCTCAACTCCTTCATCATCATCATCGTCATCCGGTGATGAGGGACCCTCAAGGAGACGCCCCAAGAGAGATGAAGTACCCCCCCCCCCAAGGGATCCCCTATGGTCCAGACCGCCTGAGGATTATGAGCCCCAAATTTCAGAGTTTGTAGGAAACTCTGGAATCCAGATTGACTGCACGGGCTTCACAGAAATAGATTTTTTCTAAATCTATTTCTCTGACAAATTCATAAATTTGATCGTGACCCAAACAAATTTGTACGCCCAGCAGTTTTATTTCTCAAAATCCAACATCCTCATATGCTAGACCCCTAGGTTGGACCCCTGTAAATGCAGCAGACATTATGAAGTTTTGGGGGCTGTTGCTGCATATGGGCCTTGTAAAAAAAAAATGAAATGAGACAATATTGGAGTTCAGATGTCTTGTACAACAATCCAATTTACAATATGACCATGTCCCGCTCAAGATTTGAATCCATTTTGAAATTCCTACATTGCAATGATAATGCACAGTGCCCCCCCCCCCCAAATGACCCACATTTTGACCGTCTTTTCAAAATAAGACCCCTTCTGGAGCACCTCAACTCAAAATTTACAGAGGTGTTTACCCCAGCAAAAGAAATTAGCATAGAAGAGTCCCTTGTACATTTTAAAGGAAGGGTTAAATTTCGCCAGTACCTGCCCAGCAAGCAAGCACGGTACGGAATAAAAATGTACAAGCTGTGCGAGAGTACATCTGGGTACACCTACAGGTTCTGGGTTTTTGAGAGGAAATATTCCCGGATACAACCCCCTGAAGCCCCCCGTCCCCCCGTCCTAGGAGTTACTGGCAAGATTGTGTGGGACTTACTGCACCCACTGCTGGATAATGGTTATCACCTCTATGTAGATAACTATTACACCAGCATACCCCTATTTATGTCCCTAAAAGCCTGAGGTACTGTGGCTTGCGGCACAGTGCGAGAAAAATCAAAGAGGGCTCCCTAGATCCCTGGTAGGGCAACTACTCCGAAAAGGTGACAGTAGGGCTCTCGTCCATGAGAACGTGCTGGCAGTTAAGTACAAGGACAAGAGGGATGTCCTTGTACTAACCACCGTTCACACAAACACCAGTTCTCCTGCCCAAGTGTGAGGTACCACTACCCCTGTCAACAAGCCTGACTGCATCCTTGATTACAACAGGCACATGGGAGGGGTTGATCTGTCCGATCAATTTCTGAAGCCCTACAGTGCCATGCGTAAAACTAAGGTGTGGTACAAAAAGCTTGCTGTATACATTGTACAGATGGCAATGTACAATGCATACATTTTACATAGAACTGCAGGCCAGACAGGAACTTTCCTTCAGTTCCAAGAGGCGGTAATCAAGGCCCTAATTTTCCAAAGTCAGGAAGGGGAGGGCCCGAGTACTTCAGGAGGTCATGGTGCCCGTGTTGTATCAGGACAACATTTCCCTGGTGAAGTCCCGCAAACAGCAAAGAGGGGAAAGACCCAAAAAAGATGTCGGGTTTGTTACAAAAGGGGAATATGAAAGGACACCATTTATCAGTGCAACACCTGCCCTGAAAAACCTGGCCTCTGCATGAAAGAATGCTTCCGAACCTACCACTTATCCATGGATTTTAAATTTCATCCTTTATGCTCCCTGTAATATTTCCATATCTCTGATTTAGTCCACCTTACTTGCATACCCACTTTCCAACAACCACTACATAATCTATTCTGTGAGACACCTGTTTGGTAAAAAGTACCCTTTCCACCACTTAAAATGTCAGTACGGGGGTGCTCTTTCCAAAATTAGGTCACTTCTTGGGGTTTTTTCATTTCTGGGGACCTCTGTAAATTTTTTAAATGCAACATGGCAGCTAAAATCCATGTCTGCCAATTCAGGCCTGCAAATTGTACTTTGCCTGTAGCGGCCTGCTGTGCGCCAATGCAGCAGGCTACAAGCACATATGGGGTGTTTGAAAAATGGGGAGAAAATGGGGAACATATACTGGGGTGCATTTTCTCCTTTAACCCCTTGTGAAAGTAAAAAATTGGGGTCTGCTAGTAATTTTTACAAATGTGTGCTATGAAATGCTTGTCTCAAGTAATTCTGCCTTCTGTGAGATACCTGCTTGGTAAAAAGTACCCTTTCCACCACTTAAAATGTTCGTCCGAGGGTGCTCTTTCCAAAATGGGGTCACTTTTTGGGATTTTTCATTTCTGGGGACCTCTGGAAATTTTTTAAATGTGACATGGCAGCTAAAATCCATGTCTGCCAATTCAGGTCAGCAAAATCCATATTTAGCTGTTTGACTCTAGAACCCTGCCATGCGTCCATACATAATTTTTTGAGCACATATTGGGTGTTGGCGTATTCGCGGGTAAATGGGGAACAAAATGTGGGGTGCATTTTGTCCTGCTACCCCTTGTGAAAGTGAAAAATGTGAGTGTAAAGCTACTTTTTCTGGAAAAAAATTGTCATTCTTTATTTTAACAGCTAAGCGTTTCCTAATTCTGTGAAACGCCCGATTGGTCTAAGTGCTCACTACACACCTTGAAATATTCCTTGAGGGGTACCTCAGGGTGTTTTGTTTTGTTTTTTACATTTTTTTTAAAATTAACTTTCTTTATTATTATTTCAATATTAACAGACAAATTTATAAACACATATCAATATTAACATCATTTTTATTTTTAATTTTTTTTACCGACGCCCCCCCAATTCCCTCCCCCTCCCATCCCATGATGTGTCCTACTTCTCCACCAGCCCTCCGTAACATGACCGAGGAATGATGGAGAAGCATGGAGAGCGAGCTCTATGGATTCCATTCTCCCCACATTCTACTCCATTTTATCTCTATATCTCTTTGCTTATATAAAATATGTTCATATCTCTTATTGGTATTTACCAAGTTTACCCATGTGTTAATACTGGGAACATCTCATGCAAACCAAGAGCGTGCTATTAGGAGTCTTGCCAGAAACATTTTAAACAGATTTTTTTTATATTGGTGACAGCCCACCTTGCATTATCCCCCAATACCCAGCATTTAGGAATTAAAGGAATCCGCACATTCAGTTTTCTCTCTATGTAGTCGTGAATAGTCTCCCAATATTGTTTCAGCTCTGAACAAAACCAGAACATATGCAAATAATCCGCATCAGGAAGATCACACCTAGGACAAGTAGAATGATTCCTAATACCACATTTATTAAGCCAGACAGGGGTAACATAGAGTCTCTGTAGAATATTAAACTGCACCAAAACGTGATTGAAATTATGTGATACCAATTTTAGATCCTGAGATAACTTCTCCTGATCCTCCAAATGTGTCATTAAACATTCATTTTGCCAAGCCCTCTGTCCCGGGCACCAAATATCACCAAATCGTGCTGTAATTAAACTTTTATAAAGATGAGAAATCTTCATCTTTTGGCCTAAATTCTCTATCAATTCATTAAATTGTGAACCAGTGTAAATTTGCAACCAGTTTTTTTCTTTAATACTTAAAAGTGCCGATCTTAACTGTAAATACCGAAACCATGATATTTTCTGTGATTTTTGTCTTTGTGATAATACCGTGAACAAAACAATATTCCCACTTCCTACTACCTGTGTCACATAAACAATATTACCTTTTTGCCAGTATAAATCTCTACTTAGTTTGACTAGAGTTTGTAAGTGCTTGTTGTACCACGACGGAGTACATCCGATTGAACCTTTCACTCCACACCAAAGTCTAATAGAATACCATGACTTCATAAACAAGTTCCTGGTGGATTTGAATTCTCTATCGGAGTCGGTCAATTGATCCGACTACAAGAGCGTAAAAAAATTATCATAAGGAGATCTATTCACTAAATACTTACAGAGAGGGCTATTAATCCACTCACGGAGAAAACAAAGAGGTGTAAAGCAACTTTTTTAGGAAAAAAATAGTAATTTTTCATTTTCACAGCCAAGCGTTTCCTAATTCTGTGAAACGCTCGATGGGTCAAAGTGCTCACTACACACCTTGGAATATTCCTTGAGGGGTGTTGTTTCCAGAATGAGGTCACGTTTTGGGGGTTTCCACTCTAGGGTTACCGCAGGGTGTGTTCAATTGCAAGATGGCGCCTGTGAATTATTCTGGTGAAATCTGCCTTCCAGAAGCCATTTGGTGCTCCTTTCCTTCTGACCCCTGTGGTACGCCCATATAGCAGTATACAAGCACATATGGGGTATTGCTGTAATCAGGAGAAGATGGGCAATACATTTGGGGGTACATTTTCTCTAGTTCCCCCTTACGAAAGGGAAAAATTTGAGGCTAAAGTCCATTTTTCTTGAAAAAATATTAAATTTTTCATTTTCACAGCCAATTCCATGTTTTACCTTTGAGGACAAAGTTATCACTACACATCTTGAAATATTCCTTGAAGGGTGTAGTTTCTGGAATGGGGTCGCTTTTTGGGGATTTCCACTCTAGGGGTACCTCAGGGTGTCTTTATATGCGACATAGTTCCTAAAAGCCAATCCTGCAATATCTGTCCTCCAAAAGCCCTATGGCGCTACTTCCCTTTTGGATCCTGCCATGCACCCATACATCATTTTATGAGCACATATTGGGTGTTGGCGTATTCGGGGGGAAATGGGGAACAAAATATGGGGTGCATTTTGTCCTGCTACCCTTTGTGAAAGTGAAAAATGTGGGTGTAAAGCTACTTTTTCTGGAAAAAATTGTCTTTTTTTTTTTTCACAGCCAAGCGTTTCCTAATTCTGTGAAATGCCCAATGGGTCTAAGTGCTCACTACACACCTTGAAATATTCCTTGAGGGGTGTAGTTTCCGGAATGGGTCACTTTTTGGGGATTTCCACTCTAGGGGTACCTCAGGGTGTCTTTATAACGCAACTTTTTTAGGAAAAAAATAGTCATTTTTCATTTTCACAGCCAAGCGTTTCCTAATTCTGTGAAACGTTTGATGGGTCGAAGTGCTAACTACACACCTTGAAATATTCCTTGAGGGGTGTAGTTTTCAGAATGGGGTGATGACTTTTTGGGGGTTTCCACTGTAGGGACACCTCAGAGTGTCTTCACATGCGACATAGCTCCCAATTACCATTCCAACTAAATCCGCTCTCCAAAAGCCATATGATGCTCCTTCCACTATGAAGCCTGTTGTGCGCACATACATCAGTTTTTGAGCACACATGGGGTGTTTCTGAAAACCCCAGATTCAGGGTAATAGATTTTGAGTTTTGTTTGGCTGTTAACCCTTGCTTTGCTACTGGAACAAATGGATTAAAATGAAAAATCTGCCAAAAAAGTGAAATTCTGAAATTTTATCTCCATTTGCCATTCACTCTTGTGGAACACCTAAAGGGTTAACAAAGTTTGTAAAATCAGTTTTGAATACTTTGAGGGGTGTAGTTTCTAAAATGGGGTGATTTATGGGTGGTTTCTAATATGTAAGCCCCAGAAAGTGACTTCATAACTGAACTGATCCTGAAAAATTGGGGTTTTGGAAATATTGTTAAAAATGTTAAGATTTGCTTCTAAACTTCTAAGCCTTCTCACGTCCCAAAAATATAAAATGTCATTTTCAAAATGATCCAAACATGAAGTAGACATATGGGGAATGTAAAGTAATTACTATTTTTGGAGGTATTACTATCTATTATAAAAGTAGAGAAATTTAAATTTAAAGTTTTGGTAAATTTGGTATTTTTTCAAAATAAAAATTAATTTTTTTGACTCCATTTCACCAGTGTTATGAAGTACGATATGTGACGAGAAAACAATTCCAGAATTGCCTGTATAAGTAAAAGCGTTTTAAAGTTATTACCACATAAAGTAACACAAGTCAGATTTTCAAAAAATGGCCTGGGCAGGAAGGTGAAAACAGGCCCGGGGTTGAAGGGGTTAATCATCATCTCATTCACTGATGATGTTGATATTACCTCTAAGTCTGATGTGTGCCTTTGGGCTTATGTTTAGCACATTTGTCTTGCTCCTCCTGCTTTACAGTTAATTTGAGGCCTGATAGGACGATTTCTTTTCCGTCATCTCTATCTTCACAGACCCCTAGTAGGACAACTTCTTTTCTCTTAAAGGGAACCTGTCATCAACTTTATGCTGCCCATACTAATGGCAGAATAAAGTAGAGACAGGTGAGTTGATTTCAGCAGTCTGTCATTTATAAGTTACAAATAAGTGGTTGCCAAGAACCAACATCACAATCATTACAGACTTGGCCTGGAAAAGAGTCACGGCCACCTGAGAAGAGTCATGGTTATTCATAAATTCTTGCCCTCCCTGCCCACCTGCTGATTATTGACAGGCTTCTACCTAGTTTTCTCCCTTTCTCTCTAGGAGAGAACTGCCATTCATCAGCAGATGGGTGGGGAGAGCAGGAGATTATGAATAACCATGACTCTTCTTAGGTAGATTTGCCTCTTTTCAAGGCCTGTGCTGCAATAATTATGATGCTGGTTCTCGGCAACCACTGACTTTTAGCTCATGAGTGACACACTGCCAAAATCAGCATTTCTGTCACTAATTTATGCTGCCCTCAGTGAGGTCAGCATAAAGTTGATGACAGGTTCCCTTTAAGAAACAGCAACTTGGGTGCTAAAAAAGATATTCAAGATAGTGTTCCTGTACCTGTGTGAAGTTGGCACCCCATGTTTGCAAAAGATGAAAATAAATACACCATTGGTTTGTGCTGCAAAAATGAACGTTTGCGTCGCTTTGGTTTCCGAGATATTGTGCGCTTGATTTGCTGAAGCCCCGCCCACTTTCCACCCCATGTTCTTAAATTTCAAAAAGAAATACACCATTCGTTTGGGCTGTGTTTGTGCTGCAAAAATGAACGTTTGCGCCGCTTGGTTTACGAAATATTGTGTGCATGATTTGCTGAAACCTCGCCCACTTTCCACCCCTCGTTCTCACTTTCCACCCCTCGTTCTTAAATTTTAAAAAGAAATGCACCATTCGTTTGTGCTGCGTTTGTGATGGTTTGTGCTGCAAAAATGAAAGTTTGCGCCGCTTTGGTTTCCGAGATATTGCGCGCTCCATATGCTAAAAAAAAATACACCATTCGTTTGTGCTGAGTTTGTTCCGCAAATCACTGTAACTGATGCATGGATAAAAGGAAAGAAAAATAATTGAAAAACACTGCGTGCCATAGCAATTTTATAATAAGAAAAATGTATAAAGGACTAGACCCCATACTTCATTTCCTGCTTCTGATGCCCCTCCTCTATGCTGGGCACTTTCAGCACCACACACTGGACCTTGGGGAAAGGCATAAGCAAATGCATGCTTAACAAATTGACTACTAGCTAAGAGACTCCAGGGAAAATCAAGTGTACCTACTTAGGCTCCATTCACACATCCGCAATTCCGAATTGCGGACCCATTCATTTCTATGGTGTGCGGCCCCGATCCGAAAATGCAGACCCGCACTTCCGGGTCCGCATTTCCGTTCCTGAAAAAAATAGAACATGCCCTATTCTTGTCCGCAATCGCGGACAAGAATAGGCATATTCTATTAGTGCCGGCGATGTGCGGTCCGCAAATTGCGCACCACACATTGCCAGTGTCTGTGTCTTGCGGAAGGGACCCTTATTGTAACTAATCAGGGCTCGAGTCCTGCAGGAACATGTGGGAACGGCGTTCCTGCACTTTTTTCATAGGAGGAACGCCGTTCCCTTTCAGGGCCGGCCGGCTTTAACGCTGGGCAAAAGGACCAGGAAGCGCTGAAGGCTTAGCACTCACCGCTTCCTGGTCCTCGGCTGTCAGATGTGCACAGGCATAAGGGCTGAGGCGCTCTGTGATGTCACACTGTGCGCAGCCTTCACAGCACAGCCGACAGCAGAATGCAGATCGCGTAGGAGGAGAGGAGCGGCGGCGTCCAGGAGCAGGAGAGGTAAGTGTTTTTTTTATTTGGAGGGGGGCTGATGGAGAGGCACTGACTGGGGGCTGATGGAGAGGCACTGACTGGGGGCTGATGGAGAGGCACGGACTGGGGGCTGATGGAGAGGCACTGACTGGGGGCTGATGGAGAGGCACTGACTGGGGGCTGATGGAGAGGCACTGACTGGGGGCTGACGGAGAGGCACTGACTGGGGGCTGATGGAGAGGCACTGACTGGGGGCTGATGGAGAGGCACTGACTAGGGCTGATGGAGAGGCACTGACTGGGGGCTGATGGAGAGGCACTGTGACCTGTGTGAAGTTGGCACCCCATGTTCGCAAAAGATGAAAATAAATACACCATTTGTTTGTGCTGGTTTGTGCCGCAAAAATGAACGTTTGTGCCGGTTCGGTTTCTGAGATCAGAGAAGTTAATTTAGCATTAAGGGATTAACGTAGCAATATATGATTTATTCTGATATACACACAGTTATTACTTCATACACCGAGACCGGTCAGTGAGGTTATACCTGGCAGAGGTGGTAATCTGATAGAAACAAAAATGATTTTTTTTGTTTCATTAGTTACATTCAGTGTAATATATGGAAAATTATCGAGTAGCATATGCTGTGGATTTCCAGCAGCATATTATTATGTGTGAACGTACCCTAAAAATGAGTGCCAGTTGCTGAAAGCAACCGCCACTCATTGGCTATAGAGTCATGAGCTTACTTTATAGTAATCATAGTAAACAATGCTCTGAAGTAGTACATACATTGAAAACTACTATAAGGCTAGGACTCCACTGAGTTTTTTGTCTTGGAAAAACCGCCAGAAAAAAACTCCTGAAAAACTGCCACAGTTTTTCCCTGCATTTTGGCGGTTTTTCTGGCGTCTTTGCCTTTGTGTGGAAATTAAATTTTGGCTCATTTGGCAGTTTTTTTTTCCCAAAGGACCTAAGAGTATGAATATTTTTCTTTTAATATTTTTGAAGTACTACAACTCCCATCATGCAACAACCTCTGTTTCATGACAGGAGTTATAGTACAAGGGGTTAGGGACACAAACATTTTTTTTTTAAATCTTTTGGACAAAAGTACTACAACTCCCAGCATGCAAGAGACTCTTACATGGTGGGAGTTGTAGTCCAGGGTCTGAGGAACTGATCGCAGCAGCTTTCACTCTTGAGACCCACTGCAATCAGAACCTATTAACTGTATAAGCCGGAGGCATTCATTTACTGTCTCTGATATCTGCATTGTCACAATTCATAATCCCGGCGGTAGCTGTGATTGGTGAATAGATACTGACCAATCAGAGGTCCCGACGGGGATTATAAATTGTGGCAGAGAGATCAGCTGTCAGTACAGTGTAGCAGAGAATAGTGAATGAATGCCGCCTGCTTATACAGTTAATAAATTGGATCGCAGCGGGTCTCAGGAGTGGACTACACCTACCATCATGGAAGAGTCTTTTCTATGATGGGAGTTGTAGTACTTTTGTCCAAAAGTAGAAGAATAAAAATTGCAAAAAAGCCAATGTTAACCCCTTAGGGACGCATGACGTACCGGTACGGCATGTTTCCCGAGTCCTTAAGGACCCATGACGTACCTGTACGTCATGGCTTTAAATCGCGATTCCGGCGCCACGGGCAGGGGAGGGCTGGCAGCCTTAGTCCTGGGGGGCAAATCCAGTCAAGTGGCCCATTTTTAGCCCCGCCCATTATTAAAAGCCCCTCCTACATTTAATAGGCCACTCCCAACACACACTGTACAGCTGACATTCTATAGTTGAGGCCTGTCTACACATCATACGAAGAGGGGAGGACCTGTCCTGGCTGCACTGCCTGCTTATACAACAAGCTACAGCCAGGAAGCTCCTCCGCTCTCCTCCCTCCCCAGATCCTGCTTAAGGCTTGTGGTTCCCCCCCACCATCTGCCACCCGCCCGTGGCCTGCTGCCCCCTTTCGTCATCCTCACCCAGCTCTGAATCCTCCTTCTGCAAATGGCAGGGGGAGGAGCCGGAGCATCTCCTCTCCTACATAGCACCACATACCTCTTACATCCAATGTCACCTTTGTTGTAGACGTTCTCTTTCCTCATCTTCTCCATTCAGACCAGACCGCCATGATGATTTTTCAGCCATCTCCCGTCTCTGCAGAGATTGAGAAACAGACATTAGTTTCCTGCCACCCCCAATACTATACTGCAGAAACAGTACCCCTGGGAATACTACTACCACACAGATAGTGCCCCCTTAAACAATTATTGGCACACAGTGCTCTAAAAAATAACTGCGCCCAGACACTAATAGTATAAAGATAATGTCCCCCAAAAATAATTGTGCTAAGCTGATACTGTGCTAGGGTGCCCCCAAAGTAACAGTGCCCCCCAAAATCCCACCAATAGAAATAATTATCTGCCAGAGCACACTTAGTAGTAATAATGCCCCAATAGTGCCCTAGTAATCATGTTCCTCATAGCCCCCCAGTAGTAGTAAAGCTCCCCATAATACCCCCTAGTAGTACTAATTTTCCCTATAATATGACAGTACATGAAATACCCCCGCTTAGTGCCCGCAGTTGAGCTAATGTCCCCATAATGTATGCCAGTATAAAATACCCCTATATAGTGCCCCAGTAAATGCACTCATACTGCTCCTCTCCCCCTTCCCCATAGTGTCCCCCATAATATGCCAGTAAAAAAAATGCCCCTTAGTACCCCCAGCAGATGCCCCTATAGTGCTCCTCTCCCCCACAATGTGCCAGTAAAAAAAATTCCCTTCTTAGTGCCACCATATGCCCCAATAGTGCTCCACTCCCCCATAGTGCCCCCAAATAATGCCCCATAGTGCCGCTCTCCCCTATAGTGCCTGCCATAATGTGCCAGTAAAAAATGCCCCCTTAGTGCTACCAAATGCCATAGTGCCCCCCATAATGTTCCAATACAAAAGGCCCCTTTAGAGCCCCCACTTCCCCATAGTGCCCCCAAATAATGCCCCTATAGTAACCCCAGATGCCCCATAGTGCTGCTCTCCCCTATAGTGCCCCCCAGAATGTGCCAATAATTAAAAAAAAGCCCCTTTAGAGCCCCCAGATACCCCCATAGTGCTCCTCTCCCCCATGGTGCCCCCCCATAATGTGCCAGCAAGAAATGCCCCCATAGTGCCAGCTCCCCCCCCCCCCATAGTACAAGCCCCCCATAGTGCCAGGCCCCCCATAGTGGCAGCCCCCCCATAGTGCCAGCCCCCTTATAGTGCCAGCTCCCCCATAGTGCCAGCCCCCCCCCGTAGTGCCAGCCCCCCCCCGTAGTGCCAGCTCCTACCCCATAGTGCCACCCCCCCCCCATAGTGCCAGCCCCCTTATAGTGCCAGCCCCTTTATAGTGTCAGCCCCCCCATAGTGCCACTTCACCCATAGTGCCAGCCCCCTTATAGTGCCAGCTCCCCCATAGTGCCAGCCCCCCCCCGTGGTGCCAGCCCCCCCCGTGGTGCCAGCTCCCCTATAGTGCAAGCCCCCCCATAGTGCCAGCTCCTACCCCATAGTGCCAGCCCCCCCCATAGTGCCAGCCCCCTTATAGTGCCAGTCCCCCATAGTGTCAGCCCCCCCCATAGTGTCAGCCCCCCCCATAGTTCCAGCCCCCCATAGTGCCAGCCGCCCCATAGTGCCAGCTGCCCCATAGTGCCAGCCCTATAGTGCCCCCCCCCATAGTGCTAGCTCCCCCAAAGTGCCAGATTGCCCACCTTAGTGCCAAATCCCCCCATAGTGCCAAATCCCCCCCATAGTGCCAGATCCCCCCCCCCCCCCATAGTGCCAGCCCCCCTATAGTGCCAGCCCCCCCATAGTGCCAGCTCCTCCCCCATAGTGCCAGCCCCCTTATAGTGACAGCCCCCCATAGTGTCAGCCCCCCATAGTGCCAGCTCCCCCTATAGTGCCAGCCCCCCATAGTGCCAGCCCCCCCATAGTGCCAGCCCCCCATAGTGCCAGCCCCCCCATAGTGCCAGCTCCCCCATAGTTCCAGCCCCCCCTATAGTGCCAGCTCCCCCTATAGTGCCCCCCCATAGTGCTAGCTCCCCCAAAGTGCCAGATCCCCCCCCATAGTGCCAGATCCCCCCATAGTGCCAGCCCCCCTTATAGTGCCAGATCCCCCCCCCATAGTGCCAGCCCCTGCAAAGAAGAAAAAAAAAACAACACTAATACTTACCTCCATCAGCAGCGATGCAGCCTCTTCTGGCCTGTGTCCCTGCTGTGTGCTGGCTCAGGCGTCGCAATGATAATGACGTCATTGCTCTGCCTGAGCCGGCCTCTGATAAGCTGCAGGCATTAGTGCCTGCGGCCTATCAGAAGAACAGGGGAGGGACACGCCCTGAAGAATAAAAAAAAAAAAAAAAAAAAAATTTTTCTTTTAAGACGGTCGGCCCAGTAGCCGTTTATTTCGGGCGGCCTGGGGGGCAATTGCCTCCCTGCCCCCCGGCCCAGCCCGCCCCTGGCCACGGGGGTTAATCGGAACAGGATGCCGGCTGAAAAAATCATTCAGCCGGCATCCTGTAACAACGCCGGGGGGGGGGGTGGTCATTTGACCCCCCGTATCGGCGATCGCAGAAAACCGCAGGTCAATTCAGACCTGCGGTTTGCTGCGTTTCCGGTCCATTCGGGTCTCCGGTAACCCGATGAACCGGAAAAAGACTGCGATCGGTGGCGTGATTATACACCACCAATCGCAGTACGAAGATTTGAAGAGGCGGTGCTGGCCCTGGTGCTTGATGCTGCTGTCCAGGGTGCTGATTGGTGCAGGGGAGAGAGGCGCGAGATTCAAACTTCCTGCGCTCCTCTCTCCCCTCCTCTTCCTGTTCTGCACGAGCACCCTGCAGCACCATCCAGCACCAGCTCCTGAGTCCCCCTAATCGTCATCCATCACCCTCCTGCATCCATCACCCTCCAGGTAGGTTAGGGTCAGTGAGGGAGAGGCACCGTTAGGCAGGGATAGAAGGGAAAAGTTAGTTAGGAAAAAAAAAAAGCACTTTTATCTAAACTTTTTTGTTTCAGCTTTCAGACCCTAGACCCCCCCTGCCACTTGACCCCCAACACCAACCCCCCTCACCACCAGCCCCCCCTCACTACCAGCCCGTATAAGATACGGCCGGTCATCGATCACTTCGGGGCCAAATTTGAGCAGGCCTACGTACCTGGAAAGGGAGGTCGCGGTTGATGAGTCTCTCGTTGCGTTCAAGGGGAGACTCAGTTTACGCCAATACATTCCCACTAAGCGGGCGAGGTATGGCGTGAAGCTATACAAAATTTGTGAGAGTACCTCAGGGTACACTTACAAATTTTGTGTGTACGAGGGGCGAGATTCCCGTATTCAACCCCCAGAATGTCCCCCCACTCTGGGTGTTAGCGGGAAACTCGTGTGGGACCTTATGTACCCACTTCTAGATAAGGGTTACCACCTTTACGTGGATAACTTTTATACTAGCATTCCCTTGTTCAGGTCCCTTGCCGCCAGATCCACGTTCGCTTGTGGGACCGTGCAGAAAAATCAACGCGGCCTCCCTGCCCACCCCCTCCAGGTACCTATCCCCAGGGGTGAGACCCGTGCCCTTACCAGTGGAAACCTGTTGCTGGTCAGGTATAAGGACAAGAAGGATGTCCTTATGCTGTCCACAATCCACGGTAACAGCACCACCCCCGTCTCTGTGCGAGGTACCTCGGCAACGGTCCTCAAGCCCGATTGTATCATCGACTACAATCAGTATATGGGAGGAGTTGATCTCTCTGATCAAGTCCTCAAGCCATATAATGCCATGCGCAAAACCCGGGCATGGTACAAAAAAGTTGCGGTCTACTTGGTACAGGCTGCCTTGTACAACTCTTTTGTACTATCCCGAAGTGCTGGCAGCACAGGGACATTCCTCCAATTCTATGAGGCAGTCCTCAAAGACCTGATCTTTTCGGACCGGGCAAGAGCAGGCCGGAGTACCTTGGGAGTTGGAGGCGCCCGGATCATCCCTGGCCAACATTTTCCAGGTGTGGTCCCCCATACTGGAAAGCAGGGACGAACCCAAAAAAGATGCAGAGTGTGTCACAAGAGGGGGATACGGAAGGACACCACCACTCAGTGTGACACTTGCCCCGATCATCCGGGCCTCTGCGTTATCGATTGCTTCAGGGAGTATCACACTTCCATGGAGTACTACATTTTTATAATCCCCAACAGTCCCCTAGAGAACATAAAAAACTATGGCTCTCAGACTTTGGAGACACGGAAACAATTTTTTTTCCCCAATAAAATATTAGTTTTAGTGCAGGCATCCTCAAACTGCAGCCCTCCAGATGTTGTAAAACTATAACTCCCAGCATGCCCAGACAACCTACAGCCATCATCTGGAGGGCCGCAGTTTTAGGATGCCTGCTTTGTGTCTCCAAAGTCTGAGAACCATACATATTGCGCATCGTCGCGTCCGTAAAAATCATTTCTATAAAAATAACATTTAACCCAACCCCCCCGGATGAACAGCGTTAAAAAAAAAAAAAAGTGTAAAAAAAGCAATTGTTTTGTCACCTAACATCAGAAAAAGTGTAATAGCGAGCGATCAAAATGTGATATGCACCCCCAATTAGTGCCTATAAAACCGCCATCTCATCCCGCAAAAAAGTAGTCCCTACATTAGATAGTCGCCCAACAACAAAAAAAAAACTGTAGCTCCCAGGCTATGGAGATACTAAAATATTTTTTTGGGTTCCTAAAATGATAATATAGTGTAAAATCTAAATACATTTTAAAATGTAGACATATTAGGTATCGCTGCGTCCGTAAGAATCTGCCCTATAAAAATAACATTTGACCAAACCTTTCGGATGAACAGCATTAAAAATATAAAATAAAAACGGTGCCAAAACACCCATTTTTGGGCAAAATTTCCATTTGAATCCTTTTTTCCGGTAATAAAGCAAGGGTTAACAGCCAAACAAAACTAAATATTTATTGCCCTGATTCTGTAGTTTGCAGAAACACCCCATATGTGGTCGTAAATGGCTATATAGCCACACGGCAGGGCATAGAACGAAGGGAACTCCATATGGTTTCTGGAAGGCAGATTTTGATGGACTGGTTTATTTACACCATGTACCATTAGAAGCCCCCCTGATGTAGCCTAGACTAGAAACTCCAAAAAAGTGATTCCATCTAAGAAACTACACCCCTCAAGGTATTCAAAAGTTACTTTACAAACTTTGTTAACCCTTCAGGTGTTCCACAAAACTAAATAGCGAATGTAGAAACAATTTTAGAATTTACATTTTTTGTTACCTTGCCTCAAAAAAGTGTAATAAAGAACAACCAAAAATCATATTTACCCTAAAAAAGTCCCAAAACAACCACTGTATCCCGTAGTTTCTTAGATGGGGTCACTTTTATGGAGTTTCTACTCTAGGGGTGCATCAGGGGGCTTGAAAGGGTACATGGTGTAAATAAACCAGTCCAGCAAAATCTGCCTTCCAAAAACCATATGGTGTTCCCCTTCTTCTATGTCCTGCCGTTTAGCCAAATAGTAGTTTACGACCACATATGGGGTGTTTCTGCAAACTACAGAATCAGGGCAACCCATTTTGAGTTTTGTTTGGCTGTGAACCCATTTTTTCCAGTAATAAAGTAAGGGTTAAAATGGAAAATTTTCCAAAAAATAGAAATTTCTAAATTGTTTCTCCATCTGCCATTAACTCTTGTGGAACACCTAAAGGGTTAACAAAGTTTGTAAACCCAGTTTTGAATACCTTGAGGGGTGTACTTTCTTAGATGGAGTCACTTTTTTGGAATTTATATTCTAGGGGTGCAAGGGGGGGGGCTTGAAATGGGACATGGTATAAACAAAACCAGTCCTGCAAAATCTGCCTTCCAAAACCCATATGGCGCTCCCCTCTTTCTATGTCCTCCCGTTTGGCCAAACAGTAGTTTAGGACCACATATGGGGTGTTTTTGCAAACTACAGAATCAGGGCAACCCATATTGAGTTTTGTTTGGCAGTTAACCCTTACTTTATTACTGTAAAAAATGGGTTAAAATGGAAAATTTTCCAAAAAATTGATATTTCTAAATTGTTTCTCCATCTGCCATTAACACTTGTGGAACACCTAAAGGGTTAACAAAGTTTGTAAACCCAGTTTTGAATACCTTGAGGGGTGTACTTTCTTAGATGGAGTCACTTTTTTGAAATTTCTATTCTAGGGGTGCAAGGGGGGGGGGGGGGGGCTTGAAATGGGACATGGTATAAACAAAATCTGCCTTGCAAAATCCATATGGCGTTCCCCTCCTTCTATGTCCTTCTATTTTCCAAAAAATCAAAATTCGTAAATTTTATGTCCATTTGCCATGAAGTCTTGTGGAAGACCTAAAGGGTTAACAAAGTTTGTAAAAACTGTTTTGAATACCTTGAGGGGTGTAGTTTGTATTTTTGGATGGTTTCTATTATGTAAGCCTCACAAAGTGACTTCAAACCTGAACTGGTCCATAAAAAGCGGGATTTGGAAAATTTCGGAAAAATTTCTAAATTTGCTTCTAAACTTCAAAGCTATGTAACATCCCCAAAAAATAAAATCTCATTCCCAAAATGCTGCAAACATGAAGTAGACATATGGGGAATGTAAAGTTATCAAATTTTTGGGGGGTATTACTATGTATTACAGAAGTAGAGAAACTGAAACTTTGAAATTTGCAAATTTCTCAAAATTTTTGGTAAATTTGGTATTTTTTTATGCAAAAAAATTAACTTTTTTTGACCCAATTTTAGCAGTGTCATGAAGTACAATATGTGACGAAAAAAGTATCTCAGAACGGCCTGGGTAAGTCAAAGCGTTTTAAAGTTATCAACACTTAAAGTGGCACTGGTCAGATTTGCAAAAAATGGCCAAGTCCTTAAGGTGAAATAGGGCCGAGTCCTTAAGGGGTTAAAACCCAAATGGCGTTTTTCAAGGCTTTTTTTTACTCCCATATACTTCTATGGGAAAAAAATGCCAAGTCTCAACAAGAGGTCGTTTTTGAAAAACTGCCACTGAGGCATAAAAAGCCAAAAAACGGCAAAAGGATAAAAAAAAAAACGCCAAATAAAAAAACGCTGTGTGGATATTGCTTGTTGCGCTTACCTATTGAAGAACAGCTAACATCTGGCCGCAGTGTTTTTTCAATGAATAAACGTCATGCGGCAGAATCTTAGTGGAATTTTGGTCTTATAGTATGTGATCCAAAATTATGTGGATAGAAATATAGAAGCACATAGGCCGACATTCATCAATGTATCTCTATTGTAGAGGGCTTTTTACACACTTTCTGTGTGAAGTGTGACTTTCTTGCACCTTATTTATCAAAAAGGCACAGGTGGTGAATTTGGCGCAGTGTGGAACTTTATGAAGGCAAACTGGTTGTAGAAAGTGTAGAACTTATACTCACACCTCCCTGTACCTGGTGTACACTTTTGTTCTAAATGGCCCATTGCGCCCCAAACTGCGCCTTTTTGTCAAAAGGCGCAGTTAGTAAATTTGTGATCGCTGCATCGACAAAAGTGAAAAGAGTCACTGCAGGTCAGGAACTGCAGAATTGTCTATTTGAAAAGGCGCAAAAAAGGAGCAAATAAATCCTGCTTGCGCCTTTTTTGCGCTTTTTCTAGACACAAAAAAAAAGCTGTCTAAAGACAATAATAAATGTCAGACATAATGTGATGGCATATAAGGCCTTTCTGTCATCGCCCATGGGGGGTCCTGAGACCCCCCATAATGGCGATGCCGTGATTGGATGGTTAATTCTGGCGACCCGATAGCCCGGAAAATAAGGGGGATCGGTGCTGTCTCGGACAGGATAGGAGGAGGTGGCAGGGGTGCCACCTTCTCCTATCCCCTACGATTGGAGCAACCAACCTATCACACGGGGGGGGGGGGCGGGATATTGAAAATGAATTTACCCTGCTCTGTCCGCCCATCTCGATCCGGGCAGAGTGGGGAATGTGCGGCGGAGACAGCAGTGGGTGTATGCAGCAGAGATCTGAATGGCCACAGTGATCTCCAAACTGTGGCCCTCCAGATGTTGCAAAACGCCCAGACCACCAACGGCTGTTTGGGCATGCTGGGAGTTGTAGTTTTGCAACATTTCACAGAACAGCACTTTCTCCTCATACTATAAACAGATACTACTACCTGTGTGTAACAATTCTTGTAGACAGCTAAAAGCACAGCACATGACTAAAGTAAAGTTTCTTTGCTCAGGTAATAGTGTTACAGATATCTACCAAGACAGTTTAGCACATTAGTTACAGGGGTTAAGTCCTGGGAAAGAAAGTGTGGGAACTCACCCAAGATCCACTGACACCCTGACCCCCCCCCCCCCCCCAAAAAAAATTGATCTTGGGTGAGTTCCCACACTTTCTTTCCCAGGACTTAACCCCTGTAACTAATAATGTGCTAAACTGTCTTGGTAGATATCTGTAACACTATTACCTGAGCAAAGAAACTTTACTTTAGTCATGTGCTGTGCTTTTGGCCTCATGCACACGACCGTTTTTTTTGCGGTCCGCAAAACGGATTTCCGTTGTTCAGTGATCCGTGACCGTTTTTTCTTCCGTGGGTCTTCCTTGATTTTTGGAGGATCCACGGATATGAAAAAAAAGTCGTTTTGGTGTCCGCCTAGCCGTGCGGAACCAAACGGATCCGTCCTGACTTACAATGCAAGTCAATGGGGACGGATCCGTTTGACGTTGACACAATATGGTGCAATTGCAAACGGATCCGTCCCCCATTGACTTTCAATGTAAAGTCAGGAGTCCCTTTTATACCATCGGATGGGAGTTTTCTCCAATCCGATGGTATATTTTAACTTGAAGCGTCCCCATCACCATGGGAACGCCTCTATGTTAGAATATACCATCATATTTGAGTTAGATCGTGAAACTCAGATCCGACAGTATATTCTAACACAGAGGCGTTCCCATGGTGATGGGGACGCTTCAGGTTAGAATATACTAAAAGAACTGTGTACATGACTGCCCCCTGCTGCCTGGCAGGTGCTGCCAGGCAACAGGGGGCAGCCCCCCTCCCCCCCTGTATTTAACTCATTGATGGCCAGTGCGGCCCCCCTCTCTCCCCTGTATTTAACTCATTGGTGGCCAGTGCGGCCGGCGCCCCTCCCTCCCTTGTATTTAACACATTGGTGGCCAGTGCGGCCGCCCCCCCTCCCTTCCCTCCCTTGTATTTAACACATTGGTGGCCAGTGCGGCCGGCCCCCCCTCCCTTCCCTCCCTTGTATTTAACACATTGGTGGCCAGTGCGGCCGGCCCCCCCTCCCTTCCCTCCCTTGTATTTAACACATTGGTGGCCAGTGCGGCCGCCCCCCCCTCCCTCCCTTGTATTTAACACATTGGTGGCCAGTGCGGCCGGCCCCCCCTCCCTCCCTTGTATTTAACACATTGGTGGCCAGTGCAGCCGGCCCCCCCCTCCCCCCCTAATTAAAATGACCGACCCCCCCATCATTGGTGGCAGCGGAGAGTTCCGATCGGAGTCCCAGTTTAATCGCTGGGACTCCGATCGGTAACCATGGCAACCAGGATGCTACTGCAATCCTGGCTGCCATGGTTACTTAGCAATTTTAGAAGCATTATACTTACCTGCGATGTCTGTGACCGGCCGGGCGCTCCTCCTACTGGTAAGTGACAGGTCTGTGCTATAAGCAATGCGCCGCACAGACCTTTCACTTACCAGACGGATCAGCGGATCCATCTGTGTGAAAGTAGTGTACGGACAAGGATGACGGACGCGGATGGCAATCTTGTGTGCATCCGTGTTTTTTCACAGACCCATTGACTTGAATGGGTCCGTGAACCGTTGTCCGTCCAAAAATAGGACAGGAAACACGGATCACGGATGTGGCTGCATTTTCCGATTTTTCCACGGACCCATTGAAAGTCAGTGGGTGCGCGAAAAAAAAACTGAAAAAGGAACAACGGCCGCGGATGCACACAACGGTCGTGTGCATGAGGCCTTAAGCTGTCTACAAGACCGGGATGGGCGGACAGAGCAGGGGAAATTCATTTTCAATAGAGGTGGGACGAATCCAATTTTTTTCAAATCCGAATCCGAAAAGGTTCTCGAATATATCGAATCTTTCGAATCTCGAATCCTACGAATCCTGTACATAATTGTGTGAACGGTGTAAGAAACAAAGTCAGACCGCTTCAGTTTGTCTGAACCTCTACCTCCCAGTCATGGTCGCACCCTCTATGACCGCGATCGTTACTCCCCTGCTCCTATCACTACAGAACATACAGGGTAATACAGCGCCACATACCTCTTACATCCAGTGACGTCTCCTTTGATGTAGATGTTCTCTTTCCTCATCTTCTCCTTTCAGACCTTCAGACCAGACCACCATTTTTCAGCCATTTTTCGTCTCTGCAGTTTGACAAAAAAAATATCTTAGTTTACTACTTTTCCATCATCCTCCCATCTTCTGAACAAATCATCCTAACACCCCCAATACTGTTCCGCTGTGCTCCCCAATACTATACTGCAGAAACAGATAATACCCCTGATAATACTAGTACCACACAGAGCCCCCCATATAAAATACCCCTTCTTTGTGGCCTCAGTAGATGCCCCCATAGTGCCCCCCAATAATGTGCCAATAAGAAGTGGCCCCACAGTGCCACCCAATAATGTGCCAGTAAGTGTCCCCATAGATGCCCCCTTAATCATGTGCCTGTATCAAATGCCTCTCTTCTCCCCCCATGTGCCAGTATCAATTGCGGAGTGCCTCTCTTCTCCCCCCCATGTGCCGGTATCATAGTGCCATCTCCCCCCCATAATGTGCCAGTATCATAGTGCCATCTCCCCCCCAATGTGCCAGTATCATAGTGCCATCTCCCCCATAATGTGCCAGTATTATAGTGCCACCTCCCCCCATAATGTGCCAGTATCATAGTGCCATCTCCCCCCATAATGTGCCAGTATCATAGTGCCATCTTCCCTCATAATGTGCCAGCATCATAGTGCCTCCCCCCAATGTGCCAGTAGTATCAGTGCCATCTCCCCCCATAATGTGCCAGTGTCATAGTGCCTCCCCCCCAATGTGCCAGTAGTATCATAGTGCCATCTCCCCCCATAATGTGCCAGTATCATAGTGCCTCACCCCCCCCAATGTGGCAGTAGTATCATAGTGCCTCTCACCTCTCCCCCTCGCCAATGTGCCAGTAACAGATTAAAAAAAAAAAAAAACTTTTACTCAGGGCTTTTTTTCTCAGAGAAAAGGTGGTGGAACTCACCCCCTCCCCTGGCCACACCCCTACCCACCCCTAGGACCGCCCCCTAAAAACGCCCCTTTAGAGAACAGGGATGCAAGTAAAATTTGGGGGGCTATAAAAGTCCAGCCCAGCAAAGAAACCCCCCAGATGGGGATGGCACTGTTAATGGGGGATCTGGAGATGGCACTGTTAATGGGGGATCTGGGGATGGCACTGTTATGGGGTGGAGGATCTGTGGATGGCACTGTTATGGGGGATCTGTGGATGGCATCCACAGATCCCCCATCCTATAACAGTGCCATCCACAGACCCCCCCATCCTATAACAGTGCCATCCACAGACCCCGCACCCCATAACAGTGCCATCCACAGACCCCCCCCACCCCATAACAGTGCCATCCACAGACCCCCCCACCCCATAACAGTGCCTTCCACAGACCCCCCACCCCATAACAGTGCCATCCACAGACCCCCCCACCCCATAACAGTGCATCCACAGACCCCCCCACCCCATAACAGTGCATCCACAGACCCCCCCACCCCATAACAGTGCCATCCACAGACCCCCCCACCCCATAACAGTGCCATCCACAGACCCCACCCCATAACAGTGCCATCCACAGACCCCCCCACCCCATAACAGTGCCATCCACAGACCCCCCACCCCATAACAGTGCCATCCACAGACCCCCCCCACCCCTTACCAGTGTCATCCACAGACACCCCATTGCCGCTCCAGTACAGTTATAAAATGTGTAATTCAATTAATAATGATTCATGCTGCCCCCTCTGTAGTATAACATTCAATATATCCTACTCACAGGGCTACTGTTATATCGTAATGCAGGCCGGCCGGGCAGACGAGCGGCAGAGTGACTGACTGACGTCACGTGCCTGCGCCGCCTGCTTCATTCATAAAGTAGGCCGGGCAGGCACGTGACGTCAGTCAGTCACTCTGCCGCTTGTCTGCCCGGCTGGCCTGCATTACAATATAACAGTAGCCCTGTGAGTAGGATATATTGAATGTTATACTACAGAGGGGGCAGCATGAATCATTATTAATTGAATTACACATTTTATAACTGTACTGGAGCGGCGGGGCCGGAGCACAGTGAACGCACCAGCCCCCAGCTCCTCCTCCCAGTCCCTCCCCGCTGATACATCGCAGCCTGCGATGCTGGAGCATGGCAGGCTGCGATGTCAAAAGGTGGCGGAACGCCGTTCCGGTGCGCTCCGCCAGAAAAAAAGCCCTGCTTTAACTTACCTCCGCTGCGATGCAGGCCTCTTCTGGCCTGTGTCCCGCGCTGTACGGCTCAGGCGGCGCGATGACGTCATCGCGCCGCCTGCACCGGCCTCTGATAGGCTGCGGGCCTTGTGCCGGCAGCCTATCAAAGGAACAGGGAAAGGAAACGCCTCTCCCTCACCTGTCGCAGCAGCGAAGCGCTCATCTTCTAGAGTGCCCTGCCGCCGCCACCACCAGTCTGGGCACCACCGGGATCCGTCGGATTCGTATCCGGTAAACTACGTCGGGATTCGAGTCCACGAATCCCACGAATCCAGCAAGATTCAACGGATTCGTGGATTAGACGAATCCCCCATCCCATCTCTAATTTTCAATATCCCGCCCCCCCCCCCCCCCCCCGTGTGATTGGTTGGTTGCTCCAATCGACCAATCACAGGGGATAGGAGAAGGTGGCACCCCTGCCACCTCCTCCTATCCTGTCCGAGACAGCACCGATCCCCCTTATTTTATATATATATATATATATATATATATATACACTCACCTAAAGAATTATTAGGAACATCTGTTCTATTTCACATTAATGCAATTATCTAGTCAACCAATCACATGGCAGTTGCTTCGATGCATTTAGGGGTGTGGTCCTGGTCAAGACAATCTCCTGAACTCAAAACTGAATGTCAGAATGGGAAAGAAAGGTGATTTAAGCAATTTTGAGTGTGGCATGGTTGTTGGTGCCAGACGGGCCGGTCTGAGTATTTCACAATCTGCTCAGTTACTGGGATTTTCACGCACAACCATTTCTAGGGCTTACAAAGAATGGTGTGAAAAGGGAAAAACATCCAGTATGTGGCAGTCCTGTGGGCAAAAATGCCTTGTGGATGCTAGAGGTCAGAGGAGAATGGGCCGACTGATTCAAGCTGATAGAAGAGCAACATTGACTGACATAACCACTCGTTACAACCGAGGTATGCAGCAAAGCATTTGTGAAGCCACAACACGCACAACCTTGAGGCGGATGGGCTACAACAGCAGAAGACCCCACCGGGTACCACTCATCTCCACTACAAATAGGAAAAAGAGGCTACAATTTCCACGAGCTCACCAAAATTGGACTGTTGAAGACTGGAAAAATGTTGCCTGGTCTGATGAGTCTCGATTTCTGTTGAGACATTCAAATAATAGAGTCCGAATTTGGCGTAAACAGAATGAGAACATGTATCCATCCTCTGATGGCTACTTCCAGCAGGATAATGCACCATGTCACAAAGCTCGAATCATTTCAAATTGGTTTCTTGAACATGACAATGAGTTCACTGTACTAAAATGGCCCCCACAGTCACCAGATCTCAACCCAATAGAGCATCTTTGGGATGTGGTGGAACGGGAGCTTCGTGCCCTGGATGTGCATCCCTCAAATCTCCATCAACTGCAAGATGCTATCCTATCAATATGGGCCAACATTTCTAAAGAATGCTATCAGCACCTTGTTGAATCAATGCCACGTAGAATTAAGGCAGTTCTGAAGGCAAAAGGGGGCCAACACCGTATTAGTATGGTGTTCCTAATAATTCTTTAGGTGAGTGTATATATCAGTTATTTTAACCCCTTAGGACACATGACGGAAATATTTTGTCATTATTCCCTTTTATTCCAGAAATTGTGTCCTTAATTACATATGGTTTCTGATTCTGTTTGCCACCCTTTAATGACTGTGTTTTTAACCCCTTAAGGACTGAGCCAAATGTAGAAAAAGAAATGTTTATAGCAGCTCAACGAAAAAATGAAACCTTTCTTGTGGTGGTGCCAGCCGTGTTGGGAGCCAGTCTGAGGATCCCCCTTCAATGCGTCGTATATGTAAAAAAACTGCAGCACTCACTTGTCTTCAATTATGCAGGATTTATTCACCAACAAAAATGTGACGTTTTGACCGTCATGGTCTTTCTCAAGCAACTTGTTGCTTGAGAAAGACCATGACGGTCGAAACGTCGCATTTTTGTTGGTGAATATATCCTGCATAATTGAAGACAAGTGAGTGCTGCGGTTTTTTGACATACATGAGCCAAATGTACACGTGATCAAAACGTAAATAAAAACTGGAATTTGCACTATATGTCTGTTCAGGCGTAATTCGTCTGTCATATTATAAGCTCCCCTTATATATAATTTACTTACAGTTCTGAAGACTCAGGGGCGCTGACAGGCTTGGCCTCGGGGGCACTGACAGGCTTGGCCGGGCAGAAGGAGTGTGTCAGACTGTGAGGCCTTTTTTCTCCAAGCTGCTCTGGAAAAAAATATTTTTCATTACACCTCAGGTCAGACCACCAATCAGACCCCCAATGTTAATCAGACCTCAGCTAACAGCCCTAATAAGATCCCCAATGTTAATAAGACCCCAATAAGACCTCAGATCACACCTCAGCTCAGACCCCAATATGAATGATCCCCAATCAGACCTCAGATAAGAGCCCCATGCCTCATAGCAGCCCCCAGTAGCCATATATCAGCCCCCAGTAGCCTCTCCATCAGCCCCCAGTAGCCTCTCCATCAGCCCCCAGTAGCCTTTCCATCAGCCCCCAGCAGCCTCTCCATCAGCCCCCAGTAGCCTCTCCACCAGCCCCCAGTAGCCTCTCCACCAGCCCCCAGTAGCCTCTCCACCAGCCTCCAGTAGCCTCTCCACCAGCCCCCAGTGCCTCTCCACCAGCCCCCAGTGCCTCTCACCAGCATACCCCCAGTGCCTCTCACCAGCATCCCCCCAGTGCCTCTCCATCAGCCTCATAAAATATAAAATAAAAAAAACGCTTACCTCTCCTGCTCCTGGACGCTGCCTCTCCTCTCCTCCTACGCGATCTGCATCCTGCTGTCGGCTGTGCTGTGAAGGCTGCGCACACGTTCCTGCAGAACTCGAGCCCTGATTAGTTACAATAAGGGTCCATTCACACATCCGTGTGGGTTTTGCAGATCCACAAAACGCGGACACCGGCAATGTGCGTTCCACCATTTGCGGACCGCACATCGCCGGCACTAATAGAATATGCCTATTCTTGTCCGCAATTGCGGACAAGAATAGGGCATGTTCTATTTTTTTCGGGAACGGAAATGCGGACCCGGAAGTGCGGGTCCGCATTTCCGGATCGGGGCCGCACATCGTGCGGCCCTATAGAAATGAATGGGCCCGCAATAACGGAATTGCGGATGTGTGAATGGAGCCTAAGTAGGTACACTTGATTTTCCCTGGAGTCTCTTAGCTTGAAGTCAATTTGTTAAGCATACAGTTAGGTCCATAAATATTGGGACATCAACACAATTCTAACATTTTTGGGTCTATACACCACCTCAATGGATTTGAAATGAAACGAACAAGATGTGCTTTAACTGCAGACTGTCAGCTTTAATTTGAGGGTATTTACATCCAAATCAGGTGAACGGTGTAGGAATTACAACAGTTTTCCTATGTGCCTCCCACTTGCTGAGGGACCAAAAATAATGGGACAATTGGCTTCTCAGCTGTTCCATGGCCAGGTGTGTGTGTTATTTCCTCATTATCCCAATTACAATGAGCAGATAAAAGGTCCAGAGTTCATTTCAACTGTGCTATTTGCATTTGGAATCTGTTGCTGTCAACTCTCAAGATGAGATCCAAAGAGCTGTCACTATCAAAGAAGCAAGCCATCATTAGGCTGAAAAAACAAAACAAACCCATCAGAGAGATAGCAAAAACATTAGGCGTGGCCAAAACAACTGTTTGGAACATTCTTAAAAAGAAGGAACGCACCGGTGAGCTCAGCAACACTAAAAGACCCGGAAGACCAAGGAAAACTGTGGTGGATGACCGAAGAATTATTTCCCTGGTGAAGAAAACACCCTTTACAACAGTTGGCCAGATCAAGAACACTCTCCAGGAGGTAGGTGTATGTGTGTCAAAGTCAACAATCAAGAGAAGACTTCACCAGAGTGAATACAGAGGGTTCACCACAAGATGTAAACCATTGGAGAGCTTCAAAAACAGGAAGGCCAGATTAGAGTTTGCCAAACGACATCTAAAAAAGCCTTCACAGTTCTGGAACAACATCCTATGGACAGATAAGACCAAGATCAACTTGTACCAGAGTGATGGGAAGAGAAGAGTATGGAGAAGGAAAGGAACTGCTCATGATCCTAAGCATACCACCTCATTAGTGAAGCATGGTGGTGGTAGTGTCATGGCGTGGGCATGTATGGCTGCCAATGGAACTGGTTCACTTGTATTTATTGATAATGTGACTGCTGACAAAAGCAGCAGGATGAATTCTGAAGTGTTTCGGGCAATATTATCTGCTCATATTCAGCCAACTGCTTCAGAACTCATGGGACAGTGCTTCACAGTGCAGATGGACAATGACCCAAAGCATACTGCAAAAGCAACCAAACTGTTTTTTAAGGGAAAGTAGTGGAATGTTATGCAATGGCCAAGTCAATCACCTGACCTGAATCCGATTGAGCATGCATTTCATTTGCTAAAAGACAAAACTGAAGGGAAAATGCCCCATGGACAAGTAGGAACTGAAGACAGTTGCAGTAGAGGCCTGGCAGAGCATCACCAGGGATGAAACCCAGCGTCTGGTGATGTCTATGCGTTCCAGACTTCAGGCTGTAATTGACTGCAAAGGATTTGCAACCAAATATTAAAAAGTGAAAGTTTGATTTATGATTATTATTCTGTCCCATTACTTTTGGTCCCTTAACAAGTGGGAGGCACATATGCAAACTGTTGTAATTCCTACACCGTTCACCTGATTTGGATGTAAATACTCTCAAATTAAATCTGACAGTCTTCAGTTAAAGCACATCTTGTTTGTTTCATTTCAAATCCATTGTGGTGGTGTATAGAGCCAAAAATGTTAGAATTGTGTTGATGTCCCAATATTTATGGACCTGACTGTACATTTGCTTATGCCTTTCCCCAAGGTACAATGTGTGGTGCTAAAAGTGCCCAGCATAGAGGAGGGGCATCAGAAGCAGGAAATGAAGTATGGGGTCTAGTCCTTTATACAGTTTTCTTTTTATAAAATTGCTATGGCACGCAGTGTTTTTCAATTCTTTTTCTCTCCTTTTATTCATGCATCAGTTACAGTGATTTGCGGAACAAACTCAGCACAAACGAATGGTGTATTTTTTTCAGCATATGGAGCGTGAAATATCTCGGAAACCAAGGCGGCGCAAACGTTCATTTTTGCAGCACAAACGCAGCACAAAGGAATGGTGTATTTCCTTTTGAAATTTAAGAACATGGGGTGGAAAGTGGGCGGGGCTTCATAAAAATGTAACGTGCAATATCTCAGGAACCAAACCGGCACAAACGAATGGTGTATTTCTTTTTGAAATTTAAGAACATGGGGTGGAAAGAGGGCATTGTTTCAGCAAATCAAGCGCACAATATCTCGGAAACCAAAGCGGCGCAAACGTTAATTTTTGCAGCTCAAACCAATGGTGTATTTCTTTTTGAAATGTAAGAACATGGGGTGGAAAGTGGGCGGGGCTTCATAAAAATCTAACGCGCAATATCTCAGGAACCGAACCGACACAAACGTTCATTTTTGCGGCACAAAGCAGCACAAACGAATGGTGTATTTATTTTCATCTTTTGCGAATATGGGGTGCTAACTTCACACAGGTTGTTCCTGTTGATGAGTTGTATGACCACCATCAGCATGTGGACCTCATTGGGGAGGAGTATGATATGTAGTCTGAGGACATGACTGGATTGCTGTGACGGTAACGTACACTACACACAGGGGGAGGATAGTGACCACTGCGCTCCACCCTCACCCCTGGCCCTGCCTACTTGCCTCGCAAGTTCTAATGACAGGGGACAACTAGACGGCAGTCCCTAACTTAGGATACGTGCTGGGAAGACAGACAAGACAAATAACGGAACGTGAACGGACCGGGTCAATATCTAGAGAGCTACGCAGTACTAAGGAATGAGCAGAGAATAGTCAGGAAAAGCCAAGGTCAAATACCAAGAGAGAAACGAAGTACAACAGGAGTCCGCAAAGAATCATCAGGTGGAAGCCGGGGTCAGAATACCAGGAGAGATGTGCAGTACAGGAGGAGCAGGCAGAGAATCGTCAGGGAACACAGAATCAGGTAAGTATGCAGGAACAAAGCAATCACCAGACACCTAAAATTAACAGGCAACCTGTGGCCAGCAGGCTACCTGTATTTATAGTGGGGAGTGAGGGTCATGTGACGTGGCCAGTGTCACATGACCGGCAGACAGACAAATCAAGCACCTAGTGATCAGCTCGGCGCTCAAGGCAGACCTAAGAGCAGGGAGCCTCCCAGCTAGCAAAGCCGCCCTGGGAACGAGGCCAAGCACAGATCCTCGCTCCCGAAGCTAAGCAGCAGGTCTGCGGCTGATGGGAGACCGAGTGTGCCTTTGGTGCCCCGTGACAATTGCATAACTGTATTGGTGGTAGTAGTTGCATGTATAGCCATGGTGTTTGTGGTACTCAGGGCAAATATTGAAGTGGGAACAGAGGCGTAACTAGAAGTGACTGGGCCCCACAGCAAATATTTGTAAGGGCCCCCCCAGCGCGCTTCGCACATCCCTCCTCCTGTGTAAACCCCTCTCCTTTGGCACAGTGTAGCGGTATACTGTATATTGTGGGGCACAGTGTAGCGGTATACTGTATATTGTGGGGCACAGTGTAGGCTGTATGTGTATAACATAAACATATTTCATATGAAAACTTACAGTTACTTGGCTTGGCCCTTGGGGATCTCGGACACCACTTCAACACTTTGGCCGGGGGCTCGGCGGAGCTGATGTTGTGCTTTATCCTAATGAGAAAGATTTCATAATAAGGATTTGGAGAAAGGGCAGAGGGATAGCAGAGCAGGGAGAGGCTGGTGCTGCTACTAGGGGGTCATACCATGGGGTAGTAATAAAGCCCACCATAATGCCCCCCCAGTAGAAATAATTCCCCTTATAATTTGACAATGCAAAAAATACTCCCTTGTAATGCCTCCAGTTGAGCTAATGTCCCCATAATGTGCCAGTATAAAATACCCCTATATAGTGCCCCCAGTAAATTCCCCCATAGTGCTCCTCTCCCCCCTTCCTGCTAGTGCCCCCCATAATGTACCAGTATAAAATGCCCCATATATAGTGCCCCAGTAGATGCCCCTCAGTGTCCGGCCTCTGATAGTCTGCCGGCCTAGTGTCCCCCATAATTCCCCCCAATAATGTGCCAGTAATTGTCCCCATAGATGCCCCCCCATCATGTGCCAGTATCAAGTGCCTCTCTCCTCCCCCCCACATGTCCCAGTATCATAGTGCCATCTCCCCCCCAATGTGCCTCTCTCCTTCCCACCCCCCATGTGCCAGTATCATAGTGCCAAACCCACCCATGTGCCAGTATCAAGTGCCAAACCCCCCCACGTGCCAATATCAAGTGCCTCTCTCCCCCCCACCCATGTGCAAGTATCAAGTGCCAAACCCCCCCTCCCACGTGCCAGTATCAAGTGCCTCTCTCCTCCCCCCCCATGTCCCAGTATCATAGTGCCATCTCCCCATTCCCCCCAAAATAAGTGCCAATATCAAGTGCCTCTCCCCCCCATGTGCCAGTATCAGGTGCCAACCACTCCCCCCCATGTGCCAGTATCAGGTGCCAACCCCCCTCCCCCCCATGTGCCAGTATCAGATGCCAACCCCTCCTATGTGCCAGTATCAGGTGCCAACCCCCCTCCCCCCATGTGCCAGTATCAAGTGCCTCACGCTCCCCCCATGGCAGTAACAGTCGGGTATTAAAAAAATAAAATAAACACTTCTACTTACCTCCATGTCAGCGATGTGATGCAGCCTCTTCCTGTGTCCCGCCCTGTATGTCCATATATGGAGTCAGTGCTTGTATTTCAGAAAAGTTTCTACTGGGATTCGAACCCACGGCCTTCTGTATCAGTGGCAAAGCACTTAACCACACAACCACAAGAGCAGCCTTGCCAATGACTGAAAAAATATGAGACTGTAATGGACCGTTTCAGCAGACAAGGGGTTAAAAACCATTTAGGCGATATGCCCCTTTCTGAGAGACAGGCACAGCTACTGCAGGACACCAACCTCCCGAACTGGATACAAAGTAGCACTCCAAACTGGAACCTCACGAATAGCTGCTAGCAGACGAACAGGAATCAGCTTACACTCCTGGCAATCAGTCTCTAACAGCATACAGCGGATCCCCCCAATAACGAGACAAGGCTCCGTGTTGAGGGTCAAGCAGTGGTCTGAGGTGCTGGCACACCCAGCCTGGTTTTTATTACAGTTGTTGCAAATACAGGTCCGCCCACAGGGGTTTGAAATACAGCTAATCAATATGCTACAACACATACAATGTAAGTACACGCCCCTAGGGGACCAGAAGGAAGACTTGTGACATAGGACAGATATGCAGCACTGTAGGATACACAGAGACAATACATCCCCACAATGCATCATGGTTTCCTCCTCTCTGCCCTGGAGACACCCGAGGCGTAATCCAATTACCTCTCAAGACAAAGAGAAGTCACCAATACACATGTGCAGACAATAGGACAGACATCACCCTTTAAACACACAATGGGACAATGGCACAATAGAAACACACCCAGCATTTTCCTCCCAAGCTGACAAGTTACACTTATTATAAATTGTTACAATTTTGTGAGTTTACATTGGCCATACATATAACTTACATCAATTTAAACAGTATAACTTGGGGACAAACCTATCCAAAATTCACTTGAATAGGTTCAGGGGTTTAAAAGTTAGTATATGGCCCATAATCCTGGGGCAAGAGGCCAGCAGCCAGGCCTCTCCAAAACCCAGTGGCGAGGTTGCTTTCGCCACACATCTCCCCCCCCAGGGAAGACTAACCAAATACCTGACCTCACGCCGGTCGGTACCTGAGTTAGTCTGGCAGCCCACCCACAACCCAATACTGGACCTGTTGCATTTGGTAGCCTGTCTATGTCCAGTGAGTCCACCAAGGTTATGTTGGAAGCTGGTACTCCCGGTCTCTGTGTTGCTCCCTGGCTTAGAGTCTGGTTGTTGGAGGGGGAGACCGACTGTCTCTACCCCCTGTTCTGTAGGTGCAGAGACCACGGTCCCATCTGCACTGTTGTGGGGGTTACTGTCTCCCCCTGGTGCGTTAAGCTGCCACTGGGGAGAGGGGGTAACGAGCTCCTCTCCCATACATACTTCCAGACGCTGGGGAGGGCGACCAACCGTCTCCGCTCCCAATACAGTGTCCTGCTGCTGGGGAAAGGAGACTGGGCTCTCTATTCCCTGCTGGACACTCTGCCACTGGGGAATGGAGACTGGGCTCCCAATTCCCAAAAAATCACTCTGCTGCTGGGGGGCAGGAACAACTACCTCTGCCCCCTGTAACTCAGCCTGCCGCTGGGGAATGGAGACTGGGCTCCCAATTCCCAAAAAATCACTCTGCTGCTGGGGGGCAGGAACAACTACCTCTGCCCCCTGTAACTCAGCCTGCCACTGGGGAGGGAGGATGCTGCTCTCCTCTCCCTGCATTTCACACTGCCGCTGGGGAATGGAGACTGGGCTCCCAATTCCCTGCAGGACCGGTGGAGAGACCTCGGTCCCATCTCTACCGGCCACCTGGGGTCCTTCCCAGTAACACTCTACAATATCTGCCCAGCTGAATGGGTCTGGGTCTGTCACCTTACCGTCCTGCTGAGCCTTCTCAATGGAGTGGAAGAGATCTCGGTAGTCCTGCTCCAGTTCCCACTCCAGGGTTGCTAGGTGAGCCAGGTCTTGCTCTACCTCATGGGGGTCATCCCACTCATGCCTAGCCTCCCTCTCATAGAAAATGTCCTGAAGTCTGGACTGTGCAGGGCTCCCGAAGTCAGGCTCTGCAAAGGACTCCCATAACAAGCCAGGACCATCAAACGCCTCTCCCTCTGGCTTGTCATGTTCGGCTGTCCAGGGTATATACTGTGCCATATACCACCAAAGCGCCTGGTAGGCATCCTCCAGCCATAGCTCCTGCCATACCCGGTGCTCTAGATCCTTCACCCATTCCTCCAGGGGCTGCTCTCCCAGAAAGGGCATCCGCAGGGCCACTTGCTTCTGCAACCGCTGCTCTTCACTGGGGAGACTCTCACCCTGCTGGTATTGTACATTATCCAGAGCCTGGTACCAGATGCCTTTCCTTAATACATCCCGGCCATCCAGGTCCTCCTCCTCGTATAACACTGCTGGTTCCATCCTGTTGCTTTTAGGGTCGCTGTACTGGGACATGCGTTGCCTTTAAATTGTAGAATCCAAAGAAATGGTGTCCCCTGTAGCTGTCCTTCTGGCTGTAGGAACGATCCCACTGCTGCCACCAATGTAACGGACCCTTTCAGCAGACAAGGGGTTAAAAACCGTTTAGGCGATATGCCCCTTTCTGAGAGACAGGCACAGCTACTGCAGGACACCAACCTCCCGAACTGGATACAAAGTAGCACTCCAAACTGGAACCTCACGAATAGCTGCTAGCAGACGAACAGGAATCAGCTTACACTCCTGGCAATCAGTCTCTAACAGCATACAGCGGATCCCCCCAATAACGAGACAAGGCTCCGTGTTGAGGGTCAAGCAGTGGTCTGAGGTGCTGGCACACCCAGGCTGGTTTTTATTACAGTTGTTGCAAATACAGGTCCGCCCACAGGGGTTTGAAATACAGCCAATCAATATGTTACAACACATACAATGTAAGTACACGCCCCTAGGGGACCAGAAGGAAGACTTGTGACATAGGACAGATATGCAGCACTGTAGGATACACAGAGACAATACATCCCCACAATGCATCATGGTTTCCTCCTCTCTGCCCTGGAGACACACATGTGCAGACAATAGGACAGACATCACCCTTTAAACACACAATGGGACAATGGCACAATAGAAACACACCCAGAATTTTCCTCCCAAGCTGACAAGTTACACTTATTATAAATTGTTACAACTTTGTGAGTTTACATTGGCCATACATATAACTTACATCAATTTAAACAGTATAACTTGGGGACAAACCTATCCAAAATTCACTTGAATAGGTTCAGGGGTTTAAAAGTTAGTATATGGCCCATAATCCTGGGGCAAGAGGCCAGCAGCCAGGCCTCTCCAAAACCCAGTGGCGAGGTTGGTTTCGCCACAGAGACTTCTACTGCAGTGTTTCCCAACCAGTGTGCCTCCAGCTGTTGCAAAACTACAACTCCCAGCATGCCGGCACAGCCAAAGGCTGTCCGGGCATGCTGGGAGTTGTAGTTTTGCAACAGCTGGAGGCACACTGGTTGGGAAACACTGTTCTACTGTTATAGCTGGCTAAGTGTACATCTATACACATGACAGCTGCCCCAACACACCCAGCACTGCTATATCTCTATATGACAGCTGTCCCAGCACACTCAGCTCTACTATATCTCTATATATGATAGCTGCCCCAGCACACCCAGCTCTGGTACATCTAATACACATGACAGCTGCACCAGCATACTCAGCTCTACTATATCTCTATAAATGACAGCTGCCCCAGCACACCCAGCTCTGCTACATCTATATATCTCTAAGTATTGCTATACAGTAGATAGATATATAGAGATATAGCAAAGCTGAGTGTGCTGGGGCAGCTGTCATGTGTATAGATGTAGCAGAGCTGGGTGTTTGGGCAGCTGTCATGTGTATAGATGTAGCAGAGCTGGGTTTGCTGGGGCAGCTGTCATATATAGAGATATAGTAGAGCTGAGTGTGCTGGTTGTCATGTGTATTAAATGTAGCAGAGCTGGGTGTGCTTGGACAGCTATCATATATAGAGATATAGCAGTGCTGGGTGTGTTGGGGCAGCTATCATATATAGAGATATAGCAGTGCTGGGTGTGTTGGGGCAGCTGTCATGTGTATAGATGTACACTTAGCCAGCTACAACAGTAGAAGTCTCATATTTTTTCACTCAGTTTCAATGCAGCCCTTATGCTTTGCCTCTGATACATGAAGGTTGTGGGTTCGAATCCCAGACACATCAGGAGTGTCTGGGGTTCGAATCGCAGACACATCAGGAGACTCCAGGAGACAGTAAGATTAAGATCACATTAGCGAGGGGGCCTGGTCCGCCGCCGCTGCTGCTGTGAAGGGGCCCTGAACAACAAGAATCGATCATATTTAACTAACTTGAAAATAAACTGTCACACACGATGCCTGGGCGCCGGGCCCCTTGGCAGCCCGGGCCCCGAAGCAGCCGCTTCCCCTGCTTCCCCGGTAGTTACGCCACTGAGTGGGAAACATGAGGGGGCCAATGCACCCATTACATATCATAGTATATCATAGTATGGAGCTGATGATGATGATTGCATCTTGGACAGGACCTGGATCAGGGTGAGGAGGAGGTGATGATGATATGAGAGGAGGAGGGTAATAAACCTACCAGTGGCAGATCTGCTTCTACTGTGTTCAGCTCAGGAACAGTTGATACCATTGCTGCTGTTTTTGTAAGCTCAAAAGCTGTCCTACTTAGGGCAAGATTGGGTGGTGGTGAGAGAAATACTGTAAGTGCAGTTTGTGATGGCTATGTACAGCCATCTCCATGTAGGAATCTTTCTCTACATTATCAGTCAACAAAACGATCGCAGTATGCAAACTCTGCAGGTAGAGAATTAGATGCGGCTGGTCAGGCACAAATATAAGAACCATGGGGGACATTTATGAAGACTGTTGATTTAGACGTCGGTTTTCGTCCCTCATGCGCTGGCAGTTCATCTGCCTAAGTTATGTAGAGTCGCTGGTCTCTACATAACTTAGGTGGAATTTACACTCTACGCCAGCTCCCCTGCTGGCCTAGATTTAAACCTGCAATTGCTCCAAAACTCTAAAAAAGCTATGCAAGTGTAACTGTCATATATTATTATTATTATTTTTTTGCTAATGTGTAGGGACAGAGATAGGGAACATTTTTCTGATATACTTTATTTAGGGAAAACATTTATTTATAGTGGAAAACTAGGGCTCTTTTCCAGAGCCGTTGCTAAGGGAAATCCATCATCCTAACAGCGCAGTACTGTACTGTTAGGAAGATAGGAAGACAAGCTGGGAGCTGGTAGGTGTCTTCCCTCACTGCGCCCTCATATAGCTGGGATGATACGGCAATAACTAGTTCATCAATATATAAATATCTACATTTCATTCCTTCTTACTGATCAGTGCCAGCGCTGTCAGTGACCTCTTCTTCTGTACTCCTGGTGTGCTGTGTAATGAACCAGCCACTGGGAGAGAAGCCTGTGTGAACGGTTAGCGCTCACTACAGGCAATACAGGGAGGCAGGGGGAAGATCTTCTACAGTTTATAGTTACAGTTATAGTATATTACTGCCCCTATATACAGTAAAATAGCCTCCCTACATTGTCAGTAGCCAGTGCATACCGCTCACACAGGCTTCTCTACCCGCGGCTGGTTCCTTACACAGCACACTGGGAGTACAGAAGAGGTCACTAAGAACCATAATATAGTTGTGACTGTATCGTCCCCACGATATAAGGGAGCAGTGAGGGCAGGCGCCCACCACCCCCCAACCTAGTCCGTCTCTGTATATTCCTAACAGCGCAGCACTGTTCATCCCTAGTTTTCTGGTAAAAATAAACGTTTTCCCTAAATAAAGTATATTAGAAAAATGTTCCCTGTCCCTACACATCAGCAGTTTAAAATGACACCAAACCTGTTGCTAATCAAAGAACAAAAGGAGTAACTTTAAACGTTAAAAACAAGTCATTGCTTCTTCTGATACCACAGTAGGCTGCCACACGTACAGTATGTCACAAAAGTGAGTACACCCCTCACATTTTTGTAAATATTTAATTATATCTTTTCATGGGACAAAACTAAAGATATGACAATTTGATACAATGTAAAGTAGTCAGTCTACAGCTTGTATAACAGTGTAAATTTGGTGTTCCGGCAAAATAACTCCCCGGTGACATGTGACTCGTTAGTGTTACAAGGTCTCTGTTGTGAATGGGGAGCAGGTGTGTTACATTTGGTGTTATTGCTCTCATACTGTCTCATACTGGTCACTGGAAGTCCAACATGGCACCCCATTGCAAAGAACTCTCTGAGGATCTGAAAAAAAGAATTGTTGCTCTACAATACATAAAGAATGCCTAGGCTTTAAGGAGATTGCCAACACTCTGAACCTGAGTTGCAGCACGGTGGCCAAGACCATACAGCAGTTTAACAAGACAGGTTCCTCTCAGAACAGGCCTCGTCATGGTCAACCAAAGAAGTTGAGTGCACGTGCTCAGCATCATATCCAGAGGTTGTCTTTTCAAAATAGACATACGAGTGCTGCCAGCATTGCTACAGAAATTAAAGGCGTGGGGGGTCAGTCTGTCAGTGCGCAGACCATACTCCACACACTGCATCAAATTGGTCTGCATGCCTGTCGTCCCAGAAGGAAGCCTCTTCTAAAGATGATGCACAAGAAAACCCACAAACAGTTTGCTGAAGACAAGCAGACTAAGGACATGGATTACTGAAACCGTGTCCTATGGTCTGATGAGACCAAGATAAACTTATTTGGTTCAGATGGTGTAAAATGTGTGTGGCGGCAACCAGGTGAGGAGTACAAAGACAATTGTGTCTTGCCTACAGTCAAGCATGATGGTGGGATTGTCATGGTGTGGGGCTGCATGAGTGGTGCTTGCTGTGGAGAGCTACAGTTCATTGAGGGAACCGTGAATGCTAATATGTACTGTGACATACTGAAGCAGAGGAGCATGATCCCCTCCCTTTGGAAACTGGGCCACAGGGTAGTATTCCAACATGATAACGACCCCAAACACACCTCCAACACGACCACTGCCTTGCTAAAGAAACTGAGGGTAAAGGTGCTGGACTGACCAAGCATGTCTCCAGACCTAAATGCTATTGAGCATTTGTGGGGCATCCTCAAATGGAAGGTGGAGGAGCGCAAGGTCTCTAACATCCACCAGCTCTGTGACATCATCTTAGAGGAGTGGAAGAGGATTCCAGTGGCAACTTGTGAAGCTCTAGTGGTTTAAAAATATAAAATTCAAATCACACCCCCTTTTCTCCAAAATAGAAATACATAAACAATAAACAAAAATAAAGATCATGTGCATCGCCTCATCTAAAAACACCAACACTTTTAAAATATAAAAATATTTATCCTATACAGCAAACGGCGAAACGAAAAAAAGTTAAATTAGCTGATTTTCCGTTTTTTGGTCATTTAACCCCACAAAAAATTGAATAAAAAGTGATCAAAAAGTCGCACATACTCCAGCATGGTATTAATAACAACTATAGATCGTCCCACAAAAAATTAACCCTCACATTGCTTCGTATACATAAAAATAAAAAAGTTATATTAAGATTCTTAATGTGGCAATGCAAAGAAAAAAATAGTTTTTTCCAATTTTTTTAATGTATTTTTTCAAATGTGGTATCGTTGTAATTGTACTAACCCCAGAGAATAAAAATAACAGGTCATTTTTACCGCATAGGAAACGCTGTAAAAACAAAACCCATAAAACTGTGGCAGAATTGTGTTTTTTTTTATAATTCCACCCCATTTTTCCTCACTACATTTTATGCAACCAATTATATGGGCAATTAGAAAGTACAACTTGTACTTCAAAAAACAAGCCCTCGTACGGCTACAGTTGCAAGAAAAAGTATGTGAACCCTTTGGAATGATATGGATTTCTGCACAAATTGGTCATAAAATGTGATCTGATCTTCATCTAAGTCACAACAATAGACAATAACAGTCTGCTTAAACTAATAACACACAAAGAATTAAATGTTACCATGTTTTTATTGAACACATCATGTAAACATTCACAGTGCAGGTGTAAAAAGTATGTGAACCCTTCGATTTAATAACTGGTTGAACCTCCTTTGGCAGCAATAGCTTCAACCAAATGTTTCCTGTAGTTGTAGATCAGACGTGCACAACGGTCAGGAGTAATTCTTGACCATTCCTCTTTACACAACTGATTCAGTTCAGCAATATTCTTGGGATGTCTGGTGTGAATCGCTTTCTTGAGGTCATGCCACAGCATCTCAATCGGGTTGAGGTCAGGACTCTGACTGGGCCATTCCAAAATGCGTATTTTCTTCTGTTTAAGCCATTCTGTTGTTGATTTACTTCTATGCTTTGGGTCGTTGTCCTGTTCCAACATCCATCTTCTGTTGAGCTTCAGCTGGTGGACAGCTGGCCTTAAAGGGGTATTCTCATCTTAATGATAACTGTTAAATCTGTTAATGATTTGACAATGATCATTTTTCTAAATACATGTTATTAGTCAATTCCCACCCATTTTTAGAAAATAAGTCCCCTCTTACCTGATGTTGTCTTTGGTTTCCCCTGGTTACGGCCACCTCTCCTGTCGAATTCCGCCGGGCCGCGCTTGCGCAGAAGACTGAAGATTCTCTCCCGGCCAGGCCGCGCAATGTCCTGAACGCGCACGCCGCCGCGCATGCGCCATGATAACTTCTTCCTGGCCAGTATAGCACAGAGCCGCGAACAAGCACGCCGGCTCTGTACTACACAGGCCAGGAATAAGTCACCATGGCGCATGCGCGGCGGCGTGCGCGTTCAGGACATTGCGCGGCCCGGCCGGGAGAAAATCTTCAGTCTTCAGCGCAAGCGCGGCCTGGCCGGGAGAAGAATCCAGGAAGTGAACGTCACGCTCAAGGAAGGTAAGTATGAAAAGGGAAGATGAGAATACCCCTTTAAGTTCTCCTGCAAAATGTCTTGATAAACTTGGGAATTCATTTTTCCTTCGATAATAGCATTCCGTCCAGGCCCTGGTGCAGCAAAGCAGCCCCAAACCATGATGCCCCCACCACCATACTTCACAGTTGGTATGAGGTTTTGATGTTGGTGTGCTGTGCCTCTTTTTCTCCACACATAGTGTTGTGTGTTTCTTCCAAACAACTCAACTTCAGTTACATCTGTCCACAGAATACTTTGCCAGTACTGCTGTGGAACATCCAGGTGCTCTTGTGCAAACTGTAAACGTGCAGCAATGTTTTTTTTGGACAGCAGTGGCTTCCTCTGTGGTATCCTCCCATGAAATCCATTCTTGTTTAGTGTTTTACTTATCATAGATTCGCTAACAGGGATGTTAGCATATGCCAGAGTCTTTTGTAAGTCTTTAACTGACACTCTAGGATTCTTCTTCACCTCATTGAGCAGTCTGCACTGTGCTCTTGCAGTCATCTTTACAGGACAGCCACTCCTAGGGAGAGTAGCTGCAGTGCTGAACTTTCTCTATTTATAGACCATTTGTCTTACTGTGGACTGATGAACAGCAAGGCTTTTGGAGATACTTTTATAACCCTTTCCAGCTATATGCAAGTCAACAATTCTTAATCGTAGGTCTTTTGAGAGCTCTTTTTGTGCGAGGCATCATTCACATCAGGCAATGCTTTTTGTGAAAAGCAAACCCAGAACTGGTGTGTGTTTTTTATAGGGCAGGGCAGCTGTAACCAACATCTCCAATCTCATCTCATTGATTGGACTCCAGTTGGCTGACACCTCACTCCAATTAGCTCTTGGAGATGTCATTAGTCTAGGGGTTCCCATACTTTTTCCACCTGCACTATGAATGTTTACACAGTGTGTTCAATAAAAACATGGTAACATTTAATTCTTTGTGTGTTATTAGTTTAAGCAGACTGTTATTGTCTATTGTTGTGACTTAGATGAAGATCAGATCACATTTTATGACCAATTTGTGCAGAAATCCATATCATTCCAAAGGGTTCACATACTTTTTCTTGCAACTGTATGTGAATGAGAAATAGTAAAAAAAATTGTGAACCATATTGAAAATTAACTTTAAAGTGCAACTTTTTTTATTTTTGCAATGTGTAGAGGCAATGATACTGAACATTTTTGTAATATACTTTAATTACTATAATAGTACATTTCTATTAGAAAAATACCTCTGAAGTGGCCCATTTTGAGCCTTAGTAACGCTCCTCTGTCTTCTGTTTACATAACAGTGGAGACTTGCTAACACTGACTGTTAGAGGTATTTTTCTAATAGAAATGTATGATTTCAGTAATGATAGTATATTACAAAAAAACAATGACAGTTACTCTTTAAATTATGAATTGATTGTACTAGTCATGATTACATTTCTTCAGAAATATAATCTTAAAATTGGGTTACATAGTGTATTTGTGTGTATTCGTAACTTGCAGCCATATTCCTACAGTTTCCTTTTTTTTACTATACAGAAAAGCAAGGACATTGCATCACATCACATCACATTGTTTCTGAAGGTGCAGGTGTTTGTCCATCTGGACTATAGGAAAGCACAGAAGTTGAGAAGCTGGCGCAGTGGCAGGTAATACAGCTGTAGTTCTATTGTACATGAGAACATTACCTTATTTACTTGACCTTTTATTCCTGTGTAAGCCCCCTGCATCCCTCGGGATCAATTTACCCACAGCTATTTAACCAACTCTCTTGTATTGTGTTTTGTTCATCTGTGTTCTTTCATACAAGTAATGTTTGAGAACACTTAAAGAAGGAAATAGTAACACTGTACCATCAGTTTCTAAAAGTTGAAAATAATTAACTATATGTTTAACATGTTGGCTCTAAGATTATGTCATATAACCATTGTTCAGTAGAGCAGAAGAATGCCTTCTTAGGGAAAAACAAAATATTCAGTGTAGTCTTTCTATAAAAAGAAACATGCTACTCACTGGAATCACCACTTCCAATTCAAAATGGAAAATCAAAAAAGTTTCCTAAAACATCCCAAGCCATACTGTTAATGTAATAAGATTAATACATATTTTATGTATTAGTTATCACTAAACATCTTTCAATCCTACTTTCAATCCTACTTGCAATGGTTCTTACTCATAGTAAAAACCACTGCAAGCAGGTTCGAAACATGTTTTCAAGATGACCGGGGCTCTGTGTCATGTATTTTTTAATGGCTTTTTTCAATAAATGATGATTTTATAACAAAGATATTTCCCTTAAGTGCGAGAGATTTTTCCTCTTTAGGGTGCATTCACATGACCACAAAACATGGATCCGCAAAATATAGGGATGACGTCCATGTGAAGTCCGTGTTTCATCCATTTTTTTGTGGATCCATTGTAACAATTCCTATCCTTGTCAGCAAAATGGACAAGAATAGGACATGTTCTATCTTTTTTGCAGAGCTATGGAACGGTCATATGGATGCGGACAGCACATGGTGGCCCCTTGGACATGAGCCCACTGGGAAATTTCCATGTAGAGTCTATGGCCAGTCCATCCCTGGTGTTTGCTATATGCTGCCAATACTGCAGCATGTGTAAGGCTAATAACTTCACAGAACAATGATAAAGAATTTCAATGCCTTACATTTTACTGCGCTAGTGTGATGCTTCGTGATCTCGGCAATACGAAGAAATAGCGAATGCATCATGCTCTAAAATCATAGAATCGCCAGAGCCCTCTCCTGCACACAAAGAGTTTAAACTTTGCATTACAGCTCACAGAGCAGACGTTAATTAGCAAACCCTGGCCAAAGATTCCTACTGACCCCCTGTCAGGTTATACATCCATCAATTTGATATCATCATGACAAAACCTCATAAACAGGCCTTCTCTCTAGTCTGAGCGGCCCCAACACAGCATGAGTTTTCACACTCCTTAAGCCTAGTCAGACCTTTAAAAGAGAAGGACAGATCCTTATCACACAGCTGGTTAGTACAAGAAGAAAGATGACCTTAAGGTCACCTCCAATCCGAAGACTTCATATTTTTCCCATATTTCCTGGGTTAGGAAAATACGAAATGAACAATCTCTTCAGAAAATGTTTCAGTTCTTCTAATACACCTTCCAGGAAATCGGCAAGTCAATTAGAAGTTCCTGCTCTGAGATATAACGGTTCTCAGGCACCCTGTATCATCTTCCAGTCATATTTGTTATCAGATGATGCGTAAAATTGTCCTGATTATAAATATTAACTTTATTTCTTAATTTGGCCTACAGGTACGGAGAAACTGGCAAAGCCAAGATTCTGCCAGATTTTCTCCCTCTCAGGGCAAGAACTGCCCCTCTTCCAATTACACAGGGCTGGGCTTGTACGTGTCATAGCCACTCCCAGCTAAAGAGTGGGTAAAACACAGTGACCAACTCTGGTCCTGGTCCTTCACTTACCATCTGAAGTCGATTAACATCACGACCGCCCGCTGGACACGGGCACACCGCCATCTTGGATTATTCCTTGCAAAGACTTTATCTTTTACTGGACCCTACCATGGTAATTCTGAATTTACAGACTTTCTACTCCTTTCCATCTCTTACCTATTTCCATCCAACCAATCTGTTCGACTGGCAGGTATATTTTTCTGTCAGTTTTAATGTATATTTTTGTGTATATTTTTTAAAATAAAACTAACGATTTAATCGTTCCAGTTTTGCCCTTGTTACCTGATTATCTCGTCTATGCTAAGAACTCTGTCCTCAGAGGAGACATACTACCACATTTGTCTTATTTTTATACATTGTTAATTGGTTAGCTAGGTTGCAAAATAACCGTTTCGTCCCTTTAGGATTAGCTAGCCGGGGTCTCTTCGCCCGATTTAATACGAAGAGTGGTGGCAGCAAATTAATTTGATTTCCAGAGCGAAATCGATAATTTTACTTTACCAATTGTACATACAATCGCGATTGTATCATGTATGGGCACACCAACCAATCTTAAACATCTAGTGTGCTCACAGTGGATTCGCCTCCAGAAGTCTTCAGTGGACGAGACCTGTATGGCAACTGTGGCATAGTACGAAGGGATTGTCGGGTGGTTGTCACAATTAGTATATTATTAACGTTAGTAAAAGGAGCTCTTACACTTATAGCAGTAAGCTGAAGAGGTTGTCGAAGAAAGACAACCATTGTCAGTATGCACTATTTGGGCATATGGATGTCATAGAGAGGGTTCTAAGGTCAACCCCCCCCCCCCCTGTGATCCAGAATAAATAGCCTTTTAGGCATACATTGGCTGGCTGTTCATTACATGAGTTACCATGCACATATTGTTTATAATAACAAAAAATGCTCTCTCTCTCTCTATATATAATATATATAATATATATATATATATATATATATATATATATGTGTAAAAATAAAAAACAGAGGCAGCACCGACCAAAAGGGAGGGAAGGCTGGGTGCAAGGTCAAAGGGATAAAGCTTACCCAATATCAACGAATACAAAATAGAGCAGCACTCCAAAAAATTGTGAAAAAATAAAGTGGTTTATTCACCCAATGGTGTAGCGACGTTACGGCTCTATCCCAGAGCCTTTCTCAAGCATTGGTACACAGGGAACAATATATACCCAACAGTAATTACATCATAATGTCACATGATCAGCAAGTTCCATACAATTAACACTTTGTTGTGTTTGTTGTGTTTTATGTAAAATACATGATAAAAATCCAATACATAGTTGTGTCTCATCAAAAATCATGTATACTATGTATTTTTACACAATAATCATGCGAATATAGATATTTTATGTATGTTTATTTCACATGAATTGTACACAAAGTGTTCATTGTATGGAACTTGTTGATCATGGGACATTATGATGTAATCACTGTTGGGTATATATTGTTCACATTTCCCTGTGTACCATTGCTTGAGAAAGGCTCTGGGATAGAGCCGAAACGTCGCTACACCATTGGGTTAATAAACCACTTTATTTTTTCACTATTTTTTGGAGTGCTGCTCTATTTTGTATTCGTGTATATATGTATATATATATATATATATATATATATATGCCTAATTTAAAAAAAGGAACAGCACCTCCAGAGACAATCGCAGATGCAAGCTACCATAGCAACTATGTAGAAAAACAAAGTAGCAGCACACCACTAAATGCACTAAGGGTGGGTAAACAGGGAATGTGTGAACAGGGTCAAATACATGACTACCATACTTACTATTAAGCGGCGTAGAAAGTGGTGAAAGTGCATAGGGGCATATTACAATAAAAAAAGATAAATATATTTTCAGTGCATTTCTCCAGTTAATTCTGATGAAAGCGTATAGGGGCGTATTTCAGTAAAAGAAGACAAATCTATGCGCACTGTACTGTTGCAGTTATTTCTGGTAAAAGCGTATAGGGGCATATTACAGTAAAAAAAGGAAAATATATTCTCAGTGCATTCTGGTAAAAGTGTATAGGGACATATTTCAGTAAAATAAGAAAAATATATACGCACTGCACTGTTGCAGTTATTTCTGGTGAAAGCTTATAGGAGCATATTTCAGTAAAATAAGAAAACTATATATGCACTGCACTGTTGCAGTTATTTATGGTGAAAGCGTATAGGGGCATATTTCAGTACAATAAGAAAAATATATACGAACTGCACTGTTGCAGTTTCTGGTGAAAGCGTATAGGGGCGTATTTCAGTAAAATAAGAAAGATATATACGCACTGTTGCAGTTTCTGGTGAAAGCGTATAGGGGCATATTTCAGTAAAATAAGAAAAATATATGCGCACTGCACTGTTGCAGTTATTTCTGGTGAAAGCGTATAGGGGCATATTTCAGTAAAATAAGAAAAATATATACACACTGCACTGTTGCAGTTTCTGGTGAAAGCGTATAGGGGCGTATTTCAGTAAAATAAGAAAAATATATACACACTACACTGTTGCAGTTTTTGATGAAAGCGTATAGGGACGTATTTCAGTAAAATAAGAAAAATATATACGCACTGCACTGTTGCAGTTATTTCTGGTGAAAGCGTATAGGGGCATATTTCAGTAAAATAAGAAAAATATATACACACTGCACTGTTGCAGTTTCTGGTGAAAGCGTATAGGGGCGTATTTCAGTAAAATAAGAAAAATATATATACGCACTGCACTGTTGCAGTTATTTCTGGTGAAAGCGTATAGGGGCATATTTCAGTAAAATAAGAAAAATATATATGCACTGCACTGTTGCAGTTTCTGGTGAAAGCGTATACGGGCGTATTTAAGTAAAATAAGAAAAATATATATGCACTGCACTGTTGCAGTTATTTCTGGTGAAAGCGTTTAGGGGTGTATTACAGTAAAAGAAGAAAAATATATTCTCAGTGCATTTCTGCAGTTAATTCTGGTGAAAGCATATAGGGGCGTATTAAAGTAAAAAAAGAAAAATATATACACATTTCACTGGTGCACTTATTTGTAGCAAAAGCTTTCAGTGGCCAATTTCATTACAGAAAGAAAAATATATACGCACTTCACTGGTGCATTTATTTCTGCTGAAAGCGTTTACTGGCCTATTTCAGTACAAAGAGAAAAATATACTCTCAGTTCACGTCAGCGGTTATATGTGTTCAAAGTATGGCTGGGACTCATTAGGGTGGCAGCAGTGGGAGGTCAGCAGCCAAACGTGCCTGGGGTAGAGCACCTGCTTCGCAGCAGCCTACCTACCCGGGAAGTAGTGGTGCAGGGGTTCACGGAAGTAGCGGTGGTAGCAGTCAGTCAGTTCGGTGGTTATGTTATTTTGTATTTCAGTACAAAAGGAAAAATACATTCTCAGTTCACGTCGGCAGTGGTTATATGTGTTGAAAGTGTTTAGTGGCCTATTTCAGTACAAAAAAAAAAATGCATTCTCAGGTCACGTTGGCGGCGGTTTTATGTGTTGAAAGCGTTTAGTGGCCTATTTCAGGACAAACAGTAAAATACATTCTCAGTTTATTGCGGAGGCAGTTCTATGTATTGAAAGCATGGCTGGGATTCAGCAGGGTGGTTATATGTGGTAAAATCTTTATTGAAGTATTTCGGTCCAAAAACAAAATTTATTAAGTTGTCAGCCCTGCGGTTATATGCGGTTAAATCTCCATGATGTCTCCATGATAAATCTGCAGTATGGGGGCTTCTACACACTTTAAAAATAATCCTTCAGAGGAGCGAATAGATTTCGGATGACCGGGATGCTCCATGCCTTTCCCAGGAGCTCCTGTCGGGAGCAACGGTTCATTTCTGAGACGTCCGAATAGTGCGGGGGGAATCCGAAGACCCTCTCCATCTCCGTGCTCCGTTATATTTAAGGATTTTGGCAGAAAAATAAATTTTATTCAGCGTTAAGCGCTGCACTTATATGCATTAAAATCTTTTGTGAATTATTTTGGTGGAAAAAAATATTTATTCAGCGTTAAGTGCTGCAATTATATGTGGCAAAATCTTTTGTGACTTATTTTGGTGGAATAAAAAATAGTCTTCAGCGTTAAGCTGTGCACTTATATGCGGTAAAATCTTTTGTGACTTACTTCGTAAAAATTGTATTCAGCGTTCAGCGCTGCAGTTATTTGTGGTAAAATCTTTTGTGAATTATTTAGTTGGAAAAACAAATTTCCACCTCCTCCATTAACTTCCTCCTCTCTTCCTTCTCATCCACAACACACTGACTTGACACCACACCCAGCTATATATATAAGTGGTGCCAGCACCACCTAGGGGTGAATAAAGATAAATGACACTGCCAGCCTGTTAAAGTGAATTACAGCATGATACCACAATACATTTGATATAACATTTAGCAAAAGTTTAAAGTGCCCACATACACTCACCTAAAGAATTATTAGGAACACCTGTTCTATTTCTCAATAATGCAATTATCTAGTCAACCAATCACATGGCAGTTGTTTCAATGCATTTAGGAGTGTGGTCCTGGTCAAGACAATCTCCTGAACTCCAAACTGAATGTCAGAATGGGAAAGAAAGGTGATTTAAGCAATTTTGAGTGTGGCATGGTTGTTGGTGCCAGACGGGCCGGTCTGAGTATTTCACAATCTGCTCAGTTACTGGGATTTTCACGCACAACCATTTCTAGGGTTTAAAAAGAATGGTGTGAAAAGGGAAAAACATCCAGTATGCGGCAGTCCTGTGGGCAAAAATGCCTAGTGGATGCTAGAGGTCAGAGGAGAATGGGCCGACTGATTCAAGCTGATAGAAGAGCAACATTGACTGAAATAACCACTCGTTACAACCGAGGTATGCAGCAAAGCATTTGTGAAGCCACAACACGCACAACCTTGAGGCGGATGGGCTACAACAGCAGAAGACCCCACTGGGTACCACTCATCTCCACTACAAATAGGAAAAAGAGGCTACAATTTGCACGAGCTCACCAAAATTGGACTGTTGAAGACTGGAAAAATGTTGCCTGGTCTGATGAGTCTCGATTTCTGTTGAGACATTCAAATAATAGAGTCCAAATTTGGCGTAAACAGAATGAGAACATGTATCCATCCTCTGATGGCTACTTCCAGCAGGATAATGCACCATGTCACAAAGCTCGAATCATTTCAAATTGGTTTCTTGAACATGACAATGAGTTCACTGTACTAAAATGGCCCCCACAGTCACCAGATCTCAACCCAATAGAGCATCTTTGGGATGTGGTGGAACGGGAGCTTCGTGCCCTGGATGTGCATCCCTCAAATCTCCATCAACTGCAAGATGCTATCCTATCAATATGGGCCAACATTTCTAAAGAATGCTATCAGCACCTTGTTGAATCAATGCCACGTAGAATTAAGGCAGTTCTGAAGGCAAAAGTGGGTCCAACACCGTATTAGTATGGTGTTCCTAATAATTCTTTAGGTGAGTGTATAGCACATAGTGGGACACTGCATCAAGATGAATCAGGTGTGGATCAGCCAGGATTTCCACACACCAATGCCTGATGCATCAGACTAGATCATCCATGGTGCCACACCAACAATTTGACAAAAGAGACCGTTTTCCACTGTCTACCTTCCTCAGCTACTATTCTGATGCTGTTACCCGCCTGATGCCACACATCTGATGCCACACATCTGATGCAAAGTGCTCCTTCTTTCACCCACCATCTACAGCAGATACTGGTATTGCCACCAACCTCCACAGTATGTCACTTTGCCACTCTGTGGCCTTCTGATGCTGCCGTCACCTCCAGACTCTGTCATTGTGCCGCTCTATAGTCTGGAGGTCTCCTCATGCTGCTGCCAACTCCAGACTCTGTCATTGTGCCACTCTGTGGCCTACTAATGCTACCGCCACCTCCAGACTCTGTCATTGTGCCGCTCTGTGGTCTCCTCATGCTGCCACCACCTCCAGACTTTGTCATTGTGCCACTCTGTGGCCTCCTTCTGATGCTGCTGCTGCCGCCACCTCCACACTCTGTCATTGTGCAACTCTGTGGCCTCCTCCTGATGCTGCTGCTGCCGCCACCTCCACACTCTGTCATTGTGCAACTCTGTGGCCTCCTCCTGATGCTGCTGCTGCCGCCACCTCCAGACTCTGTCATTGTGCCGCTCTGTGGTCTCTTCATACTGCTGCCACCTCCAGACTCTGTCATTGCACCACTCTGTGGCCTCCTCCTAATGCTGCTGCTGCTGCCACCTCCACACTCTGTCATTGCACCACTCTGTGGCCTACTCCTAATGCTGCTGCTGCTGCCGCCACCTCCAGACTCTGTCATTTTCCCACTCTGTGGTCTCTTCATGCTGCTTTCACCTCACCACTATGTCATAGGTCAACTCTGTGGACTTCTCCTGCTGTTCCCACTCTCCCCACTTCATGACTGGTCCACTATTTTGGCTTTCGGCCTGGCTGACATCATCATTTAATGCGTTCACCTCACACATTGCACCCGCGCGGAAAACTCGCCAGTGTGAAAGGGGCCTAAGAGTGACTACTGTCATCTGCATGTCATACGGACTCACAGTATTTTTTCACTACCAAAGCAGACTCCCTATGCATGCTACTGCAAGGCACAGTTTTCTACACCACTATAAAGGCTCTCAGCAGCAAGGAAATGGCTGTTTTGTAACACAATTCGCCGCAAATAAATTCGTATTGAAGCGAATTATTCCGTCGTCAACTGATTCCACATACATGTCTACAGAACCTGTTCTATTAAACGCTTATACAAGTAGAGCCCCCCCGACAGAGTGGAGAGGGTGTCAGCAGTAAATTTGTGTTCAGTAAGAATATCTCTGTACTTTTCTCCATTCAGCTTTCCCTTAACCCTGACCAGTTTCCCTGCCCCAGCCACAGTATGATGGTGCCACTACCATGCTTCACTGAAGGGATGTTATTGGGCAGCAGTGATGGCCAGTTCGCCGTATTCGCCCGCGAACACATGCGGGCTGCCATCTTAAATCACAAGTCCGGCGATGCACAGGTAAGCCCTTACCTGTGCCTGCGCCGCGAGCCGGTCTGAGACAAATGCGGTCACCGGGAGCAGGCAGTTCCGAGAACAGCCCGATGAAGACCCCCGGCATCTGTTCTCGGAACTGCCTGCTCCCGGTGACCGCATTTGTTTCAGACCGTCTCGCGGCGCAGGCACAGGTAAGGGCTTACCTGTGCATCGCCGGCCTTTAGATTTAAGATGGCAGCCCGCATGTGTTCGCGGGCGAACACGGCGAACTGGCCATCACTGTTGGGCAGGTGATGAGCAGTGCATGGTTTTCTCCAGACACAATGCTTAGAATTGAGGCCAAAAAGTTTAGTTTGGTTTCATTAGACCAGAAAATAATTCTCGTGGTCTTAGAGTCCCTTATGTGTTTTATTTTTTATTTTTTTATTATAAATTCCTGGTGGGCTCTTGTGTCTTTTTACTGAGGAGAAGCTTCTTTCTGGCCAGTATGCCATAAAGCTCAGATAGGTGGAGAGCTGCAGTGATGGTTGACCTTCCAGAAGATTTTCCCATCTCGACACAGGATCTTTCAAGCTTAGCCAGAGTGACCATTAGGTTCTTCGTCACCTCTCTTACTAAAGCCCTTCTCCCCCAATTACTTAATTTTGAGGGGTGGTCATTTCCCGAACTCTGGTTCGGTTCCAAGGTACCACTTGGAACCGAACCCGAGTTCAGGAAATGTTTTTTACAGTACAAATTAATTTATGGAGTTATTACCCGAAGTCTCGCGAGACTTCGCAAAGCAATAACTTTGGCTTATCTGAGCCAATACATTCTAATACTGTACGGAGCTCCAGCTTTGTACAGTATTGGAACGAAGTTTGATGTTTCATCAAAAGTCGATTCGCTGATGTATTAATGAAAAAAAACAACTGCATGGTTTGCATAAAAATGTGAAAATAATGACACCAAATATCTGTGTCAAACACAAAAAAAGAGATGAATACGTCAAGGGTGTTATAATGAATATAATGAAATAATGAATGTAAAAATATGAATCTGTGTGAAAAAAAAATTACCCTGTTATAGTGGATAGTGGGCAAATACACTTGTTTCAGATTTTCACTCTTCTATTCCAGTCTGAGTAACATAGTAACATAGTATATGAGGGCCGAAAAAATACATTTGTCCATCCAGTTCAGCCTGTTGATATAGAGGAAGGCAAAACCCCAGTGAGGTAGAAGCCAATTTTCCCCACTTAAAGTGCTTCTATCACCAGATTTGGTCCTATTTAGCTGACTGACACTAGCGATGTGCTAGTGTCAGCAGTCCATAACAGTGTTCTTACTTATCATCTGTCTGCTGCCGTTCACCTTAAAAACTTACTTTTATAGATATGCTAATGAGCCTCTAGGTGCTATGTGGGCGTCATTAGCACCTAGAGTGCTCCGTCCACTAACCATTTCAGCCGCCCATCGCGTCCCTCCAGCCCGCCCCGCACGGCGCAGGCGCGGGAATTGGTACGAGATACTGAGAAGTTTCACGTCAATCAACAGGAGCGGGGCGGGCTGGAGGGACGCGATGGGCGGCTGAAATGGTTAGTGGACGGAGCACTCTAGGTGCTAATGACGCCCACATAGCACCTAGAGGCTCATTAGCATATCTATAAAAGTAAGTTTTTAAGGTGAACGGCAGCAGACAGATGATAAGTAAGAACACTGTTATGGACTGCTGACACTAGCACATCGCTAGTGTCAGTCAGCTAAATAGGACCAAATCTGGTGGAAGAAGCCCTTTAAGGGGAAAAAAAATCCTTTTCGACCCCAATCAGGCAATCAGAATAACTCCCTGGATCAATGACCCATCTCTAGTAGCTATAGCCGGTAATATTATTACACTCCAGAAATACATCCATACCATCACCACCTCCTCAGGCAGAAAGTTCCATAGTCTCACTGCTCTTACCGTAAAGAATCCTCTTCTATGTTTGTGTACAAACCTTCTTTCCTCCAGACGCAGAGGATGTCCCCTCGTCACAGTCCTGGGGATAAATAGATGATGGGAGAGATCTTTGTACTGACTCCTGATATATTTATACATAGTAATTAGATCTCCCCTGAGTCGTCTTTTTTCTAAAGTGAATAACCCTAATTTTGATAATCTTTCAGGGTACTGTAGTCCACCCATTCCAGTTATTACTTTTGTTGCCCTCCTCTGAACTCTTTCCAGCTCTGCTATGTCTGCCTTGTTCACAGGAGACCAGAACTGTACACAATACTCCATGTGTGGTCTGACCAGTGGTAGGACTATGTTCTCATCACGGGCATCTTTTGATGCAACCCATTATCTTATTAGCCTTGGCAGCAGCTGTCTGACACAGTTTTTTACAGCTTAGTTTACTGTTCACTAAAATTCCTATGTCATTTTCCATGTCAGTGTTACCCAGTGTTTTACCATTTAGTATGTACAGGTGACTTGCATTATTCCTTCCCATGTGCATAACCTTACATTTGTCAGTGTTAAACCTCATCTGCACAAGCCTCCAATCTATCCAGATCCATCTGTAGCAGTCTACTGTCCTCTTCCATGTCAATTACTTTACACAGTTTAGTGTCCTCTGCAAAAATTGATATTTTACTGTGCAAGCCTTCTACAGGATCATTAATAAATATATTGAATAGGATAGGGCCTAGTACTGACCCCTGAGGTACTCCACTAGTGAGTGATCCCAAAGACTTATAATTCTGAGTACCCATACAAAATGAACATCCTTGGCCCAACAAGCCAGCTGAGGTATCCATTTCAGCATCACTTCAATTGGAAGGCAAATATAAAAAACTGTTAGCAATTGAGATTTAATTCACAAACTCTATCTCCCATTGGCTTCTAATCTTGGCTCTCCCATAACTGGTCTACAATGCCCTGCTAATCACATGGTTACTGAAGTTGCTAATAGGCTATTGTTCAAAAGCTATAGGTACTGTACCCCTCCATGAAATCAACTTACCCCATCTGTCCCTCACATGTACTATACCATAAATCACATATACAAATATATACAAATATACCCTGAGTTTGCTGCAAGGTATAATGCACATGAACCTTGTAAGGTACTATTTGAAAAACAGAAGGATAAAAAATCAATTCAGTAGCATTGCTACTTACAGAGAGGAGGAAAAAGCCAATCTGGAAAACAGCCAATTCCTAATATGTTCTTTATAACCCTGTTTTAGAAAGAATTTGTTTCAATTCAGCAGCTTCCTTTTCAAAGTCAAATGTTTGGTCATAAATTCTCTTGGACCTTATAAATTGGCTACTGGAGATCAGTGATGGGCAGTTCGCCGTGTTCGCCCGCGAACACATGCGGGCTGCCATCTTAACTCACAAGTCCGGCCGGGGGCCTTCATCGGGCTGTTTTCGGAACTGCCTGCTCCCGGTGACCGCATTTGTTTCAGACCGGCTCGCAGCACAGGCACAGGTGAGGGCTTACCTGTGTCTCGCCAGACTTGTGAAATAAGATGGCAGCCCGCATGTGTTCGCGGGCAAACACGGCGAACTGCCCATCACTGCTGGAGATCACTCATATCACATGTGCAGGTAGCTGTAGTAGTAGTGGCTGTGTCTATTTGATTAACAGAAAATGGGTAATGGAGTTTTATGTTTGGGGCCAAGACAAAATGGCTGTGCCCATTGGGCAATACATAGATGGCTGGCATTATTTGTTAAACTACCAGTGAAACTGCAGAACATGAGCAGGTGCTGGTGCTCCTCTCCCACATCATCAGATGCACTTATCGCATGTCCAGGTGTTGTGTTTGGGGTGGGGTTTCCCTTTGCTGGGTGGCTGGCATTGTACCTCGTTTCATTGAGCGTTTCCCTGTAAAAGACTGATCGGTAATGCAGATATGTAATATGTGAGACTCCTTATTGTATAGATAGTACACTTTGGTGGTGGCAAGGTGCCATTTGTATTTTGTTAGATTATTTTTAAGAACATCATTATAGATGACTTCTTGCAGTGTCCCCCCATTGCCTTTCTTGTACTCTTTTTTTAAATTTTTTTAAATTTTTATGTCATATATGTGATTTGTGGCCTGCTTTTAATATATTTGTCTATTTCATTCAAAAAAATTATAGATAGGGTCTATTCACACGTCCATATGTGTTTTGCTGATCCACGGTTTCGCAAAACACGGACATCGGCGATGTGCGTTCCGCATTTTGCGGACCGCACATCACCGGCACTTAATAGAAAATGCCTATACTTGTCCGCAATTGCGGACAAGAATAGGACATGTTCTATTTTTTTCAGGATCGGAATTGCGGACCCGGAAGTGCGGATCCGCAATTCCGGATCCGGGCAGCACATCGTGCTGCCCCATAGAAATGAAGGGGTCCGCAATTCCGTTCCGCAAAATGCGGAACGAATTTGCGGACGTGTGAATGGACCCTTATTGTTTTGCAATCTAGTAGTATTGTTTTTTATAACCAGTTTTTTTTTTGTTTAGTTTTTCTATTAGTATTTAGCTCTAGGTCCATACAGGGCCAGTGCAAGGATTTTTGCCGCCCTAGGCAAGATAAAAATTGCCACCCTCCCCCCTTATCAGATGATCTGCCCATATCATGACATCACATATGTTCCACCCCTTTCTCAGCATTTAAATTAAAAGAACTGCTATGTTTCTCTTAGGGTTAATTAAGCTTCTTGTAGCTGTCTCCCTGACAGCCGCTAGAGGTGCTTCCGCGATTCTCACTGTGAAAATTACAGTGGGAAGACGCGAAACATAGTTTTGAATGCGTGCGCATGCGCATTCGCAGCTGAGAGGAGGATAGGGGAGAAGAGTTCCCAGTGACGGAGCTGGAGAAAGGTAAGTGGCTGAAGGGGTTTTAACTCCTTCAGCCCAGTGGGAGGGGGACACGAGGGTGCCTCACTCCTAACAACTATATAGTGCCAGGAAAATGATTCCCAGTGGGAAGGGGACACGAGGGTGCCCCACTCCTAACAACTATATAGTGCCAGGAAAATGAGTTTGTTTTCCTGGCACTATAGAACAAGCTATAGACACCAGTACCACTACATTAAACTGTAGTGGTTCTGGGACTATAGTGTCCTTTTAGGCTCCATTCACACGTCCGCAATTTCGTTCTGCATTTTGCGGAACGGAATTGCGGACCCATTCATTTCTATGGGGCAGCACGATGTGCTGCCCGGACACGGAATTGCGGATCCGCACTTCCGGGTCCGCACTTACGTTCCGCCAAAAAAATAGAACATGTCCTATTCTTGTCCGCAATTGCGGACAAGAACAGGCATATTCTATTAGTGCCGGCAATGTGCGGTCCGCAAAATGCGGAACGAACATTGCCGCTTTCCGTGTTTTGCGGATCCGCGGCTCCGTGTATCCGCAAAACACATTGCGGACGTGTGAATGGAGCCTTAATGTGAGGTAAAGTAGTTTTCAATGTACAGTCGTGGCCAAAAGTTTTGAGAATTCCATAAATATTGGAAATTGGAAAAGTTGCTGCTTAAGTTTTTATAATAGCAATTTGCATATACTCCAGAATATTATGAAGAGTGATCAGATGAATTGCATAGTCCTTCTTTGCCATGAAAATTAACTTAATCCCCAAAAAAACTTTCGACTGCATTTCATTGCTGTCATTAAAGGACCTGCTGAGATCATTTCAGTAAACGTCTTGTTAACTCAGGTGAGAATGTTGACGAGCACAAGGCTGGAGATCAATATGTCAGGCTGATTGGGTTAACCACCTCACCCCCCCTAGCTTAAACACCCTTAATGACCAGGCCACTTTTTACACTTCTGCACTACACTACTTTCACCGTTTATTGCTCGGTCATGCAACTTACCACCCAAATGAATTTTACCTCCTTTTCTTCTCACTAATAGAGCTTTCATTTGGTGGTATTTCATTGCTGCTGACATTTTAACTTTTTTTGTTATTAATCGAAATTTAACGAAATTTTTGCAAAAAAATGACATTTTTCACTTTCAGTTGAAATTTATTTTTTTTTAAAAACGACATCCATATATAAATTTTTCTCTAAATTTATTGTTCTACATGTCTGATAAAAAAAAATATTTGGGTAAAAAAAAAATGGTTTGGGTAAAAGTTATAGCGTTTACAAACTATGGTACAAAAATGTGAATTTCAGCTTTTTGAAGCAGCTCTGACTTTCTGAGCACCTGTCATGTTTCCTGAGGTTCTACAATGCCCAGACAGTAGAAAAACCCCACAAATGACCCCATTTCGGAAAGTAGACACCCTAAGGTATTCGCTGATGGGCATAGTGAGTTCATAGAACTTTTTATTTTTTGTCACAAGTTAGCGGAAAATGATGATTTTTTTTTATTTTTTTCCTTACAAAGTGTCATATTCCACTAACTTTTGACAAAAAATAAAAACTTCCATGAACTCACTATGCCCATCAAGAAATACCTTGGGGTGTCTTCTTTCCAAAATGGGGTCACTTGTGGGGTAGTTATACTGACCTGGCATTCTAGGGGCCCTAATGTGTGAGTAGTTTGAAATCAAAATCTGTAAAAAATGCCCTGTGAAATCCGAAAGGTGCTCTTTGGAATGTGGGCCCCTTTGCCCACCTAGGCTGCAAAAAAGTGTCACATATCTGGTATCGCCGTACTCAGGAGAAGGAGGGCAATGTGTTTTTGGGTGTCATTTTACATATAACCATGCTGGGTGAGAGAAATATCTCGGTCAAATGCCAACTTTGTATAAAAAATGGGAAAAGTTGTGTTTTGCCGAGATATTTATCTCACCCAGCATGGGTATATGTAAAATGACACCCCAAAACACATTGCCCAACTTCTCCTGAGTACGGCGATACCAGATGTGTGACATTTTTTTGCAGCCTAGGTGGGCAAAGGGGCCCACATTCCAAAGAGCACCTTTAGGATTTCACAGGTCATTTTTTACACATTTTGATTTCAAAATACTTCCCACACATTAGGGCCCCTAAATTGCCAGGGCAGTATAACTACCCCACAAGTGACCCCATTTTGGAAAGAAGACACACCAAGGTATTTCGTGATGGGCATAGTGAGTTCATGGAAGTTTTTATTTTTTGTCACAAGTTAGTGGAATATGAGACTTTGTAAGAAAAAAGAAATAAAAAAAATCATCATTTTCCGCTAACTTGTGACAAAAAATAAAAATTCTAGGAACTCGCCATGCCCCTCACGGAATACCTTGGGGTGTCTTTTATACACCCCAAGGTATTTTTATACAAAGTTGGCATTTGACCGAGATATTTCTCTCACCCAGCATGGGTATATGTAAAATGACACGCCAAAACACATTGTCCAACTTCTCCTGAGTACGGCGATACCAGATGTGTGACACTTTTTTGCAGCCTAGATGCGCAAAGGGGCCCAAATTCCTTTTAGGAGGGCATTTTTAGGCATTTGGATTCCAGACTTCTTCTCACGCTTTAGGGCCCCTAAAATGCCAGGGCAGTATAAATACCCCACATGTGACCCCATTTTGGAAAGAAGGCACCCCAAGGTATTCAATGAGGGGCATGGAGAGTTCATCGAAATTTTTTTTTTTGGCACAAGTTAGCGGAAATTGTTTTTTTTTTTTCTCTCACAAAGTCTCCCTTTCCCTTTCCGCTAACTTGAAACAAAAATTTCAATCTTTCATGGACTCAATATGCCCCTCAGCGAATACCTTGGGGTGTCTTCTTTCCAAAATGGGGTCATTTGTGGGGTGTTTGTACTGCCCTGGCATTTGAGGGTCTCCGCAATCATTACATGTATGGCCAGCATTAGGAGTTTCTGCTATTCTCCTTATATTGAGCATACGGGTAATGAGATTATTTTTTTCCCTTCAGCCTCTGGGCTGAAAGAAAAAATGAACGGCACAGATTTCTTCATTCGCATCGATCAATGTGGATGAAAAAATCTCTGCCAAAAAAAAAAAGGAGGGGAAAGGCGTCTGCCAGGACATAGGAGCTCTGCCCAACATCCATACCCACTTAGCCCGTATGCCCTGGCAAACCGTATTTCTCCATTCACATCAATCGATGTGAATGAATAAATCATTGCCGGGATTTTTATTAATTTTTTTATATACAAAGTGTTTGCCAAAGTATATGAACACCGCCGCCTCCTCAGCTCATATGCCTCGGCAAACGTATCTTTTACTGCAGAGGAGAAATCTCGTCTTGCAGCGCAGCATACACCGACTTTTGTGTAATCTGACAGCAGCGCAATGCTTCTGTCAGAATGCATTTCAGTGCTGCAGCTATTCGAACAGTTGGTCCACCTGGAAGGTAAAAAAACCAAAACAAAAAAGAAAAAACCAGGCCGAAACGCAATAAATTTATTAACTTTATAATAAAATTTGAACAGAACATATAAACTTTATTAAACTTTTTGAACTGAACGTTAACTTTTTTGCTTACCGGTGATTTTTTTTTTTTTACCTTTAAAGGACAAACCTCTCCTTCCCCATGGGACAATGTGCAAAGCGCAAATCGCCCAGAGATGTGGCGAAGTACATTATGCACTTTATCCCAGGTGAAAGGAGAGGTTTGCAGCAGCTGTGAGTGAAAGGGCCCTAATAGCCCTGTGTGCCTGTCCTGTAAAATGCAATACCTATGCTAAGTGTACCTGTGTGTGGTACTTCCGCAAATACTCCCCAAAGCATAGGGCAGGGTGGTCAGGGCAGTCAGGACAGAAATAGCGGGTGTCACGCCTTATTCCACTCCTGCTACAGACACAACATTTTTTTCGGGGTGGCGGTCGGTTTGAGGTACCAGCAACAACACTGGGGAAATGTCGCTCGTGTAGACGGCTCACTACACTGGTGGTTGGGGCCACGGAACCTCTTGGATACAGGAGGTTCGCGATGATCTCTTCATGAAATTTGAGGAAGGATCCTGTTCTCCCAGCCTTACTGTAGAGAACAAAACTATTATATGCAGCCAATTGAATCAAATATACAGACACCTTCTTATACTGGTCCTGCGGGAAAGTAGATAAGGAGCCAACATCTGGTCATTGAAGTCCACCTCTCCCATGAGCAAATTATAGTCGTGGACCGAGAGGGGCTTTTCAATGACACTGGTTGCTCGTTCAATTTGGATTGTCGTGTCTGCGTGAATGGAGGAGAGCATGTAAACGTCACGCTTGTCTCTCCATTTCACCACGAGCAGTTCTTGGTTACACAAGGCAGCCCTCTCCCCCCTTGCAAGACGGGTGGTAACGAGCCATTGGGGGAAGCCCCGGCGACTAGGTCGCGCGGTGCCACAGCAGCCAATCTGTTCTAGGAACAAATGCCTGAAGAGGGGCACACTTGTGTAGAAATTGTCCACATAAAGATGGTACCCCTTGCCAAATAAGGGTGACACCAAGTCCCAGACTGTCTTCCCACTGCTCCCCAGGTAGTCAGGGCAACCGACCGGCTCCAGGGTCTGATCATTTCCCTCATAGATCCGAAATTTGTGGGTATAGCCTGTGGCCCTTTCACAGAGCTTATACAATTTGACCCCATACCGGGCGCTCTTGCCTGGGATGTATTGTTTGAAGCCAAGGCGCCCGGTAAAATGTATAAGGGACTCGTCTACGCAGATGTTTTACTCAGGGGTATACAAATCTGCAAATTTGTTGTTGAAGTGGTCTATGAGGGGCCGAATTTTGTGGAGCCGGTCAAAAGCTGAATGACCTCTGGGACGGGAGGTGGTGTTGTCGCTAAAGTGCAGGAAACGCAGGATGGTCTCAAATCGTGTCCTGGACATAGCAGCAGAGAACATGGGCATGTGATGAATTGGGTTCGTGGACCAATATGACCGCAATTCATGCTTTTTGGTTAGACCCATGTTGAGGAGAAGGCCCAGAAAAATTTTAAATTCGGAAACTTGGACGGGTTTCCACCGGAAAGACTGGGCATAAGAGCTTCCCGGGTTGTCGGCTATAAATTGAGTGGCATACCGATTTGTTTCTGCCACGACTAAGTCCAAGAGCTCCGCAGTCAAGAACAGCTAAAAAAAAAACAGTGCCGAACCGATCTGAGCTGTCTCAACCCGAACTTCAGAGGTGAAAGGGGGAACTAATGGTGCGGCTGAAGTTGGGGACTGCCAATCAGGGTTTGCCAGCACCTCAGGGACTCTAGGGGCTCTACGGGCCTGTCTGTGCGGTTGCTGCGATGGGGTAACTATTGCACGTGCCACCGTACCAGCTTCAACTGCCCTTCTGGTGCTCGCCACTTCACCATGTTGTACGGCAGTGCTGGTACTAGGTCCAGGATGGGCTGCGCTGCTGGTGTATCCCTCACCATGTAATCCGACAGCGCCAGCCCCACTCTGCTGCCCTTGAAACGGATCCTGCGCAACCTGTGGTCTAGCAACAAGGGGCCGGGTACGCCTGGTGCTATCAGGGACTTCAACCTCCTCGTCCGAACTTTGGGTCAGACTGCCACTGCTTTCTACAGGTTCATATTCTGACCCGCTAGATTCATCAGATGAGGGTTCCCATTGCTCATCCGACTGGGTCAGAATCCTGTAGGCCTCTTCAGAAGAATACACCCTGTTTGACATTTGGACTACTAAATTTAGAGGTATTCCCTGAGACTACCCAAGAAAAAAAGCAAGCCTGTCTTACAAATGGGAGGCTAGCGAAGTACCGGAGGCAGCTGCGATTGATAAAAAATATCAAAACTGATTTTTTTATCGCCGCAGCGCTTGTAAAGTGATTGTGCAGTGATCAAAAAAATAAAAAAAATTTGTCACTGCGGCGGGGCGGGCGTGGGTGAACGCACGTTTTGGCGACCGATCAGGCCTGATCGGGCAAACACTGCGTTTTGGGTGGAGGGTGAACTAAGGTGACACTAATACTATTATAGATCTGACTGTGATCAGTTTTGATCACTTATAGATACTATAAAAGTACAAATGCTGATTAGCGATACGCTAATCAGCGAATAAGTGACAGCGGTGGGCTGGGCGCTAACTGACGCTAACTACCTAACCAAGGGGCCTAAACTATCCTAAAACCTATCAGTCAATACCAGTGAGAAAAAAAAAGTCACAGTTTACACTGATCCATTTTTTCCCTTTCACTAGGTGATTGACAGGGGCGATCAAGGGGTGATCAAGGGGTTAATTGGGGTGATGGAGGGGGATCTGGGGGCTAAGTGTGGTGTTGGTGGGTACTCACTGTGATGTGTGCTCCTCTGCTGGGACCAACTGACGAAAAGGACCAGCAGAGGAGCACAGAAGCCATTTAACACATTATATTTATAAATATAATGTGTTAACTGGCTTCTGATTCGTTTTTTTGAAAATCATCAACCTGCCAGCGACGATCATTGGCTGGCAGGTTGATGACTTCGGCTTTGCCCGAAATCTCGCGTCTCGCGAGAGGACGCACCGGCGCGTCCACCCAGAGTAACAGGACCGCCGCAAAGACGCAATCCTGCGTACGGCGGTCCTGAGGAGGTTAAAATGGCAGACTTGACATGTTAAAAGGAGGGTGATGCTTGAAATCATTGCTCTTCCATTGTTAACCATGGTGACCTGCAAAGAAACGCGTGCAGCCATCATTGCATTGCATAAAAATGGCTTCACAGGCAAAGATATTGTGGCTACTAAGATTGCACCTCAATCAACAATTTATAGGATCATCAAGAACTTCAAGGAAAGAGGTTAAATTCTTGTTAAGAAGGCTTCAGGGCGTCCAAGAAAGTCCAGCAAGCGCCAGGATCATCTCCTAAAGAGGATTCAGCTGCGGGATCGGAGTGCCACCAGTGCAGAGCTTGCTCAGGAATGGCAGCAGGCAGACTTTTGGAAGATGGCCTGGTGTCAAGAAGGGAAGCAAAGAAGCCACTTCTCTCCAAAAAAAACATCAGGGACAGATTGATCTGCAGAAAGTATGGTGAATGGACTGCTGAGGACTGGGGCAAAGTCATATTCTCCAATAAAGCCTCTTTCCGATTGTTTGCGGCATCTGGAAAAAGGCTTGTCCGGAGAAGAAAAGGTGAGCGCTACCATCAGTCCTGTGTTATGCCAACAGTAAAGCATCCTGAGACCATTCATGTGTGGGGTTGCTTCTCATCCAAGGGAGTAGGCTCACTCACAATTTTGCCCAAAAACACAGCCATGAATAAAGAATGGTACCAAAACACCCTCCAGCAGCTACTTCTTCCAACAATCCAACAACAGTTTGGTGAAGAACAATGCATTTTCCAGCACGATGGAGCACCGTGCCATAAGGCAAAAGTGATAACTAAGTGGCTCGGGGACCAAAACGTTGACATTTTGGGTCCATGGCCTGGAAACTCCCCAGATCTTAATCCCATTGAGAACTTGTGGTCAATCCTCAAGAGGCGGGTGGACAAACAAAAACCCACTAATTCTGACAAACTCCAAGAAGTGATTATGAAAGAATGGGTTGCTTGCTATCAGTCAGGAATTGGCCCAGAAGTTGATTGAGAGCATGCACACTGCAAATACTGACTCTTTGCATAAATGTCATGTAATTGTCGATAAAAGTCTTTGAAACGTATAAAGTGTGTGTAATTATATTTCACTACATCACAGAAACAACTGAAACAAAGATATAAAAAGCAGTTTAGCAGCAAACTTTGTGAAAACTAATATTTGTGTCATTCTCAAAACTTTTGGCCACGACTGTAGTATTAATAACTAAACAATTACATAATAAACATATTACATTGTCTACTTACCACCAGGACAATAAGACGATCTGGTCTCTGGCTGCAGTCTGGCTCTTGGTCTGGCTCTGGGGACTCCCTTGTCACTCTCTTCTCCCCCCCTCCCTTGTCACTCTCTTCTCCCTTCTCCCTTCCTTGTCACTCTCTTCTCCCCCCTCCCTCCCTTGTCACTCTCTTCTCCCCCCTCCCTTGTCACTCTAATTTCCCCCCTACTCCCTTGTCACTCTCATTTACTCCCCTCACTCCCTTGTCACTCTCATTTACTCCCCCCTCCCTTGTCACTCTCATTTACACCCCCACTCCCTTGTCACTCTCATTTACTCCCCCCTTGTCACTCTCATTTACTCCCCCCTCCCTTGTCACTCTCATTTACTCCCCCCTTGTCACTCTCATTTACTCCCCCCCTCCCTTGTCACTCTCATTTACTCCCCCCCTTGTCACTCTCATTTACTCCCCCCTCCCTTGTCACTCTCATTTACTCCCCCCTCCCTTGTCACTCTCATTTACCCCCCTCCCTTGTCACTCTCATTTACGCCCCCCCTCCCTTGTCACTTTCATTTACTCCCCCCTCCCTTGTCACTCTCATTTACTCCCCCCCCTCCCTTGTCACTCTCATTTACTCCCCCCCTCCCTTGTCACTCTCATTTACTCCCCCCTCCTTGTCACTCTCATTTACTCCCCCCCTCCCTTGTCACTCTCATTTACTCCCCCCTCCCTTGTCACTCTCATTTACTCCCCCCTCCCTTGTCACTCTCATTTACTCCCCCCCTCCCTTGTCACTCTCATTTACTCCCCCCTTGTCACTCTCATTTTCTCCCCCTCCCTTGTCACTCTCATTTACTCCCCCCCTTGTCACTCTCATTTATTCCCCCCCTCCCTTGTCACTCCCCCCCTCCCTTGTCACTCTCATTTACCCCCCCCTTGTCACTCTCATTTACTCCCCCTCCTCCCTTGTCACTCTCATTCCCCCCCACCTCTAATGTAGCGTGGCCGAGCTCTGTTCGGTCTGCGGTACAGGAGCATTTGTTTCCTGTACCCGGCCGGACTGACAGGAAGTGCACACTAAGGGTACAGGAAACAAAAGCTCCTGTTCTGCGGACCGAACAGAGCTCGGCTACGCTACATTACAGGCGCCTCCCTCCTGTGACTGTGAGTCCCTCTCTTCAGGCTGCGCCTGGGCGGTGCACAATCATAGACGCACCAGCCCGGGCAGTGCGGCAGCCGCCCGGTGCGGGGGAGGGCCCGCCGCCGTACTTAAAAAAAAAAAAAAAAAACTTGTGGCAACGCTTTTTTTTTTAAACCGCACGGGGCCGGCACCCCCTGCTAAATTGCACCCTAGGCGGCTGCCTAGGTCGCCTTACAGGTGGCGCCGGCCCTGGGTCCATAGCAGCACAATTCATACTATAATGGTATTGGCCTTTGTGGTGTGTAGGTTTATTATTCAAGGTACATCAGTGTCAGATCGCACCATCCGTCGCTGTCTTAGTCAATGTGCAATTAATGACAGATGAGGCGGAAACGACTATTGAAAGCAAATCATAAAAAAGCGACATTGGAATATGCCAAAATGCATATTGACAAACCATAAAACTTCTGAGAGTATATCCTTTAGACAAGTGAGACAAAACTGGAGCTTTTTGGCAAGTCACATCAGCTCTATGTTCACAGATGCAAAAATGAAGCATGCAAAGAAAAGAACATTGTACCTACTGTGAAATCTGGAGGAGGCTCAGTTATGTTTTTGGGCTGCTTGGCTGCATCTGGCACAGGGTGTCTTGAATCTGTGCAGGGCATAAAGAAATCTAATGACTATCAAGGCATTCTGGAGCGATATGTGCTGCCCAGTGTCAAAAAGCTTGGTCTCAGTTGCAGGTCGTGGGGCCATGGGTCCACAGCGAAAAACATCCAGGAATGGCTAAAGAGCAAAGCATTGGACTATTCGGAAGTGGTCTTCTATCAGCCCTGATATAAATCCTATTAAATTCCTGGTAGGAGCTAAAACATGCAATCTGGAGAATTCATCTTTCAAACCTCAGACAGCTGGAGCAGTTTGCTCGTGAGGAGTGGGACAGAATACCTGTGGGCATGTGCAAAAGTCTAATTTGTAGTACAGAAATTGCTTGATTACAGTGATTGCCTCAAAAGGTTGAGCAACAAAATATTAATTTAAGGGTACCATCATTTTTGTCCAGGCCAGTTTCATAGTTTTTTTTATTATTCTATTGAACCACAATGCAATGTCTGATTTTCATAAGGCTACTTTCACACCTGCGCCTTCCCTTTCCACTATTGAGATCCGTTATGTCCCCATTCATTTTTAATGGGGACAAAACTGAACTGAAGGGAAAGGAGTGCACAAGAATGCATTCCGTTCCATTTCATTGCGTACCCATGATGCACACAAAAGAGCTGCAAGCAGAATTTTTGAGTGCTTCCAGTGATGCAGAAAAAGACGGATTCGTCATGACGCACAATGTAAGTCAATGGTGACAGATCAGTTTTCTCTGACAAAAAGAATGGTTTTAATGGTTTTGGAGACGGATCCGTCATGGCTATTTTAGAGATAATACCACCGGATCTGTTCATAACGGATGCAGATGGTTGTATTATCATTACAGAGGCGTTTTTGCTCATCCATGACTGATCCAGCAAAAACGCAGATGTGAAATCAATTTTCAGTAAATTTTTATTTATTTCTACTTTTGTCAGTTTCAAGTTATTTCAGTGACCATTGTGGGTTTTTCTTTCTTTAACAGAAGGGTACAAACAATTTTGTCCACGTCTGAAAATACAGTATGTCATAAAAACATAGGGGCACATTTATTAAGACCGGCGTTTTAGACGCCCGTATTAACCCCTTAAGGACTCAGCCCTATTTCACCTTAAGGACTTGGCGATATTTTGCAAATCTGACCAGTGTCACTTTAAGTGCTGATAACTTTAAAACGCTTTGACTTACCCAGGTCATTCTGAGATTTTTTCATCACATATTGTACTTCATGACACTGGTAAAATGAAGTAAAAAAAATTCATTTTTATTTATAAAAAAATACCAAATTTACCCAAATTTTTTTTTAAATTGCAAATTTCCAAGTTTCAATTTCCCTACTTTTATAATACATAGTAATACCTCCAAAAATAGTTATTACTTTACATTCCCCATATGTCTACTTCATGTTTGGATCAATTTGGGAATGATATTTTATTTTTGGGGATGTTACAAGGCTTAGAAGTTTAGAAGAAAATCTTGAAATTTTTCTGAAATTTTCAAAAACCCACTTTTTAAGGACCAGTTCAGGTCTGAAGTCACTTTGTGAGGCTTACATAATAGAAACCACCCAAAAATGACCCCTTTCTAGAAACTACACCCCTCAAGGTATTCAAAACTGATTTTACAAACTTTGATAACCCTTTAGGTGTTGCACAAGAGTTATTGGCAAATGGAGATGAAATTTGAGAATTTCAATTTTTGGGCAAATTTTCCATTTTAATCCATTTTTTCCAGTAACAAAGCAAGGGTTAACAGCCAAAAAAATGCTATATTTATTGCCCCGATTCTGTAGTTTGCAGAAACACCCCATATGTGGCCGTAAACTACTGTACGGGCACACGGTAGGGCGTAGAGGGAAAGGTGCCCGTATGGTTTTTGGAAGGCAGATTTTGCTGGACTGTTTTTTTTGACACCATGTCCCATTTGATGCACCCCTAGAGTAGAAACTCCATAAAAGTGACCCCATCTAAGAAACTACACCCCTCAAGGTATTCAAAACTGATTTTACAAACTTTGTTAACCCTTTAGGTGTTGCACAAGATTTAATGGAAAATAGAGATACAATTTCAAAATTTCACTTTTTTGGCAGATTTTTCATTTCAATATTTTTTTTCCAGTTACAAAGCAAGGGTTAACAGCCAAACAAAACTCATTATTTATGGCCCTGATTCTGTAGTTTACAGAAGCACCCCATATGTGGTCGTAAACTGCTGTACGGGCACACGGCAGGGCGCAGGAGGAAAGGAATGCCATACGGTTTTTGGAAGGCAGATTTTGCTAGACTGTTTTTTGGACACCATGTCCCATTTGAAGCCCCCCTGATGCACCCCTAGAGTAGAAACTCCCAAAAAGTGACCCCATTTTAGAAACTATGGGATAGGGTGGCAGTTTTGTTGGTACTAGTTTAGGGTACATATGATTTTTGGTTGCTCTATATTACACTTTTTGTGAGGCAAGGTAACAAGAAATAGCTTTTTTGGCACCGTTTTTTTATTTACAACATTCATCTGACAGGTTAGATCATGTGGTATTTTTATAGAGCAGGTTGTCACGGATGCGGCGATACCTAATATGTATACAATTTTTTCAGTTTTTGGGAGATTACCTTGGGTAGGGTATAGTTTTTGTGGGATGAGATGACGGTTTGATTGGCACTATTTTGGGGTGCATATGACTTTTTGATCGCTTGCTATTACACTTTTTGTGACGTAAGATGACAAAAAATTGCTTTTTTTACACCGTTTTTATTTTTTTACGGTGTTCAACTGAGGGGTTAGGTCATGTGGTATTTTTATAGAGCCGGTCGATATGGACGCGGAGATACCTAATATGTATACTTTTTTTTTATTTATGTAAGTTTTACACAATGATTTCATTTTTGAAACAAAAAAAATCATGTTTTAGTGTTTCCATAATCTAAGAGTCATAGTTTTTTCAGTTTTTGGGCGATTATCTTGGGTAGGGTATGATATTTGCGGGATGAGATGACTGTTTGATTGGTACTATTTTGGTGTACATGCGAATTTTTTGATCACTTTTATTATTTTTTTTGGGATCAGGTCGTTACGGACGCGGCAATACCTAATATGTGTAGTGTATTTTTTTTTTTTTATTCAGTGATAAATGTTTTTTTTTATCTTAACTTTTTAAAAAAAAAATTAAACTTTTTTTTGACCCAGACCCACTTGGTTCTTGAAGATCCAGTGGGTCTGATGTCTGTATAATACAGTACAGTACACTATATAGGGTATTGTACCGTATTTTACTTACACTTTGTCTGAACAGATCTATGCCTTTAGCACAGATCTGTTCAGCACCATGGACAGCAGGATGCCTGAGAAGGCGTCCTGTTGCCATGGGAACCTTCCCTGCCTGCTCAGTTGTGGCCACAACTGCGCAGACGGGGAAGGGTAAGGAGGGGGGCTCCCTCCCTCTGTCACCCCATCCTGTCGGGGGGCTGCAAAGGCACAGCAGCCCCCCGATGGGAGAGGGAGGGAGCCCCATCTTACTGTTAACTTTTTCCATACCGCGGTCCGTACGGACTGCGGTATGGAAAGGGTTAAACGGCTGACATCGCATCACAGATGTCAGCCGTTTATACCAGAGTGTCAGCAATGTGCTGACACTCTGGTATACCCACTGAACACCACCGTCCGCCTCCCGCACCGCCCGCACCGCCTGCAACACCCCCCCTGCACCACCCGCCGCTATAATATCATTCAGGGGTGCAGGGGGGGTGCAGGGGGGGTGAAAAAAACTTTATATGGGGCATTTTAAAGTTTGATCCCCGCGATCAGAATAGGCAGAAAGCGCAGCAAACCGCAGGTCTGAATTGACCTGCGGTTTGCTGCGATCGCCGATACGGGGGGTCACATGACCCCCCCCCCCCCGTCGTTGGGACAGGATGCCGGCTGAATGATTTAGCATCTCTGCGCATGTCAGGGCACTCTGAATATTTCAGTGCTCATGAGTTGTATTGCGCCTGCTCTCACTCTTGGAGCGAATCCCAAAGGTGACCACTGCTCATGCGTCCGGTCTTGGTTCAAAGTTCATGCCTTTTCAGTTCTATTCATTATGTGCAGGCCCCTTTTATTAATGACTTTTTCTCAATTCATTTTACCTCAGGTAGTATCTCCTTCCTGTATGGGGGCTCTTAATTCACTCTTATAAAGCCGTTCATGTTTGTATTGGTTAATACTGTATATTTATTAATTATTTCAGCATTCTCATATTGATAAATTTGGAATGGGGATATATAATCTCTGAATCTCCTCTTTCTGCATCCAGATAACTTCCAGATGCACCAGTTCTCCCTTTTACTCCACCATGTTTCCAGAATGTGAGTTTTTAAACAAAAAAATATATTGTGTTACCACCCCCCCCTTTTTTTTTTTTGCTGATTTATAATCATTTTGGTGTAGAAATATTTGTATTATTATTATTATTATTTTTATTTTATTTATTTTATTATTTTTTATTATTTATTATTTTTATATATATTATTGATAGTTTTAGTGAAATATTTTTTTATTATTTTTTTTATATATTTTTATAATAAAATAATAGTGAAATTTTTATCATTAGATATTAATTATTGGTGCTGCTTGTGATTGTATAACATAATCTTTCTCTTCCCTCTCCAGGGTTAAGAACTGTAGGTGAGTATTTGAATTTGTGAGTGTGTATGCTAATTACACAGGTATTAGCTCTCTTGTATCCTGTGTAACTTGCATATAATCTAATCACTGGGGAAAGGGTCCACTGGAATTATATTGTCATTTTTTCTTTATAGGAACTTTTGACTACTTATTTCTCTCCCTTCTTTTCCATTCGCTTATTATAAATAGTGATTTAATGTTACTATTATATACACATTTACCGTTGCTTTCTCAGTATAATTCAACTCCAAGTGTATAGTTTACAGCACGGCTATACAATGCCAATGGTAATATTCCATATTGTACTTGAGATCCTATTCCTCATACTATACATCTGTTGCTAGTTTCTGGCTGGCTCCTCTTCTTTCTAGTTAAAATAGGTTCTATTCCTTCTAATCTCTTCCTTATACTAAATTCTTGTTACTGTAATCTCTCTCAGAGAAATGAGGCGAAGGTGAATCCCTCATTTAGTCCTACAGGGGCTAGACTTTTCAGACGATAGATCCAGTGGGTTTCCTCTTGCTGTAGTCTCCTGTCTAAATTTCCCATTCTGGGGCCTAATTTAAGTTTTTGTATGCCCCAGACTTTTAAGTTCTGGACATTTCCATTATGCATTTGATGCATATGTCTTGCCACAGGTGTATCACCACTGGTATTTATTACACTCAAGTGTTTGGATATACGTCTTCTGAGTTCTTGCGTGGTTTTACCCACATAAATTTTTGGACATTCACACTGCATGGCATATACTACTCTCATTGACTTACAATTGATATATTCCTTAATTTGATATTTCTTATTGTCCCCAGGGTTTAAAAATTCCCTTTTCGGTGACATCATCCTGCAGAAACTGCAGTCCCCACATGGAAAGGATCCGCTTGTACCAAGCCAGGTGGGTTTAATTTGTTTTTTATTCTGAACAAAGTGACTGTGCACTATTTTCTCTTTTATGTTCTGCCCCCTTCTGTATGTAATTGCTGGTCTCGGGGTGATGATTTCTCTGAGCTCATCATCTGAGAGTAGTATATGCCAATACCGTGCTAGGATCTTCCGTATCTTCTCATGTTGTCCATCGTAATTTCCAATACATCGTATGATTTTATCGTTTTGGGTTCTAGGTTGCCCGGTGCTCTTTAATAGATTCACCCTGCTGGTTTTTCTAGCTCGATTGTATGCGTAATGTAAAGTTTTCTTCGGGTATCCTCTTACTAAGAATTTTTCATATAGGAGCCTACATTCAACTTCAAAGCCTTCAGTTGTTGAGCAATTACGTTTCGCTTGAAGATATTGCCCTATCGGAATTCCTTTTTTAAGGCTACTTGGATGATGTATTTTCCAATGTAGGAGGCTATTTGTTGAAGTAGGCTTCCTATAGATGGTAGTTTGTATGCTGCCATCACTCTCAAGGGTAATGGTGAGGTCCAAAAAATTGATAGTTTTCTGATCTAATTCCGCTGTGAATTTAAGGCCTAGTAGATTGTTGTTTAGTTCTTTAACAAAATCAAAAAAGTGAGTGCTAGTGCTGTCCCATAAAATTAAAATATCATCTATGAAGCGACCCCAATACAGTATGTGATCAGTGTAATGTTGATTGGCTTCTGTGAATACTACCTGTTCCTCCCACCATCCTAAAAATAAATTCGCAAAGCTAGGCGCACAGGTTGTCCCCATAGCTGTCCCGGTAATCTGCAAATAAAACTTACCATTGAATGTGAAATAATTATGTGTCAACAGAAACTCGAGTAGTGATAAAACAAATTCATTGTGCTCTAAGAATTGGATACCTTTTTTATTCAAATAATATCTAATAGCTTCTAGGCCAAGTTGATGTTTAATACTAGTGTAGAGAGCTTCTACATTCAGACTCGCTATTTGAATGGACTCATTCACCTGAATGCCCTGAAGTTTCACCAGCCTATCCTTGGTGTCTTTGAGGTAGGAGGATAAGCTAGTTACAAATGGGCTAATGGCTTGGTCCACATATCTGCTGATTCCCTCACAAAGACTTAGATTACCTGATACTATCGGCCTGCCTGGGATGGGATCCCGTTTTTTGTGTACCTTAGGAATGGCATAAAAGGTAGCTACAGTAGGATACGGGTTGTATAGGACCTTTAGCTCTTCTTTAGTAATAAGGTCTCTCTCTTTTGCTGCATTTAAGATGATTTTCAACTCCTGTTTAAATTTTTCTGTGGGATTTTCTCTGAGTGGTCGATAAGTATTGATGTCTTCAAGGAGGGTCATTACCATGCGTACATAGTACTCTTTCTCAAGCAGTACTATGTTTCCTCCTTTATCCGACGGCTTGATCTCTAAATTATCATTTTTGATCAGACTGTCCAAGGCTCCTTTCTCTTGTGGGGTAAGATTAGACCCCAGAGATGTTTTATTAGTTCTTATTTTTTGAAGGTCCTTTGTAACTAGATCTACAAATGAATCTATTTTGCCATACTTCGTGAACGGTGGCGTGTATCTAGATTGTGGTGTTAACGTACTGTGAGGTGCCCTAGATGGTACTACCTCCCCTCGATGTTCCCATTGTAAATCTTCTAAAATTTGTACTGCTTCTAGTTCTTTACCACTGAACTTCGTAGGGTCCTTTTCTAGATTTTTATATTCCTTATACAGGGCCAATTTCCGTGCGAACAAGTTCACATCTTTGACCCAGCTGAAGCAATCGAAGTAGGGTAGTGGTGTGAATGACAGGCCTTTACTGAGCAGTGCCTCGTGTTCTGGTGTAAGTATCAGGTCTGTTAGGTTGATGATTCGCATTTCATCAGAGGATGATACTGCGACTATGTCCCCTGACGATACCCCCACTTGTCTCTGTCCTTTAGCTGGATGCCGGGCACTAAAAAATGAGGCATTAGTGTTTGGATAGTAATTCCTGCCTGACCAATATTTCCCACTGGGCTGTTCCCTGTAGGTTGAGTAGATAGTGAGTAGGAAGATGATTGTACTACACCTGATTGTCCCCCACTCACTCCCATTGTTCCACTCATATTTGTTGGTACTACATTGGGGCATTTTTGCGTATCTTGTGAGTATCCTCTGTTATTAGTTTGTTTATAGTTGGATCTACTATTACCTCTACGTTTAGATCTCGGTCGGTAATCTCTTTTATACATAGAGGTATAGTTCTCAGGTTCCGATACGTCTGACTCTGAGATATCAGTGTACTCACTACGATTGTAATTGCCGCGATAATTGCTCTGACTATTTCTGTTATAGACTTTCCCTGTTTCGAAGTCCTTTTTGTCCCTGTTATACTTCCGATGTTTTCTTTCCTTCACCTCACTCTGCAAATATTCAATATTTTTTTGGAGTTTGGTCTCTAGATCTGTAAATTCCGTATGGGATCGGAAAGTTTGTATATCAGTAATCTCCTTTTCCAGCTGTGTAGCTATTTTACTTAATGATTGTTTTTCATATTCAAGGAGATATGTCTGCATCCGCAGGGAACAGTCAGTCAGCAGGTCTTCCCACCCCTTCAAAAAATCTGGATCATCCTGATGGGAATTTGGTCTGATGTTAATTCGAATCCCCCTATATACAAGGTTTTGTTGCAGGGGGGTGATCACCCCATATAGACTCCCTGATCACCCCCTTGTAAGGCTCCATTCAGACGTCCATATGATTTTTACGGATCCACTGATACATGGATCGGATCCGCAAAACACATACGGACGTCTGAATGGAGCCTTACAGGGGGGTGATCAATGACAGGGGTGATCACCCCATATAGACTCCCTGATCATCCCCCTGTCATTGATCACCCCCCTGTCATTGATCACCCCCCTGTAAGGCTGCATTCAGATGTCCGTATGTTTTTTACGGATCCACGGATACATCGATCGGATCCGCAAAACACATACAGGCGTCTGAATGGAGCCTTACATGGGGGTGATCACCCGATATAGACTCCCTGATCACCCCCCTGTCATTGATCACCCCCCTGTCATTGATCACCCCCCTGTAAGGCTGCATTCAGATGTCCGTATGATTTTTACGGATCCACTGATACATGGATCGGATCCGCAAAACACATACGGACATCTGAATGGAGCCTTATAGGGGGGTGATCACCCCATATAGACTCCCTGATCACCCCCCTGTCATTGATCACCCCCCTGTCATTGATCACCCCCCTGTCATTGATCACCCCCTTGTAAGGCTCCATTCAGACGTCCGTATGATTTTTACGGATCCACTGATACATGGATCGGATCCGCAAAACAAATACGGACGTCTGAATGGAGCCTTACAGGGGGGTGATCAATGACAGGGGTGTGATCACCCCATATAGACTCCCTGATCACCCCCCAGTCATTGATCACCCCCCTGTCATTGATCACCCCCCTGTAAGACTGCATTCAGACATTTTTTTGGCCCAAGTTAGCGGAAATTTTTTTTTTTTCTTACAAAGTCTCATATTCCACTAACTTGTGTCAAAAAATAAAATCTCACATGAACTCACCATACCCCTCACGGAATCCAAATGCGTAACATTTTTTAGACATTTATATTCCAGACTTCTTCTCATGCTTTAGGGCCCCTAGAATGCCAGGGCAGTATAAATACCCCACATGTGACCCCATTTCGGAAAGAAGACACCCCAAGGTATTCCGTGAGGGGCATATTGAGTCCATGAAAGATTGAAATTTTTGTCCCAAGTTAGCGGAAAGGGAGACTTTGTGAGAAAAAAAATATATATAAATTTCCGCTAACTTGTGCCCAAAAAATTCTTTTTCTATGAACTCGCCATGCCCCTCATTGAATACCTTGGGGTGTCTTCTTTCCAAAATAGGGTCACATGTGGGGTATTTATACTGCCCTGGCATTCTAGGGGCCCTAAAGCGTGAGAAGAAGTCTGGGATCCAAATGTCTAAAAATGCCCTCATAAAAGGAATGTGGGCCCCTTTGCGTATCTAGGCTGCAAAAAAGTGTCACACATCTGGTATCGCCGTACTCAGGAGAAGTTGGGCAATGTGTTTTGGGGTGTCATTTTACATATACCCATGCTGGGTGAGATAAATATCTTGGTCAAATGCCAACTTTGTATAAAAAATTGGAAAAGTTGTCTTTTGCCGAGATATTTCTCTCACCCAGCATGAGTATATGTAAAAAGACACCCCAAAACACATTGCCCAACTTCTCCTGAATACGGCGATACCACATGTGTGACACTTTTTTGCAGCCTAGGTGGGCAAAGGGGCCCACATTCCAAAGAGCACCTTTCGGATTTCACAGGTCATTTACCTACTTACCACACATTAGGGCCTCTAGAATGCCAGGGCAGTATAACTACCCCAAAAGTGACCCCATTTTGGAAAGAAGACACCCCAAGGTATTCCGTGAGGGGCATGGCGAGTTCCTAGAATTTTTTATTTTTTGTCACAAGTTAGCGGAAAATGATTATTTTTTTTTTTCTTACAAAGTCTCATATTCCACTAACTTGTGACAAAAAATAAAAACTTCCATGAACTCACTATGCCCATCACGAAATACCTTGGGGTGTCTTCTTTCCAAAATGGGGTCACTTGTGGGGTAGTTATACTGCCCTGGCATTTTAGGGGCCGAATGCGTGAGAAGTGGTTTGAAATCAAAATCTGTAAAAAATGGCTGGTGAAATCCAAAAGGTGCTCTTTGGAATGTGGGCCCCTTTGCCCACCTAGGCTGCAAAAAAGTGTCACACATCTGGTATCCCCGTACTCAGGAGAAGTTGGGCAATGTGTTTTGGGGTGTCTTTTTACATATACCAATGCTGGGTGAGAGAAATATCTTGGCAAAAGACAACTTTTCCCATTTTTTTTATACAAAGTTGGCATTTGACCGAAATATTTATCTCACCCAGCATGGGTATATGTAAAATGACACCCCAAAACACATTGCCCAACTTCTCCTGAGTACGGGGATACCAGATGTGTGACACTTTTTCGCAGCCAGGTGGGCAAAGGGGCCCACATTCCAAAGAGCACCTTTCGGATTTCACCGGCCATTTTTTTACAGATTTTGATTTCAAACTACTTACCACACATTTGGGCCCCTAGAATCCCAGGGCAGTATAACTACCCCACAAGTGACCCCATTTTGGAAAGAAGACACCCCAAGGTATTCGCTGATGGGCATAGTGAGTTCATGTAAGTTTTTATTTTTTGTCACAAGTTAGTGGAATATGAGACTTTGTAAGAAAAAAATAAAAATAAATAAATAATCATTTTCCGCTAACTTGTGACAAAAAATAAAAAATTCGAGGAACTCGCCATGCTCCTCATGGAATACCTTGGGGTGTCTTCTTTCCAAAATGGGGTCACTTGTGGGGCAGTTATACTGCCCTGGCATTCTAGGGGCCCAAATGTGTGGTAAGTAGTTTGAAATCAAAATCTGTAAAAAATGGCCGGTGAAATCCGAAATGTGTTTTGGGGTGTCATTTTACATATACCCATGCTGGGTGAGATAAATATCTTGGTCAAATGCCAACTTTGTATAAAAAAATGGGAAAAGTTGTCTTTTGCCAAGATATTTCTCTCACCCAGCATGGGTATATGTAAAATGACACCCCAAAACACATTGCCCAACTTCTCCTGAGTACGGAGATACCAGATGTGTGACACTTTTTTGCAGCCTAGATGCGCAAAGGGGCCCAAATTCCTTTTAGGAGGGCATTTTTAGGCATTTGGATTCCAGACTTCTTCTCACGGCAAAGGGGCCCACATTCCAAAGAGCACCTTTCGGATTTCACCAGCCATTTTTTACAGATTTTGATTTCAAACTACTTACCACACATTAGGGCCCCTAGAATGCCAGGGCAGTATAAATACCCCACAAGTGACCCCATTTTGGAAAGAAGACACCCCAAGGTATTCGCTGTTGGGCATAGTGAGTTCATAGAAGTTTTTATTTTTTGTCACAAGTTAGTGGAATATGAGACTTTGTAAGAAAAAAAAAAAAATCATAATTTTCCGCTAACTTGTGACAAAAAATAAAAAGTTCTATGAACTCACTATGCCCATCAGCGAATACCTTAGGGTGTCTACTTTCCAAAATGGGTCATTTGTGGGGTGTTTGTACTGTCTGGCCATTGTAGAACCTCAGGAAACATGACAGGTGCTCAGAAAGTCAGTGCTGCTTCAAAAAGCGGAAATTCACATTTTTGTACCATAGTTTGTAAACGCTATAACTTTTACCCAAACCATTTTTTTTTTACCCAAACATTATTTTTTATCAAATACATGTAGAACAATAAATTTAGAGAAAAATTTATATATGGATGTCGTTTTTTTTGCAAAATTTTACAACTGAAAGTGAAAAATGTCATTTTTTTGCAAAAAAATCGTTAAATTTCGATTAATAACAAAAAAAGTAAAAATGTCAGCAGCAATGAAATACCACCAAATGAAAGCTCTATTAGTGAGAAGAAAAGGAGGTAAAATTCATTTGGGTGGTAACTTGCATGACCGAGCAATAAATGGTTAAAGTAGTGTAGGTCAGAAGTGTAAAAAGTGGCCTGGTCATTAAGGGTGTTTAAGCTAGGGGGGCTGAGGTGGTTAAGGACTCAGGAAACATGCCGTACCGGTACGTCATGCGTCCCTAAGGGGTTAATAAAGCCCCATTGTTGGCGGTGGTTTTTCCGAAGTTATGAAGAGGCGCAGGTCTCTTCATAACGTCGGTGCATCCAGCGCCAGTTCTAAATGTAAGACAGCTTCCTAACTGTCTTACATTTAGACCATTTTCTATGTCTAAAACAGGCATAGAAAATGGTAAATGGGACAGGCCTGCCGGCCCTTCCCTGCCCCTGCCACACCCACATTTTTAGGACTGGCGTGAGTTGAGCGAAGTCACAGATAGCAGCGCAACCCTAATTTATGTGTATTTCAGCTTAGTAAATGACCCCCATACTGCTTAAAGTGTAACTGTTACAGTTTTAATGAAATAAATGTGTAGGTCAGTTCATTTTATGAAGGTTTTATTATACTTTATTAGTCAATTCAGGCTCCTCAAATGGTCCTGAGCCGCAGCCCCTGTGGTATCAGTAACTGACCATTGCTACAAAAATCCACATTCAGCACTCAAAGATACTGAATACTCTTGTACAAGCTAGAGGCAGAGATTTTCTTGTCCTGCTGAAAAACCCGATGCACCCATTGTTTCATTGGCCCTTTGCTGGTGTGAGATTGTAATGCATGATTACTGATGCCTCCACTCTACAGCCTTCTCAGCTGGCTACTTAGTGAGTGTGCAAGGAAGGCAAAGAGCAGAGGTCTCTCTGATTGGGTGTTATAATCAGATACAGGCATAGGCAATAATGACTCCATTGTAGAAATGCAGCTATACTAAACACAGAATAGCTCAAATAGTGCAACTTTCAATTAAACTGTTAAAAATATATAGAACTACAAAAGCTACAATTTCGTTGGAAAAGTGTTCTTGCCTCCTCCAGTAGTCTACAACTGAAGTAGGCGGAGTAACTGGGTGGAGTGGCTTGAGTAACTGTTGTGTGGTTAGAGTGGCTGGAGTAACTGTGGAAAGGTTGGACTGGGCAGAGTAACTTTATGGAGTGGGCAGAGTAACTGTGTGGAGTGTTTGGCGTGAGTAAAGATAGTAAACCTTATACTAACCAATTGATTGATCAAATTTAAAAAGTGCACATGGCAAGCCTGGTCGAGTGAGAAATGCATTTCAACTTTTATTTATATAGCACATTTAATTGCAAAGTTGTTGCCCAAAGTGCTTCACAGTTACATTAAAACATACATTTATAAAAACATTAGCAGCCGATTTGTGTAGGTGTTTAGAAATCATGTCCTGATTTTTCAGCTCACACTCTAGCTTTTGTCACTCTGCTGGCTGCTCACACACCTGGGTTCCTATGGCAACTCACTCTACAGCAAGGGCAGAGAAGAGAGGTTAAAAACCACCTGCTCCAACTATCTCACTTCACTGGCGGTTGCCATCTTCAAACGGTTGTAGTTTAAAAATTATAAATCCTACAGCAAGGAGCTTTATATTGTGAGAAGTATGTCTCTGAAATATTGAAAATGAAGGCACAGTCGCAGTTTAGAAATTGCCCTTCAAATTTGAGGTGGCTAGAGTGGAGTTTCAATAAATGTCAATGGGTGGCGTGAGTTGAAAACAAATGGTCATATTGTGAAAACTACCAGGACTATGGCTTAGCTGTGGATTTTTAGTGGCAGCAAGGATAGCTGAACGTTTTGATATAAGGTTTGTGTAGGTGGGCTTGAAAATCAGGGAGTGGTGGCAGTTTAGAAATCATGTCCTGATTTTTCAGCTCACACTCTAGCTTTTGTCAGCTCCCACTCTAGTTTTGAACATTTTGCCATTCGTTCCTATGGGAAGATCCACAAGCTCAGGCGTTTTCACTGGGCCAGGGATCATTTAAAATGGAGTGTGGCAAAATGGAAGACTGTTCTGTGGTCAGACGAGTCACGATTCGAAGTTCTTTTTGGAAATCTGGGACGCCATGTCACCCGGACCAAAGAGGACAAGGACAACCCAAGTTGTTATCAACGCTCAGTTCAGAAGCCTGCATCTCTGATGGTATGGGGTTGCATGAGTGCGTGTGGCATTGGCAGCTTGCATGTCTGGAAAGGCACCATCAATGCAGAAAAATATATTCAGGTTCTAGAACAACATATGCTCCCATCCAGACGTCATCTCTTTCAGGGAAGACCCTGCATTTTTCAACAAGATAATGCCAGACCACATTCTGCATCAATCACAACATCATGGCTGCGTAGGAGAAGGATCCGGGTACTGAAATGGCCAGTCTGCAGTCCAGATCTTTCACCTATAGAGAACATTTGGCGCATCATAAAGAGGAAGGTGCAACAAAGAAGGCCCAAGACGATTGAACAGTTAGAGGCCTGTATTAGACAAGAATGGGAGAGCATTCCTATTTCTAAACTTGAGAAACTGGTCTCCTCGGTCCCCAGACGTCTGTTGAGTGTTGTAAGAAGAAGGGGAGATGCCACACAGTGGTGAAAATGGCCTTGTCGCAACTTTTTGGGGATTTGTTGACACCATGAAATTCTGATTCAACATATTTTTCCCTTAAAATGGTACATTTTCTCAGTTTAAACTTTTGTTCCGTGATTTATGTTATATTCTGAATAAAATTTTAGAAGTTGGCACCTCCACATCATTGCATTCAGTTTTTATTCACGATTTGTATAGTGTCCCAACTTTTTGGTAATCCGGTTTGTAAAAAAAAGCTTTGTTTTTCCAAAATAAAGTAAAAAGAAAATGGAGAAAATAGGAAAAAGAAAAAGTAGACATATTAGGTATCGCTGCGTCCGTATCGACTGGCTCTATAAAAATATCACATGATCTAACCCTCAGGTGAACACCGTCAAAAAAATTAAATAAAAATTGTGCTAAAAAAACTTTTTTTTTGTCGCCTTACATAACTAAAAGTGCAACACCAAGCGATAAAAAGGTGTATGCTCCCCAACATAGTACAAATCTAACTGTCTCCTCATCCCGCAAAAAATGAGCTCCTACATAAGACAGCCGCCCAAAAAAAATAAAAATAAAATGGCTTTCAGAAGATGCAAAAATGCTTTATTATATAAAACTGAAACAAACAACAAAAAAAGTTGTCAAATTTGGTATTGTCGCGTCCGTAACAACCTGCTCTATAAAAATACCACATGATCTAACTAGAGATGTCGCGAACATAAAATTTTCCGTTTGCGAATGGCGAATGCTAACTTCCGCAAATGTTCTCGAACGTGCGAACCGCCATAGACTTCAATAGACAGGAGAATTTTTAAACCCACAGGGACTCTTTCTGGCCACAATAGTGATGGAATGTAATGTCCCAAAAAAAGAAAATGTATTTCACAAATTGATCCAAACATGAAGTAGACATATGGGAAATGTAAAGTAATAACTATTTTAGGAGGTATCACTATCTGTTTTAAAAAACAGAAAAATCAAAATTTTGAAAATTGCAAATTTTTACACATTTTTGGTAAATTTGCTATTTTTTTTATATAAATAAAAATGAAATATTTTGACTCAAATTTACCACTGTCATGAAGTACAATATGTAATTAGAAAATAATCTCAGAATGGCTTGGATAAGTAAAAGCGTTAAGGTGGAAAATGTCAGGGTCCTTAAGGGGTTAATAGTGGGGACAGTTTCAGACACGACAATGCCAATTTTTTTATTGTTTATTTTCATTTTGGAGAAAAGGGGGTGATTTAAAATGTAATAATTTTTTAAATATTTTTAAAAACTTTCTTTAACTTTTTTTTTTAGTTACCCCAGGTGACTATAACTGGCAATCAGATTGCCAATTGTGTTCTCTGATGGGTAAATATCCATCATAGAACAGGCTATTAATTGTATTCCTGTTTTGGAATATTCCAGTGATAGCTATCGGAACCTACCCCGGGCTATTACCGAGCACATTTGACTATGGTATCTGAGGGGTTAAATGTATGCAATGAACCTTAGGACTGATCGGATACGTCTGCCCTTAGGCCTCTTTTACACGGGCGTCATGTTTTTTGCCCGGATAAGATGCGGGTGCGTTGCGGGAAAATGCGCGATTTTTCCGCGCGAGTGCAAAACATTGTAATGCGTTTTGCACACGCGTGAGAAAAATCGGCATGTTTGGTACCCAAACCCGAACTTCTTCACAGAAGTTCGGGTTTGGGTTAGGTGTTCTGTAGATTGTATTATTTTCCCTTATAACATGGTTATAAGGGAAAATAATAGCATTCTTAATACAGAATGCATAGTACAATAAGGCTGGAGAAGTTTAAAAAAAATAAAAAAAATTTAGCTCACCTTAATCCACTTGATCGCGCAGCTCGGCTTCTCTTCTGTCTTCTGCTTTGCTGTGCACAGGAATAGGACCTTTGATGACGTCTCTGTGCTCATCACATGGTCCAATCACATGGTTCATCACCATGGTGAGGGACCATGTGATTGGATCATGTGATGTGACGTCACCACAGGTCCTAAGCCGGCAGCTCAACATTACAGAAGAAGACAGAGATCCGCAACTACGCGATCAAGTGGACTCGGGGAGTTAATTTTTTTACATTTTTAACCCCTCCATCACTATTTTACTTTGCATTCTGCATTCAGAATGCTATTATTTTCCCTTATAACCATGTTATAAGGGAAAAAAATACAGATCGGGTCCCCAGCCCGATCGTCACCTAGCAACCATGCGTGAAAATCGCACCGCATCCGCACTTGCTTGCGGATGCTTGCAATTTTCACGCGGCCCCATTCACTTCTATGGGGCCTGTTGCGATTTTCACGCAACGCACAAGTGATGCGTGAAAATCACCGCTCGTGTGCACAGCCTCATAGAAATTAATGAGTCAGGATTCAGTGCGGGTGCAATGCGTTCAACTCACGCATTGCACCCGCGCGGAATACTCGCCGGTGTGAAAGGGGCCATTAGCCTCTACTGTTTGAAACAACAGAAATCTGGCTGCTATCTCGCCAACTGCATGCGCGAGCGGGCGCCATCTTTAAAGTGGCGACCTCCGCCATACATCTCCGCCATACACCAGTCACAGTGCCAGTGCTCTCAGCACCACCAGTCAGTGCCAGCCATATCAGCCACCAGTTACAGTGCCAGTGGTCTCAGCACCACCAGTCAGTGACAGCTGTATCAGTCACCAGTCACAGTGCCAGCAGTCTCAGCACCACCAGTCAGTGGCAGTCATATCAGCCACCAGTCACAGTGCCTGCAGTCTCAGCCAAAAGTGAGTGCCAGTGACGCATATTACAGCTACATATAAGTCAGTATTACAGTAAGAGAAAATATTATCTATACTAATAAAAGCCCTGTGTACGTGCCCTGTGTACAGTTATTCAAAGTATTACTACTCTGAGCGGGGCCGGTGCAATACAGTGACTGCACCGGGCCCCGCTGCCATTACATTCACACTAAACAGCGTCACTGTTATGGGGGGATCTGTGGATGACACATAGCATAAGATGCTATGTGTCATCCACAGATACCCCCATAACAGTGTCAGCCACAGACCCCAATAAGTGTCAGCCACAGCGCCCCCATAAGAGTGCCATCCACAGATTCCCCCCATAACAGTGTCATCCACAGATCCCCCCATAACAGTACCATTCACAGATCCCCCCATAACAGTGTCATCCACAGATCCCCTCATAACAGTGCCATCCACAGGTCCCCCATAACAGTGCCACCCACAGATCCCCCATAACAGCGTCATCCACAGATCCCCCCATAACAGTGCCATCCACAGATCCCCCATCACAGTGCCAGCACTACTGTTCTAGCGCCCGTTATTGTAACGGGCTTAATGTGTAGTCTATATATATATTGTACACACACACACACACAAATGCATAAGTTAACTCACCCTCAGTAATACTGGTTACAGTATTATTTAATGATATTCAAGCTATAGGCAATGCAAAACCAATCAAAACATATAGCAGCATGATTCCCTTAGTAACATAAAAAATAAGATCACTATTCAATTTGAGGAGACTGTTAATGAATATTCATTCTCAGAAACTGCTCCTAAGAGGACCTCTGTTGTGATAATTTTCTAAGATCTTGAAGACCTGCTTCAGACCAGATATATTATTTACTTTGAAATGTGTTTCAACATTTTCATGACATTAATTAATTCTCCATCATCTTCCATAGCACAAAATAAATCAGAGTTTATTATTTTGCAATTAATTTACACTGCTATGAATTTTGCTATTCTTTGTAATATTGAAGATTATTTACAAGCATCATAAGACACATTAGAAATTCATGAAGACAACTTTTCAAATAAGACCTGTTTTTTTGTAATATTTGTACTCTAATACTCCATGTACATAAAAATATTGCAGTAAACATGCTTTATTATCATTAATTTGTACCAGATTTGTATCAGAGATAAAAGAAAAAAATCTAATATGCACTGTCTATATACAATGCATGCAAAAACTCACAGGATTGATATGGCAGTTGCACTATTTAACACCCAGTTTATTTAGGCCACATGCAAAGACCATAATTTGGCTCTGCATAGCTGTAACATGGTGCCCATGTAAGTTTTTAACCCCTTACTGACCTTCACCATAGATGTATGGTGGAGGTCGCCACTTTAAAGATGGCGCCCGCTCGCGCATGCAGTGGGCGAGATAGCAGCCAGATTTCTGTTGTTTCAAACAGTAGAGGCTAAGGCCCCTTTCACACCGGCGAGTATTCCGCGCGGGTGCAATGCGTGAGTTGAACGCATTGCACCCGCACTGAATCCTGACTCATTCATTTCTATGGGGCTGTGCACACGAGCGGTGATTTTCACGCATCACTTGTGCGTTGCGTGAAAATCGCAGCAGGCCCCATAGAAGTGAATGGGGCCGCGTGAAAAATGCAAGCATCCGCAAGCAAGTGCGGATGCGGTGCGATTTTCACGCATGGTTGCTAGGTGACGATCGGGCTGGGGATCCGATCTGTATTTTTTTCCCTTATAACATGGTTATAAGGGAAAATAATAGCATTCTGAATGCAGAATGCAAAGTACAATAGTGATGGAGGGGTTAAAAATTTCAAAAAATTAACTCCCCGAGTCCACTTGATCGCGTAGTTGCGGATCTCTGTCTTCTTCTGTAATGTTGAGCTGCCGGCTTAGGACCTGTGGTGACGTCACATCACATGATCCAATCACATGGTCCCTCACCATGGTGATGAACCATGTGATTGGACCATGTGAGGAGCACAGAGACGTCATCAAAGGTCCTATTCCTGTGCACAGCAAAGAAGAAGACAGAAGAGAAGCCGAGCTGCGCGATCAAGTGGATTAAGGTGAGTTAAATTTTTTATTTTTTTTTAAACCCCTCCAGCCTTATTGTACTATCACCACCAGTCATTGCCAGCCATATCAGCCACCAGTCACAGCAGTCTCAGCACCACGTGGCACTGCCAGTCGTCTCAACCACCAGTAAGTGCCAGCTGTTTCAGCCATCAGCTGCAGTCTCAGCACCACCAGTCATGCCAGCCATCTCAGGCACCAGTCACAGTGCCCACAGTCTCAGCACCACCAGTCAGTGCCAGCAAACAGTGCCAGCAGTATCAGCCACCAGTCACAGTGCCAGTGCTCTCAGCACCACCAGTCACTGCCAGCCGTATCAGCCACCAGTCACAGTGCCAGTGGCCTCAGCACCACCAGTCAGTGACAGCTGTATCAGTCACCAGTCACAGTGCAAGTGATCTTAGTACTACCAGTCAGTACCAGCAATCAGTGCCAGCAGTATCAGCCACCAGTCACAGTGCCAGTGCTCTCAGCACCACCAGTCAGTGCCAGCCATATCAGCCACCAGTTACAGTGCCAGTGGTCTCAGCACCACCAGTCAGTGACAGCTGTATCAGTCACCAGTCACAGTGCCAGTGGTCTCAGCACCACCAGTCAGTGGCAGTCATATCAGCCACCAGTCACAGTGCCTGCAGTCTCAGCCAAAAGTGAGTGCCAGTGACGCATATTACAGCTACATATAAGTCAGTATTACAGTAAGAGAAAATATTATCTATACTAATAAAAGCCCTGTGTACGTGCTCAGGGCTGGTGTCCGTGCGTGTGTGCCGATTATAGAAGTGGTGCTGAGGCTGCAGCTGATGGCTGAAACAGCTGGCACTTACTGGTGGCTGAGACGACTGGCAGTGCCACGTGGTGCTGAGACTGCTGTGACTGGTGGCTGATACGGCTGGCAATGACTGGTGGTGCTGAGACCACTGGCACTGTGACTGGTGGCTGATAGAGCTGGCACTAACTAGTGGCCTCCCCGCTCCCCCCCTCTAATTAAAATCACCCCCCCATCATTGGTGGCAGCGTAGAGTTCCGATCGGAGTCCCAGTTTAATCGCTGGGGCTCCGATCGGTTACCATGGAAGCCAGGATGCTACTGCAGTCCTGGCTGCCATGGTTACTTAGCAATTTTAGAAGCATTATACTTACCTGCGCACAGTGGCGTTGCTAGGGCTGGTGTCACCTGGTGCGGTAGAAAATGGTGTCACCCCTATGGTGGTGCTATGGTGGTGCTACTGCCATAGGGGGCATCCATTAGCTCAGCAGACCCCTCCTAGCAGTCAGAGCCTGGTCTCGGGAGGGGCACTTCCAGATTATTTTCTGTCCGCCGCCACAAAACAATGGTGCTTATAGAACAGACTCCACAGTGTAGAGGTATACTGTATATTGTGTGGCACAGTGTAGAGGTATACTGCATATTGTGTGGCACAGTGTAGAGGTATACTGTATATTGTGTGGCACAGTGTAGAGGTATACTGTATATTGTGTGGCACAGTGTAGCGGTGTACTGTACTTACAATTACTTGGCTTGGCCCTTGGGGATCTCGGACGCCACTTCCACACTTTGGCCGTGGGCTCGGTAGGGCTGATGTTCTGTTTTATCCTAATGAGAAAGATTTCATAATAAGGATTTGGAGAAGGGGCAGAGGAATAGCAGAGCAGGGAGAGGCTGGTGCTGCTACTCGGGGGTTATACCATGGGGGAGTAATAAAGCCCACCATAATGCCCCCCCCAGTAGAAATAATTCTCCTTTTAATGTGACAGTGCAAAAAATACCCCCTTGTAATGCCCCAGTTGAGCTTATGTCCCCATAATGTCCCAGTATAAAATACCCTATATAGTGCCCCCAGTAAATTCCCCCACAGTGCTCCTCTCCCCCCTTCCTGCTAGTGCCCCCCATAATGTACCAGTATAAAATGCCCCAAATATAGTGCCCCAGTAGATGCCCTCAGTGTCCGGCCTCTGATAGGCTGCCGGCCTAGTGTCCCCCATAGATGCCCCCCCATCATGTGCCAGTATCAAGTGCCTCTCTCCTTCCCACCCCCCATGTGCCAGTGTCATAGTGCCAAACCCCCCATGTGCCAGTATCAAGTGCCTCTCCCTTCCCCCCCATGTCCCTGTATCATGTGCCACCCCCCCAAAAAAAAGTGCCAGTATCAAGTGCCTCTCCCCCCATGTGCCAGTATCATAGTGCCAAACCCACCCATGTGCCAGTATCATAGTGCCAAACCCACCCATGTGCCAGTATCAAGTGCCAAACCCCCCCCACATGCCAGTATCAAGTGCCTCTCTCCCCCCCATGTCCCAGTATCATAGTGCCATCTCCCTCCCCCAAAAGTGCCAGTATCAAGTGCCTCTCTCCTCCCCCCATGTCCCAGTATCATAGTGCCATCTCCCCCCCCAAAAAGTGCCAGTATCAAGTGCCTCTCTCCTTCCCCCCATGTGCCAGTATAATAGTGCCAACCCCCCCATGTGCCAGTATCAGGTGCCTCTCTCCTTCCCCCCCATGTGCCAGTATCATAGTGCCAACCCCCCCATGTGCCAGTATCAGGTGCCAACCCCCCTCCACCCATGTGCCAGTATCAAGTGCCTCTCTCCTCCCTCCCACATGTGCCAGTATCAAGTGCCTCTCTCCTTCCCCCATGTGCCAGTATCATAGTGCCAACCCCCCCATGTGCCAGTATCAGGTGCCAACCCCCCTCCCCCCCATGTGCCAGTATCAGGTGCCAACCCCCCTCCCCCAATGTGCCAGTATCAAGTGCCTCCCGCTCCCCCCATGGCAGTCGGGTATTAAAAAAAAAAAAAAAACACTTATACTTACCTCCATGTCAGCGATGCGATGCAGCCTCTTCCTGTATGTCAATATATGGAGTCAGTGCTTGTGTATTCTAATTTAGCCTGTATTTCAGAAAAATTTCTGCTTGGATTCGAACCCACGACCTTCTGTATCAGAGGCAAAGCACTTACCCACACAGCCATAAGATCTGCATTGCCAGTGATTGAAAAAAAAAAATGAGACTTCTACTGTTATAGCTGGCTAAGTGTACATCTATACGCATGACAGCTGCCCTAACAAATCCAGCACTGCAATATCTCTATATGACAGCTGTCCCAGCACACTCAGCTCTGCTATATCTCTATATATGATAGCTGCCCCAGCACACCCAGCTCTGCTACATCTAATACACATGACAGCTGCACCAGCACACTCAGCTCTACTATATCTCTATATATAACAGCTGCCCCAGCACACCCAGCTCTGCTACATCTATATATCTCTAAGTATTGCTATACAGTAGATAGATATATAGAGATATAGCAAAGCTGAGTGTGTTTGGGCAGCTGTCATGTGTATAGATGTAGCAGAGCTGGGTTTGCTGGGGCAGCTGTCATATATAGAGATAACGTATAGCTGAGTGTGCTGGTGCAGCTGTCATGTGTATTAGATGTAGCAGAGCTGGGTGTGCTGGGGCAGCTGTCATGTGTATAGATGTAGCAGAGCAGGGAGAGGCTGGTGCTGCTACTCGGGGGTCATACCATGTGGGAGTAATAAAGCCCACCATAATGCCCCCCCAGTAGAAATAATTCTCCTTTTAATGTGACAGTGCAAAAAATACCCCCTTGTAATGCCCCAGTTGAGCTAATGTCCCCATAATGTCCCAGTATAAAATACCCTATATAGTGCCCCCAGTAAATTCCCCCATAGTGCTCCTCTCCCCCTTTCCTGCTAGTGCCCCCCATAATGTACCAGTATAAAATGCCCCATATATAGTCCCCCAGTAGATGCCCTCAGTGTCCGGCCTCTGATAGGCTGCCGGCCTAGTGTCCCCCATAGATGCCCCCCCATCATGTGCCAGTATCAAGTGCCTCTCTCCTTCCCACCCCCCATGTGCCAGTGTCATAGTGCCAAACCCCCCATGTGCCAGTATCAAGTGCCTCTCCCTTCCCCCCCATGTCCCTGTATCATGTGCCACCCCCCCCAAAAAAAGTGCCAGTATCAAGTGCCTCTCCCCCATGAAGTGCCAAACCCTCCCCCCACGTGCCAGTATCAAGTGCCTCTCCCCCCCATGTCCCAGTATCATAGTGCCATCTCCCTCCCCCAAAAGTGCCAGTATCAAGTGCCTCTCTCCTCCCCCCATGTCCCAGTATCATAGTGCCATCTCCCCCCCCCCAAAAAAAGTGCCAGCATCAAGTGCCTCTCTCCTCCCTCCCCCATGTGCCAGTATCAAGTGCCTCTCTCCTTCCCCCCATGTGCCAGTATAATAGTGCCAACCCCCCCCCCCATGTGCCAGTATCAGGTGCCTCTCTCCTTCCCCCCCATGTGCCAGTATCATAGTGCCAACCCCCCCATGTGCCAGTATCAGGTGCCAACCCCCCTCCCCCCATGTGCCAGTATCAAGTGCCTCTCTCCTCCCTCCCCCATGTGCCAGTATCAAGTGCCTCTCTCCTCTCTCCCCCATGTGCCAGTATCAAGTGCCTCATGTACACAGGGCTTTTATTAGTATAGATTATAAAAACCAAGAAAAGTCGTATATCATGTGTATTTGTCACTGAGGTTTCTTGATTTAGTGATGTAGATTCTGTAAAACATATGCACCAGCAACAATAGGTTACTTTGGGAGTGTTTTCTTTAACTGGAATTTGGGTCCAGGATTTAGGAGTGACTGAAGACCTTGAGTGGGAAGGTTGTTCGTAGACCCCATCAAGGGTTTTCACCTGGATTAGCCCCTTAAGGCTGCATTCACACGTCCGTGCTGTGTTGCGGACCTGCAAATTGCGGATCCGCAACACACCCGCCCGGCACCCCTATAGAAATGCCTATTCTTGTCCGCAGCTGCAGACAAGAATAGGACATGCTCTATCTTTTTGCGGAGCTGCGGACCCAAAGATCGGGGCCGCGCTCCGCAAATGCGGATGCGGACAGCACACTGTGTGCTGTCCGCATCCATTCCGTCCCCATAGAGAATGAATGGGTCCGCACCCGACCCATTTTGCGGACGTGTGAATGGAGCCTAACACCCCACGCCGTACATGTACAGCGCAACCGGACCTGACTGAACGCCCAACGGCGTACATGTACGACCCGCTGATCGGGCGGGTGCAGGAGCTGCGCCCGCCAGATCCGCGGCAGGGTTCCGGCAGTCACCGATAGCCGGACCCCTGCTGCACGCGCCGACGTCGGTGAAATCACCGATGCCGGTGCATTAACCCCTGCACGGCCACGGTCAGCAGTGTGTCCCTCTGGTGTCCCTGACGTGTGCAGGGTGTGCCTCGGGGTCCCGCACTGCTGTGACGGGGACCCAATGGCAGGGAAGGCAGCCTGATGCCTTCCTTAGGCATCGTGGCTACCTTCCGGGAAAGCCTGTGAGATCCAGCCCCCTGGATCTCACAGGCAGGGAGCTGTAAGTGTATTACACTCAGTAATACACTTACAGCCAATGCATTACAATACAGAAGTATTGTAATGTATTGTAAAGGGGATCAGACCCCCAAAAGTTGAAGTCCCAGAGTGGGACAAAAGATAAAGTGAAAAAAAAAGTTAAAAAGGAAAAAAAGAAAAGTAGACATATTCGGTATCGCCGTGTCCATATCGACCGGCTCTATAAAAATATCACATGACCTAGCCCCTCAGGTGAACACTGTCAAAAAAATCAAATAAAAACTGTGCTAATGAAAACATTTTTTTTTCACCTTACATCACTAAAAGTGCAACACCAAGCAATCAAAAAGGCGTATGCCCCCCAAAATAGTACCAATCTTACAGTTGCCTCATTCCACAAAAAATGAGCTCCTTCCTAAGACAATTGCCCAAAAAATTAACAAACTATGGCTCTCAGACTATGGAGACACTAAAACATGATTTTTTTGGTTTCAAAAATTATATTATTGTGTGAAACTTAAATAAAAAAAGTATACATATTAGGTATTGCCACATCCGTAACAATCTGCTCTATAAAAATATCACATGACCTAACCCCTCAGGTGAACACCATAAAATAAAAAATAGAAAGAGTGTCAAAAAAGATTTTTTTTTTGTCACCTTACATCACAAAAAGTGTAATACCAAGCGATCAAAAAGTCATACGCACCCCAAAACCGCAAACCATCATCTCATCCCACAAAAAATTAGACCTTACTTAAGACAATCGCCCAAAAAATAAAAAAAAATAGGGCTCTCAGAATATGTAGACACTGAAACATGATTTTTTTAAATTCAAAAATGCTGTTATTGTGTAACACATAATTAAATAAATAAAAGTATACATATTAGGTATTGCCACGTCCGTATGAACCGGCTGTATACAAATATCACATGAACTAACCCCTCAGGTGAACACCGTAAAAGATATAAAAACAAAAAACGGTGTAAAAAAACTATTTTTTGTCACCTTACATCTCAAAAAAGTGTAATAGCAAGCGATCAAAAAGTAATATGCACCCCAAAATAGTACCAATCAAACTGTAATTTCATACAGAAAAAAATGAGCCCCTAGATAAGACATTCATCCAAAAAATAAAAAAAGATATGGCTTTCAGAATATGGAGACACAAAAAAATATTTTTTTTCAAAAATGCTTCCTTATGTAAAACTGAAACAAACAACCAAAAAAGTAGTCATATTCGGTATTGTCGCGTCCGTAACAACCTGCTCTATAAAAATACCTCATGATCTAACCTGTCAGATGAACATTGTAAATAACAAAAAATAAAAACAGTGCCAAAACAGCTATTTTTTGTTACCTTGCCTCGCAAATAGTGTAATATAGAGCAACCAAAAATCATATGTACCCTAAAATAGTACCAACAAAACTGCCACCTTATCCCGTAGTTTCCAAAATGGGGTCTTTCTTTGGAGTTTCTACTCTAGGGGTGCATCAGAGGGTCTTCAAATGTGACATGGCAGCTTAAAATTATCCCAATGAAATCTGCTTTCCAAAAACCATATGACGTTCCTTTCCTTCTGCGCAATGCCGTGTGCCCGTATGGCAGTTTACAACCACATATGGGGTGCTTCTGTAAACTACAGAATCAGGGCAATAAATATTGAAGTTTCTTTGGTTACTAACCCTTGCTTTGTAAGTGGATTTTTTTTAATTAAAATGGAAAATCTGCCAAAAAAGTGAAATTCTGAAATGTAATCTTCATTTTCCATTAATTCTTGTGGAACACCTAAAGGGTTAACAAAGTTTGCAAAATCAGTTTTGAATACCTTGAGGGTGTCACGGCGCCTTCTAGGAGGCGGGCATGTCCAGAGCGCGCGCGCATCATCAGTGCGTCCAGCGTCACCCGCGCTCCTGATAATACTATGCGTGCATATATCTGCATTCATGCTAATAGTTTTAGGGCTGAGCACCGAGCTGATCACTCGGTGCTCGGCTGTGTAGTCTGTGTGAAGTCATGTGACGCTGGCCACGTCACATGACCCCTCTAGCTTCCTATTTAAATAGGCAATCTGCTGGCCACAGATTGCCTGTTATTTAGGTTCCACCTGCGATTTTGTCTTTCCTGGCGTACTGACCCCCTGCTGAACTCCTGACGATCCTCTGCTGACTCCTTTGGTACTTCACGACTCTCCTGGTATTTATGACCCCGGCTTCTCCTGACTTTTCTCTGCTTGCTCCATTTGTACTTTGTAGATTTCCTGGTATTGACTCGGTCCGTTCACGTTCTGTTGTTTGTCTGTCTGTCATCCCTGCACTTATTCCAAGCTAGGGATTGCCGTCCAGTTGTCCCCTGTCATTAGGACTCGCGAGGCAAGTAGGCAGGGCCAGGGGTGAGGGTGGAGCGCAGTGGTCACTTCCCTCCCCCCTGTGTGTGTGTGTACGTGACCGTTACAGAATAACAGGCCTACTGAAACCACTGTACCATGAATCCTCTAGTGACCCTGACTGAGTATGTGTCAAACCTGACGCAGATGGTGCAGGAGCTAGGGGAGAAGATTCTTTCCCTAGAAATAGGACAATACGCCGCTGCTACTCAGGCCTCTGGTCCGAACTTGAGCCCTCATATGGAGCCACCGATCAAGCTTCCAGAGCCCTTCTCTGGAGTTCGGAGGAAGTTTCACTCCTTTAAGGAGAGCTGTAAATTGTATTTTAGTTTACGCCCCTTGTCTTCCAGGTCGGAAAGCCAACTGGTGGGCATTGTTATTTCCCGCTTACAGGGGGATCCCCAGGAGTGGGCCTTTTCTTTACCCCCTGATGCTAGTTGTTTAACCACGGTAGAGTTTTTTTTTCAGGCTCTGGGTACCCTGTATGATGAACCAGACAGGGCCCTGGTAGCCGAAACTGCGCTGAAAGTATTGGTTCAAGGCAACCTCTCTGCGGAGGAGTATTGCACCCAATTTAGAAGGTGGTGTGTTCCCTCAGGGTGGAATGAGCCAGCTCTTAAGTGTCAATTCAGGTCAGGCCTATCTGATAATCTAAAATACCTACTAGTGAGTTATCAGCTCCCTGAGACTCTTGAGGAGACTATGACCCTAGCAGTCCGACTCGACCGACGTGTGAGAGAAAGACGACAGGAACGACAGTTCTCTTCCCAGGTACTGGTCCAGTCTGAGTGGTGTTGCACCAGGAGTGGTGTGGAGGTCTCCTCTGAAGAACCTATACAAATTGGGATGACCAGAGGGGATCAGCGCCGCAGACGTGGGATCTGTTTCTACTGTGGAGATCCTGACCATTGGATCAATCAGTGTCCAAAGAGGATCCTTTCTGATAAGGCTTCCAAGACAAGACCACCAAGGGACCAGGTACTCCCTGTTATTACTAAGAGTAAGCTTTTAGTTCCTATAACAATTTCTCTGGGATCTAATAATTGGTCGGGTCAGGCCTTTATAGATTCGGGCTCAGCGGCCAGCTTTATTGACCAGGGGTATGCTACTAGCCAGGGTATTCCAATTTTTGTTTTACCCACGCCCATCCATATCATGGCCATCGACTCCACTCCCCTGGTGGGGGGTACTGTGAGGTCATGTACCTCAGAGATTTCCTTAGCTGTGGGAGTGTGCCACTTAGAGAAATGTTCCCTGTTAGTCCTAGAGAACTTACCAGTCGAGGTGGTATTGGGGATGCCGTGGCTCCAATTACACAATCCTACGATTGATTGGACCAGAGGGGAACTGGTGAGTTGGGGATCTGAGTGCGGCTCGTGTTTGGCTAGAATACGGGTTGGGTTCTCTGTGGAGACTGAGGTATTACCTGCAGTCATAAAGGAGTATGCTGATGTGTTCTCGTCGTCGTCCACAGAGGCTCTTCCTCCCCATAGACCTTATGATTGCGCCATAGTCCTGGAGAAGGGGGCAAGGTTTCCTAAGGGGCGTATTTACAATCTTTCCAAACCTGAACGTGAGGCCATGGAAGATTACATTAAGGAGAGTCTCATTAAGGGGCACATTAGACCCTTGGTTTCTCCCATGGGTGCGGGGTTTTTCTTTGTTAAGAAGAAGGTTGGTGGTCTTAGACCCTGTATAGATTACCGGAAATTAAATGAGATCACTATCCAGAATACTTACTCCCTCCCATTGATTCCGGATTTATTTAACCAGGTATTAGGGGCGGCCTGGTTTTCTAAGATTGATTTAAGAGGAGCATACAATTTAATCCGAATCAAGGAGGGGGACGAGTGGAAAACAGCATTCAATACCCCGGCTGGTCACTTTGAATATCTCGTTATGCCTTTTGGACTCAGCAATGCCCCGGCTGTGTTCCAAAATTTCATGAACGATATTCTTAGGGAGTTCTTGGGAAAATTTGTCATTGTATATCTCGACGACATTTTGATATTTTCCCCTGATTTTAAGAGTCATGTGTTTCATGTTAGACAGGTGTTGGAGGTGTTGAGAGAGAACCAATTATCTGCTAAACAGGAAAAATGTGTTTTTGGGGTGCAGGAGATTATATTTCTCGGACATGTTCTGACTCCCCATGCCATAAAGATGGATCCTAGCAAGGTTTTAGCGATTAAGGGATGGGTAAGACCATCATCCTTAAAGGCCTTACAACGTTTCTTTGGATTCGCTAACTACTACCGTAAGTTCATAAAGAATTTCTCGGTAATCGCTAGACCACTGACCGACCTCACTAAAAAAGGGGCGGATCTGGAAAATTGGTCTACTGAGGCCTTAGATTCATTTGAAACCCTAAAGGATGCTTTCAGTAGCGCTCCCGTTCTAACCCAGCCAGATCAGGAAAAACCTTTTATTGTGGAGGTGGATGCTTCTGAGGACGGGGCAGGAGCAGTCCTCTCGCAAGGTCCTGCTACCCTCACTAACCTGAGACCTTGTGCTTTTTTTTCCAGAAAGTTTTCCCCCTCTGAGAGAAATTATGACATAGGAAATCGGGAGTTACTGGCCATTAAGTGGGCATTTGAAGAATGGAGACATTTTCTTGAGGGGGCAAAACATAGTGTTACTGTTGTTACCGATCATAAGAACCTAATGTTTCTCGAGTCGGCTAAAAGGTTAAATCCCCATCAGGCTAGATGGGCATTGTTTTTTACTCGCTTTAATTTTTCCATAACTTTCAGACCTGGAAGTAGAAACGTGAAGGCCGACGCACTCTCTCTGAGTTTCTGTGCGTACCAGCCTACAGAGACTCCACCTGAAACCATTTTACCAGCTAAGGTCTTCGTAGCAGCCTTGTCTCAGGACATCACGACTCTCATCAAGGCTGAACAACACCTAGCTCCGCCATACACTCCTACAGATAAGTTGTTTGTTCCAGTACAGTTTCGTCTCCAGCTGGGTGAGTGTCATGACTCTGTTTTTTGTGGACATCCGGGCATTGAGGGCACTAAAGAGCTGGTTTCCAGATCATTCTGGTGGCCTACTTTAACTAGAGACGTCAAGTCTTATGTGTTGGCCTGCGAGGTTTGTGCGAGGTCTAAGACCCCTAGGACTCGCCCGGCTGGGGACCTACGACCATTACCCATTCCCAGTAGACCCTGGTCTCATATCTCGATGGATTTTATCACTGATCTGCCACCTGCAGAGGGTAAAACTGTGGTTTGGGTAGTGGTCGATAGATTCAGCAAGATGGCTCACTTTATTCCCCTGCCTAAACTCCCGAGTGCGAAGACCCTAGCATCTTTGTTTGTGGAACAAATTGTACGTTTACATGGCATTCCAGAAAATATTGTATCTCACAGGGGTGTGCAGTTTGTGTCCAAGTTTTGGAGGGCCTTCTGTCTGAGATGCCGGATTTCTCTGTCCTTTTCATCTGCTTATCACCCTGAAAGTAATGGACAGACTGAGCGCCTCAATCAGTCGGTGGAACAATTTCTCAGGGCATATGTTGCAGATGATCAACAGTTGTGGGTGAAATACCTTCCATTAGCCGAGTTTGCTCTGAATAACCGTGTTAATTCCTCTGCTGGGGTCTCTCCTTTTTTTTGTAACTATGGCTTTCATCCTCATTTTCTTTCTGGGTCATCCGTCTCCTCTTCTAACCCTGAGGCGGATAGGCTCTCCTCTGAACTGTGCACAGTATGGGCTCGGGTTCAATCGAACATGGAAAAGGCTCAAGATACTCAAAGAGTCAAGGCCAATAGGAGACGTTCCACGGGGGTGAACTTTCAGGTGGGTGATAAGGTGTGGTTGTCCTCTAAAAATCTTTCACTCAAAGTTGCTTGAAGAAAGTTTGCTCCTCACTTTGTAGGGCCGTACAAAATCGTAGAGGTGATTAATCCTGTATCATTTAGGTTAGAATTGCCCAGCTCGTTCCACATTCACGATGTATTTCACAAGTCCCTACTAAAAAAAAACGAACCTATTGTACCGTCACAAGCCGGGCCTCTGCCTGTTCTGGTTAAGGATTCTGTGGAGTATGTGGTATCTAAAATTTTGGATGTCAGGACAGTGCGTAATTCCTTGCAGTATCTGGTGCACTGGAAGGGCTATGGACCTGAGGAGAGGTCTTGGGTACCAGCTAGGGAGGTTCATGCCCCTAGACTGGTTAAGAAATTTCATGAGGATCATCCCGAGAAGCCGTCACCTGAGTCCTTGGGTCCAGTGGCCCCGCGTAAAAGGGGGGGTACTGTCACGGCACCGTCTAGGAGGCGGGCACGTCAAGAGCGCGCGCGCATCATCAGTGCGTCCAGCGTCACCAGCGCTCCTGATAATACTATGCGTGCATCTATCTGCATTCATGCTAATGGTTTTAGGGCTGAGCACCGAGCTGATCACTGACCATGTCACATGACCCCTCTAGCTTCCTATTTAAACAGGCAATCTGCTGGCCACAGATTGCCTGTTATTTAGGTTCCACCTGCGATTTTGTCTTTCCTGGCGTACTGACCCCCTGCTGAACTCCTGACGATCCTCTGCTGACTCCTTTGGTACTTCACGACTCTCCTGGTATTTATGACCCCGGCTTCTCCTGACTATTCTATGCTTGCTCCATTTGTACTTTGTAGATTTCCTGGTATTGACTCGGTCCGTTCACGTTCTGTTGTTTGTCTGTCTGTCATCCCTGCACCTATTCCAAGCTAGGGATTGCCGTCCAGTTGTCCCCTGTCATTAGGACTCGCGAGGCAAGTAGGCAGGGCCAGGGGTGAGGGTGGAGCGCAGTGGTCACTTCCCTCCCCCCTGTGTGTGTGTGTGTACGTGACCGTTACAGAGGGGTGGAGTTTCTAAAATGGGTCATTTTTGGGTGATTTCTATTATGCAAGTGACTTCAGACCTGAACTGGTCCTTAAAAAGTGGGTTTTGGAAATATTCGGAAAAATTTCAAGATTTGCTTCTAAATTTCTAAGCCTTCTAACGGGACCATAAATAAAATGGAATTCACAAAATTATCCAAACATGAAGTAGACATATGGGGAAAGTAAAGTAGTAACTATTTTTGTAGTTATTACTATCTATTATAAAAGTAAAGAAATAGAAATTTGCAAATTTGCTAATTTTTCCAAATTTTGGGTAAATTTGGTATTTTTTTTATAAATAAAAATGAAAATTTTTGACTCCATTTTACCACTGTCATGAAGTACAATATGTGATGAGAAAACAATCTCAGAATGGCCTGGATAAGTAAAAGCATTTTAAAGTTATTACCACATAAAGTGACACATGTCAGATTGGCTAAAAATGGCCTGGGCAGAAAGGTGAAAAATGGCTGGTCCTGAAAGGGTTAATTAAGAATGTAAACAAGGCCATTAACTTCTGTAAGGCTGCTGCTACCTGAAATAAAATATTTCATTAATAAAAAACATATTTCATTAATAAAAAATCGGAGTCGCAGGAGAGGGTGTTATATACCAATTTTCAGTGCAATTGGAGCAACTTCAATTCACAAAAAATCGATTGAAGGAACAAAAATAAATAGATATGTAAAGGGGCAAATAAAAGACATAAATAAAGCATTTAAATTACTAAAACATGAAGTAAAAATATGATATGTAAAAGACAGATAAAGGCAGCCAAGCTGGAGACAGAAAGGCTCATTGCCAAAGAGAGTAAAATTAACTATAAAATGTTCTTCATATATAAATCATATGAAAAAAATAAAAAGAAGTTTAAACCTGAAAGTGTTAGCCCATTAAAGAGAGATGAGGGAGGAGTTGTAAAGGGTGATAAGGAGAAAGTGAATTTTTTCTCCACTGTCAGATGAAATGCAGACTGTCCATATTTGCGATATTGGAGGTGAAGGCTACCTGGCCCTGTCAATCTAGTGTTGCAGGACGTGGCCAGAGGTGGGAGAATGGAGCCTATAGGAGCAGGGGCAATGCCGCCCCTGCACCTAGAGGCTAATTAGCATATTATAAAAGTTATATTTCTGCAGTAACGGGGGAATAGATAGAAGTAGGAATAGGCTAGTTAGGTTCAGCTGACATTAGCACATTGCTGATATTTAAGGACTCTATAATGGCAAAGTCTGTTCCACATGATTGGGGCTTAGCAAATGTGGTCCCAATATTCAAAAAAGAATCAACAATAGAGCCTGGAAACTATAGGCCAGTAAGTCTAACATTTGCTGTAGGCAAACTGAAGGTTTTCTAAGAGATGCTGTCCTGGAATTTCTCAATGAAAATAAGTGTATCATACTTCATCAGCATGGGTTTATAAAGGATAGGTCCTGTCAAACTAATCTAATCAGTTTCTATGAGAAGGTAAGTTCTACACTGGATCGGGTGAAACAATGGATGTCATATTGCTTGACTTATCCAAAGCATTTCATACAGTGTAACATAGAACGGTTAGTGCATAAAATGAGAATGCTTGAACTTGGGTGAAATGTGTGTATCTGGGTAAGTAACTGGCTCAGTGATAGAAAACAGAAAAAGGTTTTTAACGGTACATTCTCAGATTGGGTCACTGTCACTACTGGGTTACCTCAGGGGTTAGTATTAAGCCCTCTTATCTTCAATATATTTATTATTGATCTTGTAAAGGGCGTTACACAGAAAAATATTAATTTTTGTAGAAGATACTAGACTGTGTAAAGCAATTAACACAAATGAAGACAGATAGATCTGGATAGATTGGAGGGTTGACCAGAGAACATGGTTGCCAACCAGAATTTTTCTTTTATCTGAACAACTTATCCTAAAATAAAGAACAGACAATATTTTTTACGGACAAATTGGAAAACCATAATGATTTATAAAGATTATAAGTAATTGACTAAATATGCCTACACACTCTATTGTTATTTGGCGCATCACTGTCACTGATTAAACTGAGTAGAACACTGATTTTAGCTCTATGAGGCAGGCTGACAGTAGATCTAAAACCTAAGAACTGCCCCCGACATGTTTCACCGTCTAACCTGGCTTCTTCAGGGGTTTGGGCAGCATTGGAAAAGGAACGCCACAAACGAGGTATAAATAACCTCTGTAATGTGATTGACATCTTAGTCAACCAAATACACTTGCAAGACGTCATCTAGGTGGGTGTCAAGTCCCTGTACGCCCAACCAATCTCTATACACATATACTACACCTCTTGTCCAATTGCTTTATTGGGGGTGTGGCCATTGTGATGTGCAGCGCACACTCCCGATGCACACAGACTTCTTAAACTGAATGCTGTGGTAAGTTCACTGCGATTGCGCTTGGACATTTCCACAGAGTGAATCTACCTAGTGCGCATGTCCTGCGCAGCATGTAGAAGAGCAGGGACTTAGACTCATCTGAGTTCTCCACAGGTTGAGCGCATGTTCTGGTCAACAGTTAGATATGCCGAAACTTAACTTTCTGTGTGCAGAGGTTTAGGCAGATGCAAATGGAAAAGCAGCAGACATGTCTATCTCTGTATTAGAGTTAATCTCAGAGATGCTTGGTACAAAATACCAGATGTGTGACGCCAGGTAAGAGTATCAGAATTATATGTCTAGCATAGTGGGCTTATACTGATCACTACAAAAATAAAAGAGGTAAGTAAAAAGCAAATGCATAAGAGACAAGTATAGGTGAAATGGGATAGACTGGGGACTCGCAGCCCTCTTAAGAAGAAGGTTAGACATTCAAGCGTTGTATACAAACATCAGACATGATTTGGGGATTTTGGACGTCTCCTTTTTTATCCACAAAAGGCACACAATTTCTCCCACATAACCAATTTTTCCTCACACTTTTAAGGTTTCTACTCACACACAATTATTTTTTATTTAATGGTCACTATTATTTACAATTAATTGGCACCGCTATGGGGAGTAAATGTGCACCGAATTTTGCAAATTTGTTTTTAGGGTGGTGGGAAAACACCATTGTATTCACGGAACCATTTCAGACATACACCAGGCACATTTTATTTTGGGGCAGGTATATAGATGATTTGATTGTTTGAGATGGCACTGCTGCACTTTTTAATGATTTTGTTGAATCTCTCAATCACAATCAGATAGGCATGAGGTTCATGTCTGAAATAGACGATCATACGCTGACCTTTCTGGACCTTAGGATCTCAGTGGACGCATCCTGACAGAGGTGTTTCGTAATCCTACTTCAACTATTAACCTGTTACATTGGCTAAGCCACCATCCAGTACTATTGAAAAAGGGCACCATGGCCAATACATTAGGGCTCGGAGAAACTGTACTAAAGATTCCAGTTTAATCAAGGAAAGCAATAACCTGTTCCAGCGTTTTAAGGAAAGGGGATACCCTAAGAAAATATTGCATAAGGCGTTTTCCCGGTCCAAAGGGTTGAATCGGTCAGATTTGTTGTGTGACAAAAGATATACCTATACATCAAAAGTCATCAGATGGTTTGGTACCTATGATGCACAAAATTTGAAGGTATTTCAAATCCTAAGGAAACATTGGCACATTCTCCAGGCGGACGATGATCTAAGAGAGGTAATAACCCTCCGAGCATCACTTATCGCAGAGGCAAAAATATTAAAGATATCTTGGTTCAGAGTGTTATTAGTCCAGAACAACCTCAGAAAACATGGCTTGCATCTAAGGTAGTGGGCACACCCTTGTGGTAGATGCTCCTTTTGTCCAAACATCCAAAAAATTAAAAAAATTAAAAATCCATTGGATAATAAAGAATTTTATATCAATGATTTCATCAACTGCCAGACTACAGGTATAATCTACGTTGCCCAATGCCCCTGCCAAAATTTATATGTGGGCAAAACTATTCAAGAGTTTAGACGTCGCATCTGTCAGCACATCAGCAGCGTTAATACTAAAGCAGACACAGTGATCTCTAGGCATGTGAGACAATATCATAATGGTGACCCCAAATGTCTGAAGTTTTGGGGAATTTGTAAGAAGTTCTTGGAGGTGAGAAAAGGTAATCTGGATAGAATCTGTTGAGGAAGGGTTGAGACGTATGCATATATATGTATATATATATATATGCATGCAAACACGTGCATGCATGTACAATATATATGCATGCATTAACAGCCACCTCATAGGATGATGTGCGCAGATGTGCCCAGCATCTGCGCACATCTGCCCTTAGTGGTCCACAGGCGCCACCGTTAACCCTTTGTTCATAGGGATAGTTTAGAGCCAGGTGGGGTGGGCTGCTAATGAATGTGTGTAAGTGTATTGTATAGATAGTTTGTGGGTGGAATTTGGGAACTGTGTAGTGTAGTTTAGTAAGTGCATTGCGTGCGTTGTGCACTGTAGGTGTTAATAAATATTGTGTATTATTTGTATTATACCTACTGTGTAACGTGTGTTTATTAGCGGTAGTTAGCTCAGTTAGGCGCTTGCAGCTAGCTTAGTGATTAGCGTAAGGCAAGGTGAAAGTATAGTGTTATTAATATAAAGGTATAAATAGGCGGAGTCATCGGTAGACGGCTCCTCCTATTTATGAATATTAATTATTGATATTTGCATAAATATTGGTAATTAATATTCCCCCTTTACAGAAACCTACTGCAAGAAGAGACTAAGTGGATCTACAGATTGGACAGTTTGAGTCCAACAGGCTTGAATGAAGGTTTCACCTATTCTTCTTTTTTATAATGGCTGATGATATAATTTGTTGTGTCAGATGCCCATGTGTGAGCAGAAGGAACACCAAACACTGAAACATTATGATATTTATTGCTAAAATACCTCACCTTCTTATATTTCAATGCAATTATATCCACCATTGAGTGATATTGTTTTTCTAGCATGATCATCTTTTGTTCTTCTCGATAGGGCTGCGAGTCCCCGATCTATCCCATGTCGCCTATACTTATCTCTTATACATTTGCTTTATACTTACCTCTTTTATTTTTATAGTGATCAGTAATCAGTATCAGCCCACTCTTCTAGACATACGGTATAATTCTGACACTCTTACCTGGCATCACACATCTGGTATTTTGTACCAAGCATCTCTGAGATTAACTCTGATACAGAGATAGACATGTCAGCTTCTTTTCCATTTGCATCTGCCTAAACCTCTGCACACAGAAAGTTAAGTTTCGGCACATCTAACTGTTGACCAGAACATGCGCTCAACCTGTGGAGAACTCAGATGAGTCTAAGTCCCTGCTCTTCTACATGCTGCGCAGGACATGCGCACTAGGTAGATTGATCATGATGGCCACGCCCCCCAATAAAGCGATTGGACAAGAGGTGTAGTATATGTTGTGACAGAGTGTCTGGAGAAGTAGTGGACGGGGTCTATGTGTGCCCAAGATTCCCCACTTCTGTCATTTAAAAGCAACCAGGGAAATGTTCAGGAGAGGTCTCTGCAATTCGGGTCTGCATAAAACCTGTTTTTAGGGCCTGTGTTGCTGGAGTGGGGAGAGAAGGGTGGGCCCCACTCCATCCGGACAGTCCGAGTTTTGGGCTGTCAGGTAATTACTCCTCAGGTGTGCTGGCCTGATATAAGGCTGAGAATGCAGACACAGCTCTCTCAGCCTGGGAACAGGTTACCTGCATGGAGCCTGTGAGAGCACTTCAAGAGGTACGGACTTTGCTATTTTGTTTGGGTGCTTGGTATTAGGCCGGCACTTGGTCAGGGAGGTTTCATGCTGTATAGTTAGAGCCGGACAGGCTTAGGATTTTTGTTTGTTATATTTTATGTTCTGTACCTCAACCTGACAATAAAACTGGCTGAGGTCAGTTAAACGAAGTTCCTGCCGTGTGGACTGTAACTGCTTCGGTGTGCCTGCTAAACTGTGCCTGTCTACCCAGGAGACGACAGCCCCGCTACCTAATCCCTTACATTTGGTGGAGGATGCGGGCACACCAAATTCTGGCATAAGAAAAAAAAAAAAAAAAAAACTGAACATTTAAAGGGACAGAGTACATTTTTGTGCTGTGCACCAAAGACTGTTTTCTGCCTCTTGGAAAATGGAGGATGTGGTTAAAGCTATGTTGCAAGCTGTTGCATCTCAACAGGAGGCTACCCGAGTGCAGCGGGAGGCTACCCTAGTACAGCAAAAGGCGCTTGAGGAAACCAGCCGCAGGCTGACGGCCCAACTGGAGGCTGCACAAGAGGCGCAAAGAAAAGATCGAGAGACCTTAGCAGTTGTGGTGCAGCAACTTACCAGTGTCGCTGGACGGGACCCAGGTATGGCAGAGGCCCCTCATGCCGCCATAAGGGCTAGTCACTTTCTGCAAAAGATGACAACCGCAGATGACGTGGAGGCCTACCTGACCACCTTCGAAAGGACTGCCGAGCGAGAGGGTTGGCCAAAGGCACAGTGGGCCGGATTGTTGGCCCCCTTCCTTTCAGGAGAACCCCAAAAGGCATATTTTGACCTGGAGAATCATGATGCTATGGACTATGTTATGCTAAAAAAGGAGATCCTTGCACGCCTTGGTGTTACTCTCTCGGTCCGTGCACAGCGTGTGCACAACTGGGACTACAGTATGGATAAACCTCCACGTTCCCAAATGCACGACCTCATACATCTGACCAAGAAGTGGTTGCAGCCGGAGTTCCTGACAGGCCCTCAGATGGTGGAACAGGTTGTGATGGACCGGTACTTAAGGGCCCTCCCCGTTACCTTGCGCAAGTGGGTGAGCCATGGTGACCCCAAGAATGCTGACCAGATGGTGGAGATGGTGGAGAGGTACACATCCGCAGAGAAGCTATTGAGTCTGCCACAGCGCCCCCCAGCCCCGCAGCGGAGATCTCCAGGACTACCTGGTAAGACTGTTCTAAGGGAAAAGGGGGCTGGCAGAAGTGATATATCTGTGGGTGCAAGTGGAGAGACTGGAGGCCCAGGCTCTAGAAGCTGGCAAGCCGTGCCAGGGAGGTCTGTGGCCTATAAGACACTTAATAGGGACTTAATAAAATGTTTCAGATGTCAAATGCCAGGTCATGTTGTTGCCAATTGCCCAATGTATGGTGAACCAATGCAATGTGATGCCTCATATATAAACCGCCGTTTATCACTGTATGCTCAGCCTGCGTGTGTGGCTTTATCAAATACTGGGGGGGAGAAACAAATGTGTGTTATTACGGTGGAAGGTAAAGATGTGAGTGCCTTGTTGGACTCAGGCAGTCTGGTCACCCTAGTAAAAATGCATTTGGTAAACCCCAGGAAATGGCAAACGAAAGCCATTGCGGTAACCTGCATACATGGAGACACCCGTAATTATCACACTGCTGTGGTAGATGTAAATACCCAGTTCGGGGCAGGAAAATTTATGGTTGGTTTAGTGCCTAGGTTAATGCATGATGTCATCATGGGGCGGGATTTCCCACATTTCTGGCAGCTATGGGAACATAAACTTTCAAATGCCTGTCAGGAAGGAGATGACCTACCACTGGGTACCGAGAGGTGTGGGTATTTAGGAGAGACTTCTGTTGATGGTGAATCGTTTCCCTTGTCTGTCATGGTGGGGGAGCCTGTGGTCTCTGACCATAGTGATGGGATAGAAGAGGGTCAGAGCAGTCCAGAGAGGGAAGACTCCCTTAATGACAATTTGCCAGACCTGGCAGTACGGAAAGAGCAATTTGGTGCTGAGCAATTAAAAGATCCCACCCTTACTAGAGCCAGGGAAAATGTGAAGTCTATTAATGGTAAACTGGTGGAACCGGACGGCAGACTTTGTTTCCCGCATATGGCTGTGAAACATGACTTATTGTACCAAGTGGTAAAAAGGGGAGAGGATCTGGTGGAACAACTGGTGGTTCCTAAAGTGTACCGACGAACGGTACTAGATATTGCTCATGGTCACCTTATGGGGGGGCATTTGGGAGCTGAAAAGACTACAGACAGAGTCCTTCAAAGGTTCTTTTGGCCTGGGGTCCATAAAGATGTTAAAGACTATTGCGACACCTGCCCCGAGTGCCAAATTTCGGCTCCTAGGCCACACTATTGTAGTCCCCTGGTACCTCTACCAATCATTGAGATACCATTTGAGAGAATAGCCATGGATCTGGTGGGGCCCCTTGTAAGATCTGCTCGAGGCCACCAACATATTCTCGTAATCATGGACTACGCTACTCGTTACCCGGAAGCTATACCCTTACGTAATACGTCATCCAAGGCCATAGCTAAAGAGTTGGTGCAGGTGTTCAGTCGCGTGGGACTACCAAAAGAGATCCTAACAGATCAGGGTACCCCCTTTATGTCACGCATCATGAAGGAGTTATGTAAACTGTTCAAAGTTAAACAGCTGCGTACCTCTGTCTACCATCCACAGACTGATGGACTGGTAGAGAGATTTAATAAAACTCTAAAAGCCATGCTTAAAAAAGTGGTAGACAAAGATGGGAAAAACTGGGATTTCCTTCTCCCCTATCTTATGTTTTCCATCCGTGAAGTGCCTCAGTCCTCTACAGGCTACTCCCCATTTGAGTTGCTATATGGTCGCCACCCTAGGGGTCTGCTAGATATAGCAAAAGAAACTTGGGAAGAAGAAGCTACCCCCTATAGAAGTGTCATAGAACATGTGGCACAAATGCAAGATCGTATATCTGCGGTGATGCCTATTGTACGAGAACATATGGCCCAGGCTCAGGGGGCACAACAAAGGGTGTATAACCGCAGTGCCAGAGTACGTACCTTTGCGCCAGGTGACCGGGTTCTGGTACTGATCCCTACGGTAGAGAGTAAATTCCTGGCTAAGTGGCAAGGCCCCTTTGAGGTGATAGAGAAAGTAAATGAGGTAAACTATAAAATCAGTCAACCAGGTAAGAGGAAGCCTGAGCAAATATACCACGTCAATCTTATAAAACCGTGGAAAGATCGACTATCACTTGCGGCTGACACCTCCTTCCCACCAGAGCAGCGGTGCTCTGGGAAGCCCCTGTTGCCAGAGGTAACAGTACCCGACTCCCTGGCTAAGACACAAAAGGTAGAAGTGCAGGGGTTCCTCTTTAAGAATAGGGATTTTTTCTCAGAGATCCCAGGTCGCACCTCTGTCATAAAACATGACATCATTACAGAACCAGGGAAAAGGGTTAAGCTGCGACCCTACAGAATACCAGAGGCCAGGAGAGGGCTTATCTCTGAAGAGGTGAGGAAAATGTTGGAACTTGGGGTAATTGAAGAGTCCCATAGCCAGTGGTCCAGTCCTATAGTTCTGATCCCTAAACCAGATGGCAGCTGGAGGTTTTGCAATGACTTTGAACACCATATCTAAGTTTGATGCTTACCCAATGCCCCGTGTTGATGAGCTCATTGACAGGCTCGGAAATGCCAGGTATATAACCACTCTAGACCTAACCAAGGGATACTGGCAAATTCCCCTGACAAATGAGGCCAAAGAGAAAATTGCCTTTGCCACTCCTGATGGGTTGTTTCATTATGTGGTCTTGCCGTTTGGTTTGCATGGAGCCCCTGCAACCTTCCAGAGGGTGATGGATAAGATTTTAAGACCCCACAGACGGTACGCAGCCGCATATCTGGATGACATCATCATCCAAAGTCCAGACTGGGAATCCCATCTACCTAGGGTGCAGGCGGTTATCAATTCCCTGTGTGAGGCAGGCTTCACAGCCAATCCCAAAAAATGTGCCATTGGTCTTGAAGATGCTAAGTATCTAGGTTATATCATAGGCCGAGGCCTAGTAAAGCCCCAGTTAAACAAAATCGAAGCCATACAAAGATGGCCTCAACCGGTAAACAAGAAGCAAGTCCGTGCCTTCTTGGGGATTACAGGCTATTACCGGTGATTTATACCTAATTTTGCTTCCCTTGCAGCCCCATTAACGGACCTGACAAAAGGGAAAGACTCTGTCATGGTCAAGTGGTCACAAGAGGCGGAAAAATCATTTCAGACTCTAAAAACCCTCCTGTGCGCTCAGCCAGTGCTGATAACCCCAGACTTTAAGAAAGGGTTTGTCCTACAGACGGATGCGTCTGAGGTGGGACTGGGGGCAGTACTGTCACAGGTACGGGATGGAGAAGAACACCCTGTACTGTATCTGAGCAGGAAACTTAATGACCATGAGCAAAAATATGCAATTGTGGAAAAAGAGTGCCTCGCTATTAAATGGGCCCTGGAAGCACTCCGCTACTATTTGCTTGGCCGTCACTTTGAATTGGTCACGGATCATGCTCCCTTAAAATGGATGTGTGAGAATAAGGAAAAAAATAGGAGGGTAACAAGATGGTTCTTAGCCCTGCAAGAGTACCAGTTTACCGTAAAGCACAGGCCTGGGACCCAAATGGGAAATGCAGATGCCTTGTCACGTGTACATTGTCTGATGTCCAGATGTGTTCCAGCCCCGGGTCTGAAACAGGGGGGGAGGATATGTGACAGAGTGTCTGGAGAAGTAGTGGACGGGGTCTATGTGTGCCCAAGATTCCTCACTTCTGTCATTTAAAAGCAACCAGGGAAATGTTCAGGAGAGGTCTCTGCAATTCGGGTCTGCATAAAACCTGTTTTTAGGGCCTGTGTTGCTGGAGTGGGGAGAGAAGGGTGGGCCCCACTCCATCCGGACAGTCCGGGTTTTGGGCTGTCAGGTAATTACTCCTCAGGTGTGCTGGCCTGATATAAGGCTGAGAATGCAGACACAGCTCTCTCAGCCTGGGAACAGGTTACCTGCATGGAGCCTGTGAGAGCACTTCAAGAGGTACGGACTTTGCTATTTTGTTTGGGTGCTTGGTATTAGGCCGGCACTTGGTCAGGGAGGTTTCATGCTGTATAGTTAGAGCTGGACAGGCTTAGGATTTTTGTTTGTTATATTTTATGTTCTGTACCTCAACCTGACAATAAAACTGGCTGAGGTCAGTTAAACGAAGTTCCTGCCGTGTGGACTGTAACTGCTTCGGTGTGCCTGCTAAACTGTGCCTGTCTACCCAGGAGACGACAGCCCCGCTACCTAATCCCTTACAATGTGCATAGAGATTGGTTGGGCGTACAGGGAGTTGACACCCACCTAGATGATGTCTTGCAAGTCTCTTTGGTTCACTAAGGTGTCAATCACATTACAGAGGTTATTTACACCTCGTTTGTGGCGTTCCTTTTCCAATGCTTCCCAAACCCCTGAAGAAGCCAGGTTAGCTGGTGAAACATGTCGGGGGCAGTTCTTAGGTTTTAGATCTACTGTCAGCCTGCCTCATAGAGCTAAAATCAGTGTTAGGCTCCATTCACACATCTTCAATTCTGTTCCGCATTTTGCGGAACGGAATTGCAGACCTATTCATTTCTATGGGACCACACGATGTGCTGTCCGTCTACGGAAATGCGGATCTGCACTTACGGGTCCGCAATTCCGTTCCCGAAAAAATTGCAATTGCGGACAAAATTAGGCATTTTCTATTATAGTGCCGGCGATGTGCGGTCCGCAAAATGCGGAACGCACATTGCCGGTGTCCGTGTTTTGTGGATCTGTGGATGCGCAAAACACATACGGATGTGTGAATGGTCCCTTAACCCCTTAAGGACACATGACGTACCGGTACGGCATGTTTCCCGAGTCCTTAAGGACACATGATGTACCGGTACGTCATGTGTTGTTCCGATCACCGCCGCCCGGCGGGAGGTGATCGGAACAAGGTGCCTGCTCAAATGATTGAGCAGGCACCTCGGCTAAATGCCCCATGTCGGCGATCGCAGCAAACCGCAGGTCAATTCAGACCTGCGGTTTGCAGCGCTTCCTGCAGTTTCTGATCCCCGCGGTCCCTGACCGCGGGGATCAGAAACTTTAATATGCCGAAAATAACTATTTTTTACCCCCCCTGCACCCCTGAATGATTTTATGCTGGCGGGTGGTGCAGGAAGGGGGGTTGCAGGCGGTGCAGGCAGTGCGGGCGGTGCGGTGGGCGGGATCGTGATCCCCCGCCCGCCTCCTCTTGAATATTCATTGGCGTCCAGTGGTTATACCAGAGTGTCAGCACATTGCTGACACTCTGGTATAAACGGCTGACATCTGTGCTGTGATGTCAGCCGTTTAACCCTTTCCATACTGCGGTCCGTACGGACCGCTGTATGGAAAAGGTTAACAGTCAGAGAGCTCCCTCCCTCTCCCATCGGGGGGCTGCTGTGCCTTTGCAGCCCCCAGACAGGATGGGGTCACAGAGGGAGGGAGCCCCCCTCCTTCCCCTTCCCCGTCTGCTCAGTTGTGGCCACAACTGAGCAGACGGGGAAGGTTCCCATGGCAACAGGACGCCTTCTCAGGCATCCTGCTGTCCATGGTGCTGAACAGATCTGTGCTAAAGGCATAGATCTGTTCAGACAAAGTGTAAGTAAAATACAGTACAAAACACTATATAGTGTACTGTACTGTATTATACAGACATGAGACCCACTGGATTTTCAAGAACCAAGTGGGTCTGGGTCCAATTATTTTTTTTAAAAAGGTGAAAAAAGTAAAGATAAAAAAAAAACACATTTATCACTGAATAAAAATAAAAAAAATAAAATACACTACACATATTAGGTATCGCCACGTCCGTAACGACCTGGTCTATAAAAATACCACATGATCTAACCTGTCAGACCCTACCTAAGATAATCGCCCAAAAACTGAAAAAACTATGGATCTCAAACTATGGAGACAATAAAACATGATTTTTTTTGTTTCAAAAAAGAAATCATTGTGTAAAACTTACATAAATAAAAAAATTGTATATATATTAGGTATCGCCGCGTCCGTGACAACCTGCTCTATAAAAATACCACATGATCTAACCTGTCAGATGAATGTTGTAAATAACAAAAAAGAAAAACGGTGCCAAAAAAGCTATTTCTTGTTACCTTGCCTCACAAAAAGTGTAATATAGAGCAACCAAAAATCATATGTACCCTAAACTAGTACCAACAAAACTGCCACCCTATCCCATAGTTTCTAAAATGGGGTCACTTTTTGGGAGTTTCTACTCTAGGGGTGCATCAGGGGGGCTTCAAATGGGACATGGTGTAAAAAAAAACAGTCCAGCAAAATCTGCATTCCAAAAACCGTATGGAATTCCTTTCCTTCTGCGCCCTGCCGTGTGCCTGTACAGCAGTTTACGACCACATATGGGGTGTTTCTGTAAACTATAGAATCAGAGCCATAAATATTGAGTTTTGTTTGGCTGTTAACCCTTGCTTTGTAACTGGAAAAACAAAAATATTAAAATATCTCTATTTTCCATTAAATCTTGTGCAACACCTAAAGGGTTAACAAAGTTTGTAAAATCAGTTTTGAATACCTTGAGGGGTGTTGTTTCTACTCTAGGGGTGCATCAGGGGGCTTCAAATGGGACATGGTGTAAATAAACCAGTCCAGCAAAATCTGCCTTCCAAAAACCATACGGCGCACCTTTCCCTCTACGCCCTACTGTGTGCCCGTACAGTAGTTTACGGCCACATATGGGGTGTTTTTGCAAACTAAAGAATCGAGGCAATAAATATAGCATTTTGTTTGGCTGTTAACCCTTGCTTTGTTACTGGAAAAAATTGATTAAAATGGAAAATTTGCCAAATAATCTAAATTCTGAAATTTTATCACCATTTGCCATTAACCACCTCAGCCCCCATAGCTTAAACACCCTTAATGACCAGGCCACTTTTTACACTTCTGCACTATACTACTTTCACCATTTATTGCTCGGTCATGCAACTTACCACCCAAATGAATTTTACCTCCTTTTCTTCTCACTAATAGAGCTTTCATTTGGTGGTATTTCATTGCTGCTGACATTTTTACTTTTTTTGTTATTAATCGAAATGTAACGATTTTTTTGCAAAAAAATGTCATTTTTCAATTTCAGTTGTAAAATTTTGCAAAAAAAACGACATCCATATATAAATTTTTCTCTAAATTTATTGTTCTACATGTCTTTGATAAAAAAAAAAGTTTGGGTAAAAAAAAAAAATGGTTTGGGTAAAAGTTATAGCGTTTACAAACTATGGTACAAAAATGTGAATTTCCGCTTTTTGAAGCAGCTCTGACTTTCTGAGCACCTGTCATGTTTCCTGAGGTTCTACAATGGCCAGACAGTACAAACACCCCACAAATGACCCCATTTCGGAAAGTAGACACCCTAAGGTATTCGCTTATGGGCATAGTGAGTTCATAGAACTTTTTATTTTTTGTCACAAGTTAGCGGAAAATGATGATTTTATTATTATTTTTTTTTTCTTACAAAGTCTCATATTCCACTAACTTGTGACAAAAAATAAAAACTTCCATGAACTCACTATGCCCATCACAAAATACCTTGGGGTGTCTTCTTTCCAAAATGGGGTCACTTGTGGGGTAGTTATACTGCCCTGGCATTTTAGTGGCCCGAATGCATGAGAAGTGGTTTGAAATCAAAATCTGTAAAAAATGGCCGGTGAAATCCGAAAGGTGCTCTTTGGAATGTGGGCATTGCCCACCTAGGCTGCAAAAAAATGTCACACATCTGGTATTGCCGTAGTCAGGAGAAGTTGGGCAATGTGTTTTGGGGTGTCATTTTACATATACCCATGCTGGGTGAGATAAATATCTCGGTCAAATGCCAACTTTGTATAAAAAAAATGGGAAAAGTTGTCTTTTGCCAAGATATTTCTCTCACCCAGCATGGGTATATGTAAAAAGACACCCCAAAACACATTGCCCAACTTCTCCTGAGTACGGCGATACCACATTTGTGACACTTTTTTGCAGCCTAGGTGGGCAAAGGGGCCCACATTCCAAAGAGCACCTTTAGGATTTCACCGGCCATTTTTTACAGATTCTGATTTCAAACTACTTACCACACATTAGGGCCCCTAGAATGCCAGGGCAGTAAAACTACCCCACAAGTGACCCCATTTTGGAAAGAAGACACCCCAAGGTATTCCGTGAGGGGCATGGCGAGTTCCTAGAATTTTTTATTTTTTGTCACAAGTTTGCGGAAAATGATGATTTAAAAAAAAAAAAATTCTTTCTTACAAAGTCTCTTATTCCACTAACTTTTGACAAAAAATAAAAACTTCCATGAACTCACTATGCCCATCACGAAATACCTTGGGATGTCTTCTTTCCAAAATGGGGTCACTTGTGGGGTAGTTATACTGCCCTGGCATTCTAGGGGCCCTAATGCGTGGTAAGTAGTTTGAAATCAGAATCTGTAAAAAATGGCCGGTGAAATCCTAAAGGTGCTCTTTGGAATGTGGGCCCCTTTGCCCACCTAGGCTGCAAAAAAAGTGTCACACATGTGGTATCGCCGTACTCAGGAGAAGTTGGGCAATGTGTTTTGGGGTGTTATTTTACATATACCCATGCTGGGTGAGAGAAATATCTTGGCAAAAGACAACTTTTCCCATTTTTTTATACAAAGTTGGCATTTGACCAAGATATTTCTCTCACCCAGCATGGGTATATGTAAAATGACACCCCAAAACACATTGCCCAACTTCTCCTGAGTACGGCGATACCACATGTGTGACACTTTTTTACAGCCTAGATGCGCAAAGGTGCCCAAATTCCTTTTAGGAGGGCATTTTTAGACATTTGGATCCCAGACTTCTTCTCACGCTTTAGGGCCCCTAAAAAGCCAGGGCAGTATAAATACCCCACATGTGACCCCATTTTGGAAAGAAGACACCCCAAGGTATTCAATGAGGGGCATGGCAAGTTCATAGAAAAAAAAAATTTTGGGCACAAGTTAGCGGAAATTGATTTTTTTTGTTTTTTTCTCACAAAGTCTCCCTTTCCGCTAACTTGAGACAAAAATTTCAATCTTTCATGGACTCAATATGCCCCTCAGCGAATACCTTGGGGTGTCTTCTTTCCAAAATGGTGTTATTTGTTGGGTGTTTGTACTGCCCTGGCATTTGAGGGTCTCCGCAATCATTACATGTATGGCCAGCATTAGGAGTTTCTGCTATTCTCCTTATATTGAGCATACGGGTAATGAGATTTTTTTTTTTTTAGCCTCTGGGCTGAAAGAAAAAATTAATGGCACAGATTTCTTCATTCGCATCGATCAATGTGGATGAAAAAATCTCTGCCCAAAAAAAAAAAGGAGGGGAAAGGCGTCTGCCAAGACATAGGAGCTCCGCCCAACACTCATACCCACTTAGCCCGTGTGCCCTGGCAAACCAGATTTCTCCATTCACATCAATCGTTGTGGATGAATAAATCATTGCCGGGATTTTTTTTTTTATATATACAAAGTGTTTGCCAAAGCATATGAACACCGCCACCTCCTCAGCTCATATGCCTCAGCAAACGTATCTTTTACTGCAGAGGAGAAATCTCGTCTTGCAGCGCCGCATACACCGACTTGTGTGTAATCTGACAGCAGCGCAATGCTTCTGTCAGAATGCACATCAGTGCTGCAGCTAGTCGATCGGTTGGTCCACCTGGAAGGTAAAAAAAACAAAACAAAAAAGAAAAAACCAGGCCGGAACGCAATAAATTTTATTAACTTTATAATAACTTTTGAACAGAACATAAAAACTTTTTTTTAACTTTTTGAACTGAAAGTTAACTTTTTTGCTTACTGGTGTTTTTTTTTTTTTTTTTTACCTTTTTATAGGACAAACCTCTCCTTCCCCATGGGACAATGTGCAAAGCGCAAATCGCCCAAAGATGTGGCGAAGTACATTATGCACTTTATCCCAGGTGAAAGGAGAGGTTTGCAGCAGCTGTGAGAGAAAGGGCCCTAATAGCCCTGGGTGCCTGTCCTGTGAGATGCAATCCCTATGCTAAGTGTACCTGTGTGTGGTACTTCTGGAAACACTCTCCAAAGCATAGGGCAGGGTGGTCAGGGCAGTCAGGACAGAAATAGCGGGTGTCACGCCTTATTCCACTCCTGCTACAGACACGACATCTTTTTCGGGGTGACGGTTGGGTTGAGGTACCAGGAACGACACTGGGGAAATGTCGATCGTGTAGACGGCTAACTACACTGGTGGATGGGGCCATGGAACCTTCTGGATACAGGAGGTTCTCGATGATCTCCTCCTGAAATTTGAGGAAGGATCGTGTTCTCCCAGCCTTACTGTAGAGAACAAAACTATTATATGCAGCCAATTGAATTAAATATACAGACACCTTCTTATACCAGCGTCTGGTGCGTCGGGAAACTAAATACGGAGACAACATCTGGTCATTGAAGTCCACCCCTCCCATGAGCAAATTATAGTCGTGGACACAGAGGGGCTTTTCAATGACACGGGTTGCTCGCTCAATTTGTATTGTCGTGTCTGCGTGAATGGAGGAGAGCATGTAAACGTCACGCTTGTCTCTCCATTTCACCGCGAGCAGTTCTTCGTTACACAAGGCAGCCCTCTCCCCCCTTGCAAGATGGGTGGTAACGAGCCGTTGGGGGAAGCCCACGCGACTAGTTCGCGCGGTGCCACAGCAGCCAATCTGTTCTAGGAACAAATGCCTGAAGAGGGGCGCACTTGTGTAGAAATTGTCCACATAAAGATGGTACCCCTTGCCAAATAAGGGTGACACCAAGTCCCAGACTGTCTTCCCACTGCTCCCCAGATAGTCAGGGCAACCGACCGGCTCCAGGGTCTGATCTTTTCCCTCATAGATCTGAAATTTGTGGGTATAGCCTGTGGCCCTTTCACAGAGCTTATACAATTTAACCCCATACCGGGCGCGCTTGCTTGGGATGTATTGTTTTGAAGCCAAGGTGCCCGGTAAAATGTATTAGGGACTCGTCTACGCAGATGTTTTGCGCTGGGGTATACAAATCTGCAAATTTCTGGTTGAAGTGGTCTATGAGGGGCCGAATTTTGTGGAGCCGGTCAAAAGCTGGGTGGCCTCTGGGACGGGAGGTGTTGTCGCTAAAGTGCAGGAAACGCAGGATGGCTTCAAATCGTGCCCTGGACATAGCAGCATAGAACATGGGCATGTGATGAATCGGGTTCGTGGACCAATATGACCGCAATTCATGCTTTTTGGTTAGACCCATGTTGAGGAGAAGGCCCAGAAAAAATTTAATTTTGGAAACTTGGACTGGTTTCCACCGGAAAGGCTGGGCATAAAAGCTTCCTGGGTTGGCGGATATAAATTGAGTGGCATACCGATTTGTTTCTGTCACGACTAAGTCCAAGAGCTCCGCAGTCAAGAACAGCTCAAAAAATCCCAGGGCCGAACCGATCTGAGCTGTCTCAACCCGAACTCCAGACTGGGCGGTGAAAGGGGGAACTAATGGTGCGGCTGAAGTTGGTGACTGCCAATCAGGATTTGCCAGCACCTCAGGGACTCTAGGGGGTCTATGGGCCTGTCTGTGCGACGGGGTAACTACTGCACGTGCCACCGTACCAGCTTCAACTGCCCTTCTGGTGCTCGCCACTTCACCATGTTGTACGGCAGTGCTGGTACTAGGTCCAGGGAGGGCTGCGCTGCTGGTGTATGCCTCACCACGTGATCCGACAGCGCCAGCCCCACTCTGCTTCTCTTGAAGCGGATCCTGCGCAACCTGTGGTCTAGCGACACGGGGCCGGGTACGCCTGGTGGTATCAGGGACCTCAACCTCCTCGTCCGAACTTTGGGTCAGACTGCCACTGCTTTCTACAGGTTCATATTCTGACCTGCTAGATTCGTCAGATGAGGGTTCCCATTCCTCATCCGACTGGGTCAGAATCCTGTAGGCCTCTTCAGAAGAATACCCCCTGTTTGACATTTGGACTACTAAATTTAGGGGTATTCCCTGAGACTACCCAAGAAAAAAAGCAAGCCTGTCTTACAAAGGGGAGGCTAGCGAAGTACCGGAGGCCGCTGCGATTGATAAAAAATATCAAAACTGATTTTTTTTTTATTGCCGCAGCGCTTGGAAAGTGATTGTGCACTGATCAAAAAAATATATTTTTTTTGTCACTGCGACGGGGCGGGTATGGGTGAACGCACGTGTGGGCGACCGATCAGGCCTGATCGGGCAAACACTGCGTTTTGGGTGGAGGGCGAGCTAAGGTGACACTAATACAATTATAGATCTGACTGTGATCAGTTTTGATCACGTACAGATACTATAAAAGTACAAATGCTGATTAGCGATACGCTAATCAGCGAATCAGTGACTGCAGTGCGGTGGGCTGGGCGCTAACTGACGCTAAACTACCTAACCAAGTGGCCTAAACTATTCTAAAACCTATCAGTCAATACCAGTGAAAAAAAAATGTGACAGTTTACACTGATTACTTTTTTCCTTTCACTAGGTGATTGACAGGGGCGATCAAGGGGTGATCAAGGGGTTAATTGGGGTGATGGGGGGTGATCTGGGGCTAAGTGTAGTGTTTGGTGGCTACTCACTGTGATGTCTGCTCCTCTGCTGGAACCAACCGACAAAAAGGACCAGCAGAGGAGCAGACAGGCCATTTAACACATCATATTTACAAATATAATGTGTTATCTGGCTTGTGATTTGATTTTTTGAAAATCGCCAGCCTGCCAGCCACGATCATTGGCTGGCAGGCTGGGGACAAAATACTTCTTTAACTTTTGCCGGCCCGCGATGCGCATGCGCGGGCCGGCTTTGAGCGAAGTCTCGCGTCTCGCGAGATGACGCATAAATGCGTGACTGTGCGCAGGGCTGCCGCCTCCGGAACGCGATCCTACGTTGGGCGGTCCGGAGGCGGTTAATTCTTGTGGAACACCTAAAGGGTTAACGACGTTTGTAAAATCAGTTTTGAATACCTTGAGGGGTGTAGTTTCTAGAATGGGGTCATCTTTTGGTGGTTTCTATTATGTAAGCCTCACTAAGTAACTTCAGACCTGAACTGGTCCCTAAAAATTGGGTTTTTGAAAATTTCAGAAAAATTTAAAGATTTGCTACTAAACTTCTAAGCCTTGTAACATCCCCCAAAAATAAAATATCATTCCCAAATTGATCCAAACATGAAGTAGACATATGGGGACTGTAAAGTAATAACTATTTTTGTAGGTATTACTATGTATTATAGAAGTAGAGAAATTGAAACTTGGAGATTTTCTATTTTTTACTTCATTTTTGGTAAATTTGGTATTTTTTTATTAATAAAAATGTGGTTTTTTTTTTACTTCATTTTACCAGTGTCATGAAGTACAATATGTGACGAAAAAACAATCTCAGAATGGCCTGGATAAGTCAAAGTGTTTTAAAGTTATCACCACTTAAAGTGACACTGGTCAGATTTGCAAAAAATGGCCAGGTCCTTAAGGTGAAATAAGGCTATGTCCTGAAGGGGTTAAACTCAATTTAATCAGTGGCAGTGATGCGCCAAATAACAATAGAGTGTGTAGGCATATTTAGTCACTTATAGTAGCCAGTGCTGCAACTGGTAATGAGTGATATGCCATCAGTCAGTGATTGACTGCAGCGGGGAGAGTGCACATCCCTGCAGTGGTTAATGGAAACAAAAGAAACCAAATACACACACGCCAGCCATTGAGACAGGAAACTATTTTTAAAGGGTTTCTATCACTTGGTATGACATAATTAGCTGTCAGACACTAGCGATCCGCTAGTGTCTGCTCTGGCCAACCATCCTACTATAATAGCTTGTGGGGCAGCGGTTTTGCTAAAAAACTAACTTTTATAAATATGCTAATGAGCCTCTAGGTGCTATGTGGGCGTCATTAGCACCTAGAGGCTCCGTCTACCTTCATACACAGCCGCCGCCCAGCGCGTCCCTCCAGCCCGCCCATGTCCTCCTCCGTGTGACGCAGCGGCCGAATTCTCGCGCATGCGCCGTGCGCGGCTGTATTCGGCGCATTTGAGATGTGAGCTCGGAGCGGTCAGACATTCAATGCGCATGCGCCGAATACATCCGCGCATGCGCATTGAATGTCTGACCGCTCCGAGCTCAGACATCTCAAATGCGCCGAATACAGCCGCGCACGGCGCATGCGCGAGAATTCGGCCGCTGCGTCACACGGAGGAGGACATGGGCGGGCTGGAGGGACGCGCTGGGCGGCGGCTGTGTTGAAGGTAGACGGAGCCTCTAGGTGCTAATGACGCCCACATAGCACCTAGAGGCTCATTAGCATATTTATAAAAGTTAGTTTTTTAGCAAAACCGCTGCCCCACAAGTGATTATAGTAGGATGGTTGGCCAGAGCAGACACTAGCGGATCGCTAGTGTCTGACAGCTAATTATGTCATACCAAGTGATAGAAACCCTTTAATTCCTTTTTTGTTTGGCTCACCAGATTTGTCTTTTAATAAGTGGTGATTAAAAGTTAAATTTTATTCAAATACTATTATCTGGGTCAAGTTGGCATCCAGTCCGCAAGGTCTTTTCGGTCTATTATGTAAACATGCCTATACCCAGATAGGGTAATTTTTTGTGAATCTATATACTTCTTTAGATACTTTGTTATACCATGCATGATGAAGAGACATAAGGAGACTCAGTTATCCATTATTAAAATGTATCAAGACTATTACTTTGTTCCTCTTATTGAGAGCAATAAAACTGTCTAAAAAAAAAAAAAAATTCTCTTATGAAGGCAACATCTAAATCAATATATTCTAGATGGCAGAGGGATGGCTTTTAGTGCCTTCAGAATTTTTCCAAAATCACTACAATATACAATTTTATAAGACCTGTGTTTATTATCCTTTTCTATTAGTTAGGATCCTCTATTGAAAATATGTATTACATCTTTATATTTTTCTCTCATCGCCTAAATATAACACAATCTAAGAGAAACTGATAAATTATATAACAGATATTATTTTATGCACAAATTGCAATTTCTTGTAAAAATATAGCAGTGTGATTTCTACCTTCTACCAATTCATTATGTTTAAATAAAGCAAAAATAATTAACTTTGGTTGTCGGTAGATATCTATGATCACTCACAAAGATTGAACCCAAGCTGCATTACATCTGCTAAGTTTCTGAGCAGGTTTATAATTTGTTTACAATATGTCTATTCTGTATCTACCTATTTTTATATTCAGTACATCACCCTGGGTTCGCACACTATGATTCTGTTATGGAAAAATTGGGAACAGGTACCAAAGAAAAGTGGATAAAGCTTTAATTTCTTTGGTCTGAAATATGCCATCTGAGATTTATTTTATGTAAGCCCTACATACTGCACCAATATTATTTATACCACATTATTTAAAGGCAAAGGTAAAAATATCTCTATCGTATCCAATTCAAATATATACATTATTTGTGTCAGAAATTACAGCATCTGGGATTAGATTTATAAAAATGATACACTTGCTGCCTAAACAACCTTATTTAGCAAAAGGAACCAAATTTATGTTGCATGAGAATACACCCCAATGATTTTTTCAATTCATTTTTTTGGGGGAAAAAAGATCTCATTGCAAATACTATAAAAGCAATGAAACGGCAATTTTTTTTATCATAGAAGTAGAAAGAAAACAAATGTGCATAACCTTGTTTGTTCAAAAAGTTCAGGTTGGAACTATTGCTAAAAGAGTCAGAAGTTCACTTCACTGTTAATTTAAAAACATGTAGAAGAAAGGTTAGGTTAGAATAAATGTCTTTAGGGCAGAATGTGTGGTGGTGGTGGTGTTCACTTCTCAGTACTTTATCAAGTTGTTAGTGATTGATTTTAACATTTTCCCTAAATTAAATTACAGACTTCTTATTTTCTTTGTGATTATTGTATCTCCATGAACAGCCAGCTAAACACAGACACTCTAGTTATTATGTAACTCTAAGCAATACTATGAAGGCATTAATACCATTAGTTATTTCATAATAATAATCAGGAAACATTAATAGAAATATTGTAAGCATATGACTTCATGCACATGATTTTTTTCAATTTTTTTTTTTGCCTTGATCATCTAGAAACATGGAAACCTTTTGTCAAACTCTTTTTAATATTTGATGGATGGTTCATCCAGCTTCTCAAAGTCCCACTTTTCGGCTATTAGTTGCACAGATGGTGCACGCCTTATTCTAGCAGGCATAATGAACACTTTATTGACACCTTGTCTACAGTCATGTAAGAGAGAAGACAAAAACAGTGCTGTCAGACAAAAAACAATAATGATGCCAGACCAAAAAAAAGTATGTGGAGCATTTGTATGTAAAGTAAGGATCTTGGAACTGTTCAGTATTTGTACCACCTCCCAGCATAACAATACTGTAAAATAAGCTTTTTATTTTAAGTCCTGTTTTTTTTTTTCATTCTCCTGTAGTGTAATATGTGATTTTGAAATTTTTTTGCTCCTCGCTAGAGGGGCATGGTGTAGACTAAAAGAGGCATGACTTGCAATGTGCCAATGTGTAAAAATTGCGCGGAAATGTAAATGCAAAGTAATTCAACCAATAGGTGGTAGAAGGTAGACAAAAATGTCTGAATGTGTATTTATCATCCACCCTGAGCTCCTGTGATAAATTTGGCACACTCTTTTAGGCTATCTAGTTTACATTGTCTAAATATTAAACAGGAACAGTGAATCGTTCCCATCGTTTTTTGATAGTCCTTGCTTAAATGTTGTAGAGATGCCATAATAGAACTAGAAGTGAGATCTTATGCTATGTACCTATCAATTTATAGAAATTAAATCAGAGTGGAAGACACTGATTAACCCCTTTAGGGTATAGTCTAGTTTGATGCTTAAAGGGTTTTTCCATGCCTTTTTTTTTTTTACTGATGACCTATCTTCTGGATAAGTAGTGTTGAGTGAATCAAATTAGCAAAGTGGAATTCGATCCAAATTTCAGGAAAAATTTGATTCGCAACAAATCCAAATTTCTTGGTGCTTCGTGGTAACTAATAAATTTTCCTGAAATGGCAGAAAAAAAACAAAACATACTAATCTCATCCATCAGTACCTGATCATTGGGGGTCTGACAACCAGGAACCCCACCAATCAGCTGTTTGAGAAGGGACCAGTGCTAACAGTAGCACTGAGGTCTTTTGCCAGCTCACCAAGCACAGCACCATACATAGTGTAATGGCTGTGCTTGGTATTTTAGCTCAACCCTATTCACTTCCAAGAGGCTGAGCTGCACCTAAGCCATGAGACCTATGAAAATGACATCACATGGCCTAGACAAAACTGCAAGAAGGCCACAACACTACTGTGAGTAGTGAGAGTGAGAGCTGGTGCCTTCTTAAACAGCTAATCGTCATGGTTCCCAGGTGTTAGACCCCCACCGATCAGATGCTGTTGAAATATCTAGAGGATAGGTTATCAATTCAAAAATCTTGGAAAACCCTTTTAAGGCTCAGGATTTTTTTTTATTACTTTCATTTATGGCTTTTCAAAAGCCATAGAATGGTTTGTTTTATGTAAGTTAAGTTGCATTTTACAGTATAATGGTACCATTTTACATCAGATGAATTGTATAATGCTTAAAAAATGTTGACATCTGCTTGGCATCAAACAGTTGGGATCAGATTGAGCTCAGTGAGAGACAGTTGTGTGCTATGTAATACATTTGTTAGGCTTTCACATTTGCGTTAGGATTGTCCGGCAGGCTGGTCCGGTCGGCATGTTTGCCATGCTGCGGCCACATCTCCGACCCATCCACATATAATAAATTAGGCCGGAGCTGACTTCCACTGGCACACTTGTGCTAGTAGGAGAAAATGGATTGCGCTGCAGTAGAGTATGCTAAAATGGTTAAAGTCCAAAAATACATTTTCTTTCTTATGTAAATCTTCGGTCAAATGGGTTCATCCATATATAACAAACACAACTGTGGTGTAGAAATCTGAAATAAAATAGAAACCGCACAATGGTGTAGTACTTCTAAAAAGGAGTATCACCTGGCCACAGGTTATACTCACAGGACTCAGATGATAATAAGCGTAAAAGACCGGCTCGGCACTTTCATCCACCCAGGAGCTGCAAACCTCAGATGCCGTTCACTAGACCGCACGGACGAACAGGATCTTTAGCCGCTTGTAGGAAATCTTGCACAAGCACAAACTGGATCTCAAATTGGCAAGATATCACCAAACTTTACACTCTTCAAGGTCTCGGAGGAAGAATATCAACCAATGGTGAAGTACATACCACAGTGTTGGATAAAAAAGGATTTATTATACTCACAAACAAAGCAAGTTTTGGAGCAGATTAAAACAAGTACAAAGTGCCCGACCCGGGTTTCGCCATGATGCTTCGTCTGGGGCGTATGTTTCCTAAGTGCATGCAGCTGAATATAAAGGATCCAGGGAACCTCCCCTGTTGGGCGTCATGAGACTTTTCAATAAAAATATATATATTTTTTTTTCTAAAATATATATACACACATATGTATACTATCCTCCCCCGCACACAGACGGGTTGGAAACATAAAAGGTAGTCGCTAAAAATAAATATAAAATAAATAAAATCTAGTACAATCGTCTCCCTATCATAGACAACGCGGACCTATTATACAAACATCCTAGATTTAAACTATGCAAGCATTCACATCACATTCTATATTGAGTCCCTGGGGTTGAATGGTGTTTAATAAAAACATCCACTCCACCTCCCTTTTGTTTAATATTGAAATAAAATCCCCTCCCCGTATACATATTTGTAACATCAAAAAAGGATTGGAGACCCACAGTGTCTCCCTTCACTTTAAAATTCACCATCAGAAAAATCCCAGGGGGCTTATTTTTACTGGTATTGAGTTGGTCCGCACCCCTATACGGGGAGGGGATTTTATTTCAATATTAAACAAAAGGGAGGTGGAGTGGATGTTTTTATTAAACACCATTCAACCCCAGGGACTCAATATAGAATGTGATGTGAATGCTTGCATAGTTTAAATCTAGGATGTTTGTATAATAGGTCCGCGTTGTCTATGATAGGGAGACGATTGTACTAGATTTTATTTATTTTATATTTATTTTTAGCGACTACCTTTTATGTTTCCAACCCGTCTGTGTGCGGGGGAGGATAGTATACATATGTGTGTATATATATTTTAGAAAAAAAAATATATATATTTTTATTGAAAAGTCTCATGACGCCCAACAGGGGAGGTTCCCTGGATCCTTTATATTCAGCTGCATGCACTTAGGAAACATACGGCCCAGACGAAGCATCATGGCGAAACCCGGGTCGGGCACTTTGTACTTGTTTTAATCTGCTCCAAAACTTGCTTTGTTTGTGAGTATAATAAATCCTTTTTTATCCAACACTGTGGTATGTACTTCACCATTGGTTGATATTCTTCCTCCGAGACCTTGAAGAGTGTAAAGTTTGGTGATATCTTGCCAATTTGAGATCCAGTTTGTGCTTGTGCAAGATTTCCTACAAGCAGGCTAAAGATCCTGTTCGTCCGTGCGGTCTAGTGAACGGCATCTGAGGTTTGCAGCTCCTGGGTGGATGAAAGTGCCGAGCCGGTCTTTTACGCTTATTATCATCTGAGTCCTGTGAGTATAACCTGTGGCCAGGTGATACTCCTTTTTAGAAGTACTACACCATTGTGCGGTTTCTATTTTATTTCAGATTTCTACACCACAGTTGTGTTTGTTATATATGGATGAACCCATTTGACCGAAGATTTACATAAGAAAGAAAATTTATTTTTGGACTTTAACCATTTTAGCATACTCTCCTGTAGCGCAATCCATTTTCTCCTATCTCATTGTGTGGACTTTCTGCTCACTTGTGTCCGGGATTTTGCAGCGCTAGAGGGTTAAATATCTGAACAGAAATTGTACCTTATATTCCCACACTTGTGCTAGTGTTAGTACGGATCCAGCAGGCTGTTCCCCTACCGGAATAGCCTGCCAGACAATCCTAACGCTAATGTGAAAGAAGCACTACACATTGCATTTCGGTTATAAGTCAAAATCCTTTAGTGTTTAAATTAGGTAATAGAGGAGAAGCCTGAAAAAATACTTGTTCACATCATTTAATTCTTATCACTAAAACATGGAAATATTTTTATTGGATTGCCATTTCTTAAATTGATATTGTGACCACAACACTGGACTCTGTAGCAAAACGTAAAACTTTATGGTGAATTACATTTAGTTCAGTAAAACAATGAAGGGCCTGTCTACACTGTGGCTCTAACATGGTTGCGTCCACATTAGTAGCTTAGAAACCATTCTTTAGTCTTTGCATTGCTCTTCCCTTGTCAGATAAATATCTATGATCTGCCTTCTGCTACCAGCTTTCGAAACACTTGCCTATTATGTATTTGCATTTGGTAACTGTGCAGGTTGTTTTTCTCTTGTTACTTATTATATTTGTGAAAGTTGTTCTTAAATAGGTATTCCAGTTTCAATGATTTATTTATGTTATATAATAGGCAGTTATACAATTTTCTAATATAGATGTATTTAAAATTTTGCTCACTGACTTTTGTTAAAGCCACATAATAGCCTCTCTCAAAGAAAAAAAAATGGTACAACTCATTTTGGTCCTGTAAAATGTTTCCATAGGAGAGCTGGATAGGACTTAATATGGCATTAGTCATGTGAACTACAAGCCTGACATTTGACCTCTGGCATTCAGTGAACTGTCCAGATATCTAACAGATGAATAGCAGTTTATTGAGATATAGAACATATGCATACAGTATATACAGTATTACTGTCTGCAGTAGCATCTCATCATGTCTGTTAGTGTAAAAACACATCTAACATTGTTCTCCCTGTCTCCCCTGTATATGTTGTGTTTGTAATTTTACACCTTTTTTTTTTTACAGTTAATTTTATTATCAACATGACAACACCTAGAGACAGGCAGCCATTTTACACAACACCCGCAAACAGGCAGCCATTTCAATACATATACAGTGAAGTAGTTATAATAGCCACAGTGGTTTCCACCATTACTCCTATGTAGTTATTATATGGAAGTGTCCTGTGTATGGACCCAGCATGTATAGATATATATATGTATGTAACATTGCTGCTTACTGAATGTCAGTGGGATGTAACACGACTGATGGCATGTTTCAGTAAGGTTATGGATGCATTACACAGGACTGACTGATCCATGGGCTATACCATTCTACTGTGTAGATAGGGGTCAACAACCTGATATAAGAAAGGTATGTTAGCAAAATGTTAAATAAATGTATATCTGAAAATTGTATAATTTCCTATTATATAAACCAATAAATGAAAAAAAACAAAACACAATAGCCCTTTAGCTACATGTATTTGACATTTTGCACAGCTGTATTTTGACCAAGTGTTCAAAATAACCTGCCAAGTTTCAACCAATGCCACAATATGATAGAAAACTGACAATCATTAGACCACCGCTCTAGTGCTTTCCCAGTGCATGTGTTAGAGAGTGAACTTTTCAGCCCAATATTAGGATATTATTGATGTTGATTGGGGAATTAACAATGATATCCTCATAAAAACAACTATTTAGTGAGTTTTCAAAAATGTTTTGCCTTTTACATTTTCATTAATGCATAATAGACTTTTTTGAATTTTACTGTATACAGTTGTTTACCAGCAGAATAGTAACTCCCTTATACTAATGTATAAAACTTGTCAACCACTGCATTTGAATGGAATTCATTTTGTAAATATCAGATTCCAGCTAAAGAGATAGATAGATAGATAGATAGATAGATAGATAGATAGATAGATAGATAGATAGATAGAAAATTGCTGTACTTTAGAAACTTTGAAAAAAAAAAATGTAATATTCAGTAACAACTTCATACTGGTCCAACCTCTCAAATGTTTACTTAGCTTTGAAGAGCTAATATAATGTCTGCAATTTAGTATTGACACAGTATTTAGTCAGTACTTTCTTTCCTAATGAAGTTTGATATCAGATTGAGACTCGTAGAACTTGTAGAAAATTATAAATTTACAGCAGCTGTCCTCCTGTTGCCAGCGATAAAAGGCATTGTATTTAAAGGGAGCCTGTCAGCACTTTTGACCATCTAAACTGCTGATGGATCTTTCACAGTTAAAATACACACACAAAGATTATTTGAAAACCTGAAAAATAAAATGTGTGTGTATATACTGTATGTGTGTATATGTATGTGTATATATATATATATATATATATATATATAATGTGTATTTTGAACTCACATGTACTTTGCCTGGTCATTGTCAGGGGATAAATTATGTTTGTGTTTTTTTTAAGTGATTATCCATGAAACGGTGCCATTTTATACAGTAGCTTTAACAGTGGCCACTGCAGCAGACAAAATAGTCTCATGCTTCCTGACAGACAGGGTAAACATCTACATGGGGAGTTTTTAATTGCACCAGTAGTGTGCAAGCACAGCCATCACTGCTGAATTGCAGGGTGGTCGTAACCATGGAAAACCGCAGTGTATAATGTAATAGAAAAATGAATTAAGCCAGCAAAGGAAGCAGTATGGATAATAACAATACATTAGTATGTGCCTTGTATTAACTTTCCTTGTAGAAGGAAGAGTGCCAGGGAGGCTAGCCCTGATATGAAATAGTTACGACTAAGACCGGTTGTTGGTCGAAACTTGGAGGAGCAAGTGTGCTGTGGGGTCCACTATATGTTATCTTGAATTCAACCAATATAGACAGAGTTTTGATATTCTTCTCTGAAGTGCTGGACTATCTTTTCTACTGCTGCTGATTGAAGAACTCACCTGGTTTGGGTGAGCTGGAATTGTTTTCTACTGATATGACATACCCCAACAAGTTTGCAAGGTTGTCAGATGAGGGGGATGTCAGTCCAGGGACGGCACTGCTGCAGCCGGACCCTTCCTCTGCCAGTCAGGGGAATGTCAGCTCCAGTAAACAGGGGATCAGGAGAGCAGGGCTGGCCAGGCAGGTGCTGGTAGTGGGAGACTCAATTATTAGGGGTACAGATAGGGCAATCTGTCACAAAGACCGGCATCGTCGAGCAGTGTGTTGTCTTCCTAGCGCTCGAGTTCGACACATCGCAGATTTGACAGATTACTGGGAGGGTCTGGAGAAGATCCAGCAGTCATGGTCCATATCAGAACCAGTGACAAAGTTTGACGTAGGTGGAGTGTCCTTAAAAATTATTTTAGGAATTTAGGTCACAAGCTTAGGGCAAGGACCTCAAAAGTAGTGTTTTCCGAAATACTACCTGTACCACGAGCCACGCAAGAAAGGCAGCGGGAGATTAGGGAGGTTAACAAGTGGCTCAATAACTGGTGTAGGAAGAAGGGGTTTGGGTTCCTGGAGAACTGAGCTGATTCTCTGTCGGCTACAGGTTCTATCGTAGGGATGGGCTGCACCTCAATGGGGAATGGGCAGCTGTGTTGGGGGAGAAGATGGCTAGAAGGTTGGAGCAGTGTTTAAACTAGGGACTGGGGGGGAGGGTAATTACGTTATAGGATGGGAAGGTAGTGCAGATAGAGACCGGGGGCAAGGTAATGGGACTGATTGAGGAATGGAAGGAGGGAACAGTTCAGAAGGAAAGGTGTAGGGTAAAAAAATATACATAAACCTCTTAATTGTATGTATACTAATGCCAGAGTTCTGACTAATAAAGCTGGTGAACTGGAATTAGTGATGTATGAGGAGGACTATGACATAGTGGGAATAATTGAGACATAGCTGGATGATAGCTATGACTGGGCAGTTAATGTACAGGGTTACAGTCTGTTTAGAAAGGATCGCAAAACCCGGAGAGGGGGAGGGATCTGTGTTTATGAAAAGTCCTGTCTAAAGCCCACATTTTTCGAGAAGATATAAGTGAGGGACATAAACATGTGGAGTCACTGTGTGTAGAAATACATATAGGCAAAAACAATAATAAAATACTAATAGGAGTTTATTTTAAACCACCAAATATAACAGAGTCCACAGAAAATCTGCTACTGAACGAGATAGACGAGGCGGCAGATCATAATGAGGTTGTTATTATTGGGGACTTCAACTACCCAGATATAGACTGTATATCTCATAAAGGAAACAGGTTCTTGGCAATATCCAAAGACAATTACCTTTCCCAACTGGTTCAGGACCCGACTAGAGGGACAGCCATACTGAACTTAGTATAAACCAAAAGACCTGACAGAACAACAGATGTGCAGGTTGGGAGACACCTGGGAAATAGTGACCATAAAGTAATAGCCTTATAATTGTCATTCAAAAGAGTGTTTCTTCAGAGAGGAACAAAAATACCAAACTTCAAAAAAGCAAAATTTTGCCAACTAAGAGAGGCCATAGGCCTAACTAACTGGGACAAAGTCCTCAAAAATAAAAATACAGCAACAAAGTGGGATATTTTTAAAAGCATCCTAAAATCTAATTGTGAGAGGTACATATCTTATGGGAATAAAAGGTTAAGGAACAAGAAAAAAACAATGTGGATAAATAGAACTGTAAAGAAAGCAATAAATGACAAAAAGAAAGAATATAAATCACTAAAACAGGAGGGTAGCGAGAGAGCACTGAAAAACTATAAGGAAAAAAACTGAATATGCAAAAAACAAATAAAAGCAGCCAAACTAGAGACCAAGAGATTAATTGCCAAAGAGAGCAAAGCTAACCCTCAAATGTTCTTCAATTATATAAATGATAAAAAGTATAAATCTAAAGGTGTCGGCCCTCTACAGAGTAATGAGGGGGGAGTTGCAGAGAGCGATGAGGAGAAAGCAAAGCTATTAAATATTTTTTTTCCGACTGTAATCACTGAGGAAAATAAACTGTCAGATGAAATGCAGAATGTAAAAGTTAATTCCCTATTAAAAGTGCCCTGTCTGACCCAGGAAGAAGTACAGCGGCGTCTTAAAAAGATTAAAATAGACAAATTGTCAGGACCAAATAGCATACACCCCCCGTATCCTAAGAGAATTGTGTAATGTCATAGCCATACCCTTATTTCAGATATTTAAGGACTCTATACTGACAGGGAGTGTCCCATTGGATTGACGCATAGCGAATATGGTTCCAATATTCAAAAGGGTCCAAAAACAGAGCCCGGAAACTATAGGCTGATAAGTTTAACATCTGTTGAGGGTAAACAGTTTGAAGGTTTTCTAAGAGACGCTATCTTGGAGTACCTTAATGAAAATAAGCAAATAACGCCATATCAGCATTGTTTCATGAGGGATCGGTCATGTCAAACTAATTTAATCAGTTTCTATGAGGAGGTAAGTTCTGGACTTGACAGCGGCGAATCAATGGATGTCGTATATCTGGACTTCTCCAAAGCATTTGATACTGTACCACATAAAAAGGTTAGTATATAAAATGAGAATGCTCGGACTGGGAGAAAACGTCTGTATGTGGGTAAGTAACTGGCTCAATGATAGAAAACAGAGGGTGGTTATTAATGATACACACTCAGATTGGGTCACTGTCACTAGCAGAGTACCTCAGGGGTCAGTATTGGGGCCTATTTTCTTCAATATATTTATTAATGATCTTGTAGAAGGCTTGCACAGTAAAATATACTAAACTGTGTAAAGTAATTGACACGGAAGAGGACATTATACAGCTACAGAGGGATCTTAATAGATTGGAGGCTTGGGCAGATAAGTGGCAGATGAGGTTTAACACTGACAAATGTAAGGTTATGCACATGGAAAGGAATAATGCAAGTCACCCGTACATACTAAATGGTAAAACACTGGGTAATACTGACATGGAAAAGGACCTAGGAACTTTAGTGAACAGCAAACTAAGCTCTAGAAACCAGTGTCAGGGAGCTACTGCCAAGGCCAATAAGATAGTGGGTTGCATCAAAAGGGGCATTGATGCATGTGATGAGAACATAGTCCTATCACCTTACAAATTACTAGTCAGACCACACATGGAGAACTGTGTACAGTTCTGGGCTCCTGTGAACAAGGCAGACATAGCAGAGCTGGAGAGGGTCCAGAGAAGGGCAACTAAAGTAATAACTGGAATGGGGGGACTACAGTACCCTAAAAGATTATCAGAATTAGGGTTATTCACTTCAGAAAAAAGACGACTGAGGGAAGATCTAATAACTATGTATAAATATATCAGTGGTCAGTACCGAGATCTCTCGCATCATCTATTTATCCCCAGGACTATGACTGTGACGAGGGGACATCCTTTCAGTCTGGAGGACAGAAGGTTTGTACACAAACATAAAAGAGGATTCTTTACGGTAATAGCAGTGAGACTATGGAACTCTCTGCCTAAGGAGGTGGTGATGAGTTCACTAAAAGAGTTCAAGAGGGGCCTAAATGTATTTCTGGAGTGTAATAATATTACAGGCTATAGCTACTATTGATGGGTGGTTGATCCAGGTAGTTATTCTGATTGCCTGATTGGAGTCGGGAAAAAAATGTTTTCCCCTTAAGTTCGGGAAAATTGGCTTCTACCTCCCATTTTTTTTTTGCCTTCCTCTGGATTAACTTGCAGGATAACAGGCTGAACTAGATGGACAGATGTTTTTTTTCGGCCTTATAAACTACAGGGAGTGCAGAATTATTAGGCAAGTTGTATTTTTGAGGATTAATTTTATTATTGAACAACAACCATGTTCTCAATGAACCCAAAAAACTCATTAATATCAAAGCTGAATATTTTTGGAAGTAGTTTTTAGTTTGTTTTTAGTTTTAGCTATTTTAGAGGGATATCTGTGTGTGCAGGTGACTATTACTGTGCATAATTATTAGGCAACTTAACAAAAAACAAATATATACCCATTTCAATTATTTATTTTTACCAGTGAAACCAATATAACATCTCAACATTCACAAATATACATTTCTGACATTCAAAAACAAAACAAAAACAAATCAGTGACCAATATAGCCACCTTTCTTTGCAAGGACACTCAAAAGCCTGCCATCCATGGATTCTGTCAGTGTTTTAATCTGTTCACCATCAACATTGCGTGCAGCAGCAACCACAGCCTCCCAGACACTGTTCAGAGAGGTGTACTGTTTTCCCTCCTTGTAAATCTCACATTTGATGATGGACCACAGGTTCTCAATGGGGTTCAGATCAGGTGAACAAGGAGGCCATGTCATTAGATTTTCTTCTTTTATACCCTTTCTTGCCAGCCACGCTGTGGAGTACTTGGACGCGTGTGATGGAGCATTGTCCTGCATGAAAATCATGTTTTTCTTGAAGGATGCAGACTTCTTCCTGTACCACTGCTTGAAGAAGGTATCTTCCAGAAACTGGCAGTAGGACTGGGAGTTGAGCTTGACTCCATCCTCAACCCGAAAAGGCCCCACAAGCTCATCTTTGATGATACCAGCCCAAACCAGTACTCCACCTCCACCTTGCTGGCGTCTGAGTCGGACTGGAGCTCTCTGCCCTTTACCAATCCAGCCACGGGCCCATCCATCTGGCCCATCAAGACTCACTCTCATTTCATCAGTCCATAAAACCTTAGAAAAATCAGTCTTGAGATATTTCTTGGCCCAGTCTTGACGTTTCAGCTTGTGTGTCTTGTTCAGTGGTGGTCGTCTTTCAGCCTTTCTTACCTTGGCCATGTCTCTGAGTATTGCACACCTTGTGCTTTTGGGCACTCCAGTGATGTTGCAGCTCTGAAATATGGCCAAACTGGTGGCAAGTGGCATCTTGGCAGCTGCACGCTTGACTTTTCTCAGTTCATGGGCAGTTATTTTGCGCCTTGGTTTTTCCACACGCTTCTTGCGACCCTGTTGACTATTTTGAATGAAACGCTTGATTGTTCGATGATCACGCTTCAGAAGCTTTGCAATTTTAAGAGTGCTGCATCCCTCTGCAAGATATCTCACTATTTTTGACTTTTCTGAGCCTGTCAAGTCCTTCTTTTGACCCATTTTGCCAAAGGAAAGGAAGTTGCCTAATAATTATGCACACCTAATATAGGGTGTTGATGTCATTAGACCACACCCCTTCTCATTACAGAGATGCACATCACCTAATATGCTTAATTGGTAGTAGGCTTTCGAGCCTATACAGCTTGGAGTAAGACAACATGCATAAAGAGGATGATGTGGTCAAAATACTCATTTGCCTAATAATTCTGCACGCAGTGTATGTTTCTATGTTACTATGATAAATGCCCCTTGCGGAAGTGAGACAATCCATTTAAGCCAACTTTTAGTTGCCTTACTTTCTTTCTGATTTTAGGGTCCATTCACACATCCGCAATTTCGTTCCGCATTTTGCGGAAAGGAATTGCGGACCCATTCATTTCTATGGGGCAGCATTTCTATGGGTACCCGCACTTCCGGGTCCGCAATTCCGTTCCATAAAAAAATAGAACATGTCCTATTCTTGTCTGCAATTGCGGACAAGAATAGGCATATCATATTTGTGCCGGCAATGTGCGGTCCGCAAAACACGTTGCGGACGTGTGAATAGACCCTTACACTACAAATCTTGGCACAAAAAGGTGACATTTTAAGCCACGCCTCATTAGCCATTAAACCCTTAAGGACTCAGCCCTATTTCACCTTAAGGACTTGGCCATTTTTTTCAAATCTGACCAGTATCACTTTAAGTGCTGATAACTTTAAAACACTTTGACTTACCCAGGCCGTTCTGAGATTCTTTTTTCGTCACATATTGTACTTCATTGCACTGCTAAAATTGGGTCAAAAAAATTCATTTTTATTTATAAAAAAATACCAAATTTACCAATTTTTTTTTAAAAAATTCAAATTTCCAAGGTTCAATTTCTCTACTTCTATAATACATAGTAATACTTCCAAAAATAGTTATTACTTTACATTCCCCATATGTCTACATGTTTGGATCATTTTGGAAATGATATTTTGTCCCATTTGAAGCCCCCCTGATGCACCCCTAGTGTAGAAACTCCATAAAAGTGACCCCATCTAAGAAACTACACCCCTCAAGGTATTAAAAACCGATTTTATAAACATCATTAACCCTTTAGGTGTTCCACAAGAATTAATGGAAAATAGAGATGAAATTTCAGAATTTCAATTTTTTGGCAAATTTTCTATTTTAATCCATTTTTCCCAGTAACAAAGCAAGGGTTAAAGCCAAACAAAACTCAATATTTATGGCCCTGATTCTGTAGTTTACAGAAACACCCCATATGTGGTCGTAAACAGCTGTACTGGCACATGGCAGGGCGCAGAAGGAAAGGAATGCCATACGGTTTTTGGAAGGCAGATTTTGCTGGACTGTTTTTTTTGACACCATGTCCCATTTGAAGCCCCCCTGATGCACCCCTAGAGTAGAGACTCCAAAAAAGTGGCCCCATTTTAGAAACTACGGGATAGCATGGCAGTATTGTTGGTACTAGTTTAGGGTACATATGATTTTTGGTTGCTCTATATTACACTTTTTGTGAGGCAAGATAACAAGAAATAGCAGTTTTGGCACCGTTTTTATTTTTTGTTATTTACAACATTCATCTGACAGGTTAGATCATGTGATATTTTTATAGACCAGGTTGTCACGGATGCGGCAACACCTAATATGTATACTTTTTTTTATTTATGTAAGTTTTACACAATGATTTTATTTTTGAAGCAAAAAAAATCATGTTTTAGTGTTTCCATAATCTGAGAGCCATAATTTTTTCAGTTTTTGGGCGATTACCTTGGGTAGGGTATGATTTTTGCGGGATGAGATGACGATTTTATTGGCACTATAATGGGGTGCGTGTGACTTTTTGATCGCTTGCTATTACACTTTTTGTTATGTAAGGTGACAAAAAATGGTATATTTAGCACAGTTTTTATTTTTTACGGTGTTCATCTGAGGGGTTAGGTCATGTGATATTTTTTATAGAGCCGGTCAATACGGATGCGGTGATACCTAATATGTATACTTTTTTTTTTAATGTAAGTTTTACACAATGATTTCATTTTTGAAGCAAAAAAAATCATGTTTTCGGTTTCCATAGTCTGAGAGCCATAATTTTTTCAGTTTTTGGGCAATTACCTTGGGTAGGGTATAATTTTTGAGGGAGGAGATGATGGTTTTATTGGCACTATTTTAGGGTGCGTGTGACTTTTTGATCGCTTGCTATTACACTTTTTGGGATGTAAGGTGACAAAAAATGGTTTATTTAGCTCAAAAAAAAAAATCATGTTTTAGCCATAGTTTTTTCAGTTTTTGGGCGATTATCTTAGGTAGGGTCTCATTTTTTGTGGGTTGAGACGATGGTTTGAATGGTACTATTTTGGCGTACATACGACTTTTTTGATCACTTTTATAAACTTTTTTGGAAGTAAGGTGAGCACAATTTCAATTTCATCATAGTTTTTATTATTTATGGTGTTCACCGTGCGGGAAATGTAACATGACCGTTTTATAGATCGGGTCGTTACAGACGCGGTAATATATAACATGTGTAGGGAATTTTATTTTTAATCAGGGATAAATGTTTTTTTTATTTTTTACTTTTTTTTCACTTTTTTAACATTTTTTTTACCCAGACCCACTTGGTTCTTGAAGATCCAGTGGGTCTGATGTCTGTATAATACATTACAGTACACTTTATAGGGTACTGCACTGTATTTCACTCACACTTTGTCTGAACAGATCTCTGCCTTTAGCACAGATCTGTTCAGCACCATGGACAGCAGGATGCCTGAGAAGGCGTCCTGTTGCCATGGGAACCTTCCCGGTCTGCCACAACTGGGCAGACGGAAAAGGTGAGGAGGATGCTCCCTCCCTCTGTCACCCCATCCTGTCGGGGGGCTGCAAAGGCACAGCAATCCTCCCCTCCCGCTGCGCCCGCAGGCACAAAAACACAGAGGGCTGCAGGGGGGGTTAACGTTCAAAAATATGGACACTTTGAGGTTTCTGATTACTGCGTTATAGAGTACAAAATTGCATAATAATAACAAGTGCTACACTATAAGTGCGAGATACTTGACGGCTACCATATACTTCAAGGAGTGTAGGTTACACAGCAGGCCCACTCCACGACATCACCGGCGCCAAATGGCTACTCCCTGAAGTGTATGGTAGCCGTCATGGCACCTAACAGGTAGAATTTAGCGTAGGAACCCGTCTAACAGAGATCGCCTTGACGCTCGGCAGACGGGCTCAAATAATTTTGTACAAAACGATTTGCCAAGTATCTCGCACTTATAGTGTAGCACTTGTTATTATTATGCAATTTTGTACTCTATATTGCAGTTAATTGTCGCATTACATGTTTCTGTCTTTCAATGTTGTTCCCTGCCATAGCAATGTGCTTCTGCGGTTTGGTATGTGCTGACTGACTCCCTTTTTTGGTTTTTCTGATTACTGCATACACGGACCTCAGGGATAAGAAACTTGCATAAGCGCTAAAAACTGCAGGTCTGAATTGACCTGCGGTTAGTAGAGATCGGCAATGCGGGGGGGTCACAGGTCCCCCCTAGGCATTGTCACAGGGTGCCTGCTGAATGATTTCAACAGGCACCCTGTTCCGATCACTGCCGGCCGTGCGGCAGTGATCAAAACTACACAGGATGTACCGGTACGCCCTGGGTCCTTAAGGACTCGGGCAACAGGGCGTACCGGTACGCCCTAAGTCCTTAAGGGGTTAAAATGTCGACACTGTATTGATTGTGGTGAAAAAAACTGTCCAAAACACTAGATGTGACTTTCTGCAACAAAATATTACAACATTTTAAACAAAGTTGAGGTACAGAGTTAATAGGGAATCTGGGCAACTATTCTTAGCGGGTGAACAAGTTAAAGTGGTATCCCCTAAATTGATGGCATATTGCGAGGATATGTCATGAGTTTATGATCAGGGGTTTCCGATATGCGAGTCTCAATTGATATCATAGTAATTTGCCAGGACAAAAATATTGCTGGGCCATCGATTTTAGATTATTAGGAGTCCGACTCAAGGCAGCAGTACCAATTAGATTATTTAAGGCCATGGTGTTACAATGACTACTGCATCCACATTGAGTCTTTATAACTTTACAACTTTACAACTCTGTATCTGCAGCTCAGAAGCACTCCTGTAAATGGGATTGGGACTGACTTGCTAGACACTATCAAAAATAAAGACCTGTTGCTTGTAAATAAATAATGAAAAGCACGCAGTGCCACAGCCTCATCAATCAACTACACAGCCTCCCCATCACCCGCTGCTCTGTTGTGGCAGCGAGTGATGGTTACCATGGCAACCAGACGCCTTCACAGGCTTCCGGCTGTCCATGGTGCTAATCAAACTTCTGCTAAAGGCAGAAGTCTGACCAGACTAAGTAAAGTGAATATACAGTACAGTACACTATATAGTGTACTGTATTGTATTATACAGACATCAGACCCATTGGATCTTCAAGAACCAAGTGGGTCTGGATCAATAAAATGTAAAAAAAAGTGAAAAAAAATGTAAAAATAAAAAAACACATTTAGTACTGATTAAAAATTAAAAAAATTAAATTCCCTACACATGTTTGATATCACCATGTCCGTAACGACCTGATCTATAAAACGATCATGTTACTTTCCCCTCACGGTAAACGCCATAAAAAAAAAAATATGATGAAATTGAAATTTTGCCCACCTTACTTCCTTAAAAAGGTTATAAAAGTGATCAAAAAAGTCGTATGTACGCCAAAATAATACCAATCAAACTGTCACCTCATCCCGCAAAAAATACCCCCTACATGAGACAATGGTCCAAAAAATAAAAAAACTATTGCTCTCAGACTAAAACATGATTTCTTTTGTTTCAAAAATTCTTTTTTATGTTAAATGTAAAAATAAAATAAAAAAAGTAGACATATTAGGCATCACCGCATCCGTGAGAACCTGCTCTATAAAAATACCACATGACCTAAACCCTGAGGTGAACACCTTAAATAAAAAAAAAACTGTGTCAAAAAAGCCATTGTGTTAAGCCAAGTGTTAAAAAAGTCGTATGCCCCCCCGAAAAAATAAAAGAAAGAATACATATTAGGTATTACCACGTCCGTAACAACTGGCTCTATAAAAATATCATATGACATAACCCCTCAGGTGAACACTGTCAAAAAAATAAAATAAAAACTGTGCTAAAAAAACATTTGTTTTGTCACCTTACGTCACTAAAAGTGCAACACCAAGCGATTAAAAAGGCGTATGCCCCCCACCATGGTGCCAATCAAACCGTCACCTCATCCCGCAAAAAATTATACCCTACATAAGACAATTGCCTAAAAAAAAAAAAAACTATGGCTCTCTATGGAGACACTAAAACATTTTTTTTTTGTTTCAAAAATTATATTATTGTGTAAAACCTAAATAAATAAAAAAAGGTATACATATTAGGTATCACCGCGTCCTTAAGAACCTGCTCTATAAAAATACCACATGACCTAACCTCTCAGGTGAACACTGTAAAAAAAATTTGATAAAAACTGTGTCAAAAAAGCTTTTTTGTTACCTTACATCACAAAAAGTGTAATAGAAAGCGATCAAAAAGTCAGATGCACCCCAAAATAGTGCCAATCTAACCGTCATCTCATCCCGCAAAAATGATACCCAACCTGAGACAATCGCCTAAAAACTGAAAAAACGATGGCTCTCAGACTATGGAGACACTAAAACATGATTATTTTTTGCTTAAAAAATGATATTATTGTGTAAAACCTAAATAAATAAAAAAAGGTATACATATTAGGTATCGCCGCATCCGTAAGAACCTGCTCTATAAAAATAGCACATGATCTAACCTGTCAGATGAACGTTATAATTAAAGATAAAAACGGTGCCAAAACAGCTATTTTTTGCTAAATTTTCCATTTTAATCCATTTTTCCAGTAACAAAGCAAGAGTTAACAGCCAAACAAAGCTCAATATTTATTGCCCTGATTCTGTAGTTTACATAAATGCCCCATATGTGGTCGTAAACTGCTGTATCACCACACGACAGGGCACAGAAGGAAAGGAATGCCATATGGTTTTTGGAAGGCGGCTTTTGCTGGACTGGTTTTTTGACACCATGTCCCATTTGAAGCCTCACCTGATGCACTCCAAAAAACTCCAAAAAGTGACCCCATTTAACCACGTCAGCCCCCCCTAGCTTAAACACCCTTAATGACCAGACCACTTTTTACAATTCTGCACTACACTACTTTCACGGTTTATTGCTCGGTCATACAACTTACCACCCAAATGATTTTTACCTCCTTTTCTTCTCACTAATAGAGCTTTCATTTGGTGGTATTTCATTGCTGCTGACATTTTTAATTTTTTTGTTATTAATCAAAATTTACCGATTTACATTTATATATACATTTTTCTATAAACTTATTGTTCTACATGTCTTTGATAAAAAAATGCAATAAGTGTATATTTATTCGTTTGCGCAAAAGTTATAGCGATTAAAAAGGCGTATGCCCCCCACCATGGTGCCAATCAAACCGTCACCTCATCCCGCAAAAAATTATACCCTACATAAGACAATTGCCTAAAAAAAAAAAAACTATGGCTCTCTATGGAGACACTAAAACATTTTTTTTTTGTTTCAAAAATGATATTATTGTGTAAAACCTAAATAAAAAAAAAAAGGTATACATATTAGGTATCACCGCGTCCTTAAGAACCTGCTCTATAAAAATACCACATGACCTAACCTCTCAGGTGAACACTGTAAAAAAAATTTGATAAAAACTGTGTCAAAAAAGCTTTTTTGTTACCTTACATCACAAAAAGTGTAATAGAAAGCGATCAAAAAGTCAGATGCACCCCAAAATAGTGCCAATCTAACCGTCATCTCATCCCGCAAAAATGATACCCAACCTGAGACAATCGCCTAAAAACTGAAAAAACGATGGCTCTCAGACTATGGAGACACTAAAACATGATTATTTTTTGCTTAAAAAATGATATTATTGTGTAAAACCTAAATAAATAAAAAAAGGTATACATATTAGGTATCGCCGCATCCGTAAGAACCTGCTCTATAAAAATAGCACATGATCTAACCTGTCAGATGAACGTTATAATTAAAGATAAAAACGGTGCCAAAACAGCTATTTTTTGCTAAATTTTCCATTTTAATCCATTTTTCCAGTAACAAAGCAAGAGTTAACAGCCAAACAAAGCTCAATATTTATTGCCCTGATTCTGTAGTTTACATAAATGCCCCATATGTGGTCGTAAACTGCTGTATCACCACACGACAGGGCACAGAAGGAAAGGAATGCCATATGGTTTTTGGAAGGCGGCTTTTGCTGGACTGGTTTTTTGACACCATGTCCCATTTGAAGCCTCACCTGATGCACTCCAAAAAACTCCAAAAAGTGACCCCATTTAACCACGTCAGCCCCCCCTAGCTTAAACACCCTTAATGACCAGACCACTTTTTACAATTCTGCACTACACTACTTTCACGGTTTATTGCTCGGTCATACAACTTACCACCCAAATGATTTTTACCTCCTTTTCTTCTCACTAATAGAGCTTTCATTTGGTGGTATTTCATTGCTGCTGACATTTTTAATTTTTTTGTTATTAATCAAAATTTACCGATTTACATTTATATATACATTTTTCTATAAACTTATTGTTCTACATGTCTTTGATAAAAAAATGCAATAAGTGTATATTTATTCGTTTGCGCAAAAGTTATAGCGTTTACAAACTATTGTACAAAAATGTGAATTTCCGCATTTTGAAGCAGCTCTGACTTTTTGAGCACCTGTCATGTTTCTTGAGGTTCTACAATGGCCAGTAGAAACATCCCACAAATGACCCCATTTCGGAAAGTAGACACCCTAAGGTATTCGCTGATATATCTCTCTGAAAGACAACTTTTCCAATTTTTTTATACAAAGTTGTCATTTGACAGAGATATTTATCTCACCCAGCATGGGTATATGTAAAAATACAACCCAAAACACATTGCCCTACTTCTCCTGAGTATGGCGATATCACATCTGTGACACTTTTTTGCAGCCTAGGTGGGCAAAGGGGCCCAAATTCTAAAGAGCACCTTTAGGATTTCACAGGGAATTTTTAACACATTTGGATTCCAGACTTCTTCTCACGCATTCGGGCCCCTAAAATGCCAGGGCAGTATAAATACCCCACAAGTGACCCCATTTTGGAAAGAAGACACCCCAAGGTATTCCGTGAGGGGCATGGTGAGTTCATGGAAGTTTTTATTTTTTGTCACAAGTTAGTGGACTATGAGACTTTGTAAGAAATAAATAAATAAATAAATAAATCATCATTTTCCGCTAACTTGTGCCAAAAAAAAAAAAAATTCTAGGAACTCGCCATGCCCCTCACGGAATACCTTGGGGTGTCTTCTTTCCAAAATGGGGTCACTTGTGGGGTATTTATACTTCCCTGGCATTTTAGGGGCCCTAATGCGTGAGAAGTAGTTTGAAATCCAAATGTGTTAAAAATGCCCTGTGACATCCTAAGGGTGCTCTTTAGACTTTGGGCCCCTTTGCCCACCTAGGCTTCAAAAAAGTGTCACACATGTGGTATCTCCGTACTCAGAAGAAGTAGGGCAATGTGTTTTGGGGTGTATTTCTACATATACCCATGCTGGGTGAGAGAAATATCTCTCTAAAAGACAACTTTTCCAATTTTTTTATACAAAGTTGTCATTTGACAGAGATATTTATCTCACCCAGCATGGGTATATGTAAAAATACACCCTAAAACACATTGCCCTACTTCTCCTGAGTACGGTGATACCACATGTGTGATACTTTTTTGCTGCCTAGGTGGGCAAAGTGGCCCAAATTCCTTTTAGGAGGGCATTTTTAGACATTTGGATTCCAGACTTCTTCTCACGCTTTAGGGCCCCTAAAATACCAGGGCAGTATAAATACCCAGCATGTGACCCCATTTTGGAAATAAGACACACCAAGGTATTCCATGAGGGGCATAGCGAGTTCATAGAAGATTTTATTTTTTTGCCACAAGTTAGCGGAAATAGATTTTTTTAGTTTTTTTCTCACAAAGTCTCCCTTTCCGCTAACTTGGCACAAAAATTTCAATCTTTCATGGACTCAATATGCCCCTCAGCGAATACCTTGGGGTGTCTTCTTTCCAAAATGGGGTCTTTTGTGGGGTGGTTGCACTGCCCTGGCATTTGAGGGTCTCCACAATCATTACATGTATGGCCAGCATTAGGAGTTTCTGCTATATTGAGGTAATGAGATATTTTTTTTCCGTTCAGCCTCTGGGCTGAAAGAAAAAATGAACGGCATAGATTTCTTCATTCGCATCGATCAATGTGGATGAAAAAATCTCTGCCAAAAAAAAAAGGAGGGGAAAGGCGTCTGCCAGGACATAGGAGCTCCGCCCAACATCCAAACCCACTTAGATCGTATGCCCTGGCAAACGCGATTTCTCCATTCACATCAATTGATGTGGATGAATAAATCATTGCCAGGATTTTTTTATATTTTTTTATATACAAAGTGTTTGCCAAAGCATATGAACACCGCCCCACAGCTCATATGCCTCGTCAAACGTATCTTTTTTACTGCAGAGGAGAAATCTGCAATCTGCATTAACTTTTATAAACTTTAACTTTTTGAACAGAACATTAACTTTTTTGCTTACCGGTGATTTTTTTTTTTTTTTTTACCTTTATAGCACAAACCTCTCCTACCCCATGGGACAATGTGCAAAGCGCAAATCGTCCAGAGATGCACTTTGTCCCAGGTGAAAGGAGAGGTTTGCAGCAGCTGTGAGTGAAAGGGCCCTAATAGTCCTGTGTGCCTGTCCTGTGTAACGCAATCCCTATGCTAAGTGTACCTGTGTGTAGTACTTCCGGAAACACTCCCCTAAGCATAGGGCAGGGTGGTCAGGGCAGTCAGGACAGAAATAGCGGGTGTCACGCCTTATTCCACTCCTGCTACAGACACGACATTTTTTTCGGGGTGGCGGTCGGTTTGAGGTACCAGCAACGACACTGGGGAAATGTCGCTCGTGTAGACGGCTCACTACACTGGTGGATGGGGCCACGGAACCTCCTGGATACAGGAGGTTCTCGATGATCTCTTCCTGAAATTTGAGGAAGGATCCTGTTCTCCCAGCCTTACTGTAGAGAACAAAACTATTATATAAAGCCAATTGAATCAAATATACAGACACCTTCTTATACCAGTGTCTGGTGCATCGGGAAACTAAATAAGGAGCCAACATCTGGTCATTGAAGTCCACCCCTCCCATGAGCGAATTATAGTCATGGACACAGAGGGGCTTTTCAATGACACTGGTTGCTCGTTCAATTTGTATTGTCGTGTCTGCATGAATGGAGGAGAGCATGTAAACGTCACGCTTGCCTCTCCATTTCACCGGAGGCAGTTCTTCGTTACACAAGGCAGCCCTCTCCCCCCTTGCAAGACGGGTGGTAACGAGCCGTTGGGGGAAGCCCCGGCGACTAGGTCGCGCGGTGCCACAGCAGCCAATCTGTTCTAAAAACAAATGCCTGAAGAGGGGCACACTTGTGTAAAAATTGTCCACATAAAGATGGTACCTCTTGCCAAATAATGGTGACACCAAGTCCCAGACTGTCTTCCCACTGCTCCCCAGGTAGTCAGGGCAACCGACCGGCTCCAGGGTCTGATCTTTACCCTCATAGACACGAAATTTGTGCGTATAGCCTGTAGCCCTTTCACAGAGCTTATACAATTTGACCCCATACCGGGCGCGCTTGCTTGGGATGTATTGTTTGAAGCCAAGGCGCCCGGTAAAATGTACTCGTCTACGCAGATGTTTTGCTCAGGTGTATACAAATCTGCAAATTTGGTGTTAAAGTGGTCTATGAGGGGCCGAATTTTGTGGAGCCGGTCAAAAGCTGGGTGGCCTCTGGGAAGAGAGGTGCTGTTGTCGCTAAAGTGCAGGAAACGCAGGATGGCCTCAAATCGTGTCCTGGACATGGCAGCAGAGAACATGGTCATGTGATGAATTGGGTTCGTGGATCAATATGACCGCAATTCATGCTTTTTTGTTAGGCCCATGTTGAGGAGAAGGCCCAGAAAAAATTTAAATTCGGAAATTTGGACGGGTTTCCACCGGAAAGACTGGGCATAAAAGCTTCCCGGGTTGGCGGCTATAAATTCAGTGGCATACCGATTTGTTTCTGCCACGACTAAGTCCAAGAGCTCCGCAGTCAAGAACAGCTCAAAAAACCCCAGTGCCGAACCGATCTGAGCTGTCTCAACCCGAACTCCAGACTGGGCGGTGAAAGGGGGAACTATTGGTGCGGCTGAAGTTGGGGGCTGCCAATCAGGGTTAGCCAGCACCTCAGGGACTCTAGGGGCTCTTCGGGCCTGTCTGTGCGGTGGCTGCGACGGGGTAACTAATGCACGTGCCACCGTACCAGCTTCAACTGCCCTTCTGGTGCTAGTCACTTCACCATGTTGTACGGCAGTGCTGGTACTAGGTCCAGGATGGGCTGCGCTGTTGGTGTATGCCTCACCACGTAATGCGACAGCGCCAGCCCCACTCTGCTGCCCTTGAAGCGGATCCTGCGCAATCTGTGGTCTAGCAACACGGGGCCGGGTACGCCTGGTGGTATCAGGGATCTCAACCTCCTCGTCCGAACTTTGGGTCAGACTGCCACTGCTTTCTACAGGTTCATATTCTGACCCGCTGGATTCGTTAGATGAGGGTTCCCATTCCTCATCCGACTGGGTCAGAAGCCTGTAGGCCTCTTCAGAAGAATACCCCTCATTTGCCATTTGGTCAACTAAATTTAAGGGGTATTCCCTGAGACTACCCAAGAAAAAAAGCAAGCCTGTCTTACAAATGGGAGGCTAGCGAAGTACCGGAAGCCGCTGCGATTGATAAAAAATATCAAAACTGATTTTTTTATCGCCGCAGCGCTTGTGAAGTGATTGTCCAGTGATCAAAAAATATATATTTTTTTGTCACTGCGGCGGGGCGGGCGTGGGTGAACGCATGTGTGGGCGACCGATCAGGCCTGATCGGGCAAACACTGCGTTTTGGGTGGAGGGCGAACTAAGGTGACACTAATACTATTATAGATCTGACTGTGATCAGTTCTGATCACTTACAGATACTATAAAAGTACCAATGCTGATTAGCGATACGCTAATCAGCGAATCAGTGACTGCGGCGCGGTGGGCTGGGCGCTAACCGACGCTAACTACCTAACAAAGGGGCCTAAACTATCCTAAAACCTAACCGTCAATACTAGTGGGAAAAAAAAAGTGACAGTTTACACTGATCACTTTTTCCCTTTCACTAGGTGATTGACAGGGGTGATCAAGGGGTTAATTGGGGTGATGGGGGGTGATCTGGGGACTAAGTGTACTGTTTGGTGTACTCACTGTGATGTGTGCTCCTCTGCTGGGACCAACCGACGAAAAGGACCAGCAGAGGAGCACAGAAGCCATTTAATATATAATATAAGGTGTTAGATGGCTTCTGATTGGATTTTTTGAAAATCACCAGCCTGCCAGGGATGATCATTGGCTGGCAGGCTGGTGACGAAACGCTCCTTTAACTTTTGCTGGCCCGCAATGCGCATTGCGGGCCAGCTCTACCCGAAATCTCGCATCTCGTGAGAGGACGCGCCGGCGCGTGCAGGAGGAATAACAGGTCCGCCGCAAAGACGTAATCCTGCGTACGGCGGTCCTGTAGTGTTTAAGAAAGTACACCCCTCAAGGTATCCAAAACTGATTTTACTAACTTTGTTAACCCTTTAAGTGTTCCACAAGAGTTAATGGCAAATGGAGATGAAATTTTTGAATTTCTATTTTTTGTTACTTTGCCTCAAAAAAGTATAATATAGAGCAACCAAAAATCATATGTACCCTAAAATAGTACCAACAAAACTGCCACCTTATACCGTAGTTTCCAAAATGGGGTCACTTTTTTGGAGTTTCTACTCTAGGGGTGCATCAGGGGGCTTCAAATGGGACATGGTGTCTAAAAACCAATCCAGCAAAATCTGCCTTCCAGAAACCATATGGTGTTCCTTTCCTTCTGTGCCCTGCCGTGTGCCCGTACAGTAGTTTATGACCACATATGGGGTGTTTCTATAAACTACCAAATAAGGCCAATAAATATTTAGTTTTGTTTGGCTGTTAACCCTTGCTTTGTTACTGGAAAAAATGGATTAAAATGGAAAATTTTAATTCTGAAATTTCATCTCCATTTGCCAATAACTCTTGTGGAACACCTAAAGTGTTAACAAAGTTTGCAAAATCTGTTTTGAATACCTTGAGGGGTGTAGTTTTTTGGGTGGTTTCTATTATGTAAACCTCACAAAGTGACTTCAGACCTGAACTGGTCCGTAAAAAGTGGGTTTTGGAAATTTTCTGAAAAATTTAAAGATTTGCTTCTAAACTTCTAAGCCTTGTAATGTCCCCAAAAAATAAAATGGCATTCCCAAAATGATCCAAACATGAAGTAGACATAAGCAGAATGTAAATTAATAACTATTTTTGGAGGTATTACTATGTATTATAGAAGTAGAGAAATTTAAACTTGGTATTTTGTTTATAAATAAAAAATAATAATTTTTACTCCATTTTACCAGTGTCATGAAGTACAACATGTGACGAAAAAACAATCTCAGAATGGCCTGGATAAGTAAAAGTTTTTTTAAGTTATTCACACATAAAATTACACTGGTCAGATTTGCAAAAAATGGCCTGGTCCTTATGGTGAAAATGAGCCCGGTCCTTAAGGGCTTAAAGATGAGCAAACCAGTTCCTACCAAAATGGCTTCAGTATGAACTTTGCAATTTTTCGGATAACAGACGAACCCATTTTACTGCATATATCCGGGTGAAAAAAGCACTAGGGAGGAAGGCGGGTTCTCTTATGACCCTGAAAGGGAAGTGGTAGGGGGGAGGTTTGCCCTGACTGGCTTCCAGGCTGACAGACAGCCTGGATGAGCCAACTAGTGCTGCAGCAGGCAGGGAGGTCCCCTAGCAGAATGAGCAGAATGTAATTTTGTGCTTGGCTGTGAGTGAGGGTGGTTGGGTCTTAAAGTGTCTGCCAGAAAAATGATCTAGTGGAGTCAGGATAGGAACAGTGAAAAATCAAGCTTGTTGTATTTTACAGCCAGGGACATTGAAAGGAAAGTCTAGAAGTACAAAGAAGACAAATTGTGTGTGTAGAACAGGGACAGACAGGGAAAGCTGTCAGCCAGGGAGTGAGGAGCTGAGGCTGGCTTTGCCTCCTAGCACAACTGGAGCTTCTAAAAACCTTAAAAGCAGCTACCTGAAAGGACATTACTTAATTTTTCCCCATTTTAACAGAAATCCTGTTTTGCGAAACCAGACACTGCTAAAAATATAGACCTGTTTCTTGTAAACAATTAAATGCATATGGCGCCATAGCCTCTTCAATCAATTCATCAGTGTGCACTCCAGGAGTGAGACTCCCACCTATCTGAAATTGAAGGCCCATCATAAGAATTACACTGATTTTATCAAGGCCCTAGGTACAGTATCTAGTATCTCTGTGGGTCTAAAGTTGTAGTATGGACAATAGTAATATCTGTCATGGTATAGCTTGATTATGGCTTAGTATAAAAATTCTCTAAAGGTTTTTGCTGGGTTAGCGTCTAATTTCCTAATAATATTGGATGATGAAGGGTTTAATATTATCTGCAGTGGTGTAGGGTGGAAAGAGGCCAAAGTTAAATATATATATACACTGCTCAAAAAAATAAAGGGAACACTTAAACAACACAATGTAACTCCAAGTCAATCACACTTCTGTGAAATCAAACTGTCCACTTAGGAACAACACTAAGTGACAATCAATTTCACATGCTGTTGTGCAAATGGGATAGACAACAGGTGGAAATTATAGGCAATTAGCAAGAGACCCCCAATAAAGGAATGGTTCTGCAGGTGGTGACCCCAGACCACTTCTCAGTTCCTATGCTTCCTGGCTGATGTTTTGGTCACTTTTGAATGCTGGCGGTGCTTTTACTCTAGTGGTAGCATGAGACGGAGTCTACAACCCACACAAGTGGCTCAGGTAGTGCAGCTTATCCAGGATGGCACATCAATGCGAGCTGTGGCAAGAAGGTTTGCTGTGTCTGTCAGCGTAGTGTCCAGAGCATGGAGGCGCTACCAGGAGACAGGCCAGTACATCAGGAGACGTGGAGGAGGCCGTAGGAGGGCAACAACCCAGCAGCAGGACCGCTACCTCCACCTTTGTGCAAGGAGGAACAGGAGGAGCACTGCTAGAGCCCTGCGCAATGAACTCCAGCAGGACACAAATGTGCATGTGTCTGCTCAAACGGTCAGAAACAGACTCCATGAGGGTGATATAAGGGCCCGACGTCCACAGGTGGGGGTTGTGCTTACAGCCCAACACCGTGCAGGACGTTTGGCATTTGCCAGAGAACACCAAGATTGGCAAATTCGCCACTGGCGCCCTGTGCTCTTCACAGATGAAAGCAGGTTCACACTGAGCACATGTGACAGACGTGACAGAGTCTGGAGACGCCGTGGAGAACGTTCTGCTGCCTGCAACATCCTCCAGCATGACCGGTTTGGCATTGGGTCAGTAATGGTGTGGGGTGGCATTTCTTTGGAGGGCCGCACAGCCCTCCATGTGCTCGCCAGAGGTAGCCTGACTGCCATTAGGTACCGAGATGAGATCCTCAGACCCCTTGTGAGACCATATGCTGGTGCGGTTGGTCCTGGGTTCCTCCTAATGCAAGACAATGCTAGACCTCATCTGGCTGGAGTGTGTCAGCAGTTCCTGCAAGACGAAGGCATTGATGCTATGGACTGGCCCGCCCGTTCCCCAGACCTGAATCCAATTGAGCACATCTGGGACATCATGTCTCGCTCTATCCACCAACGTCACGTTGCACCACAGACTGTCCAGGAGTTGGCAGATGCTTTAGTCCAGGTCTGGGAGGAGATCCCTCAGGAGACCGTCCGCCACCTCATCAGGAGCATGCACAGGCGTTGTAGGGAGGTCATACAGGCACGTGGAAGCCACACACACTACTGAGCCTCATTTTGACTTGTTTTAAAGACATTACATCAAAGTTGGATCAGCCTGTAGTGTGTTTTTCCACTTTAATTTTGAGTGTGACTCCAAATCCAGACCTCCATGGGTTTAAAAATTTGATTTCAATTTTTTTATTTTTGTGTGATTTTGTTGTCAGCACATTCAACTATGTAAAGAACAAAGTATTTCAGAAGAATATTTAATTAACTCAGATCTAGGATGTGTTATTTTTGTGTTCCCTTTATTTTTTTGAGCAGTGTATAATAGTGTCTAACTATCTATTTTCTGTTTTACTACGTCAAATTATCTGATAAAGACTAATAAAGGAAGCCAAATCCCCTGCATGTCTCCACACAGCCAACTTCTCACTGATGTTAAGGGACACTATGGGGAGCTTATAATTTATTAGTTTATACAGCTCCCACAGAAATACTAGCTATACAGATCCATTTGTAAGGAGCTACTCGCTAGTGGCAGGTTCATTCAAAAATAATGATATTTAACTCAGTAGCAACTTGGCTGCTTCTCTCAATCAGCAAGGTTCCTGCACCAAAAACCTCTGGTCCCTGTACAATGACCACTGTAGCTGTAGTGATGCCTGTGATCACACTGTCTCTGAGGATGTAAAAGACCTGCCCTCCAGAAGGAAGAATAGTGTCTTCAGAGTCTTCTCCTAGACACTTTGAGGGAAACTTACATTGAATCCACTTGTGAACGTCTTAAACCCATTCAGGACCCTGCCATTTTTCACCTTAAGGATCAGGCCAATTTTTGGAAATTTGACATGTGTCACTTTATGTGGTAATAACTTTGTAATGCTTTTACTTATCCAAACCATTCCAAGACTGTTTTTTCGTGACCCATTGTACTTCATGATAGTGGTGAATTTTAGTCAATATTTTTCATTTTTATTTAAAAAACAATAAATAAACAAATAAATTGGAAAAATTCGCAACTTTCCAAATTTCTATTTCTCTGCTTTTAAAACAAATAGTGATACCTCATATAATAGTTATTACTTTACATTTCCCATATGCCTACTTTATGTTTGGATCATTTTGCGAATGACATTTTATTTTTTGGGTACGTTAGAAGGCTTAGAAGTTTAGAAGCAAATCTTGAAATTTTTCAGAAAATTTCCAAAACCCACTTTCTAAGGACCAGTTCAGGTCTGAAGTCACTTTGTGAGGCTTACATAATATAAACCTTCCAAAAATGACCCCACCGCTCAAGGTATTCAAAACTGATTTTTTTTGGGCAGATTTTCCATTTTAATAAATTTTTTTCCAGTAACAAAGCAAGGGTTAACAGCTAAACAAATCTCAATATTTATTACCCTGATTCTGTAGTTTACAGAAACACCCCATATGTGGTCATAAAGTGCTGTATGGGCACATGGCAGGGCGCAGAAGGAAAGGAACGCCATATGGTTTTTGGAAGGCAGATTTCACTGGGATAAGTTTAAGTTGCCATGTCACATTTGAAGATCCCCTGATACATTTGAAGATCCCCTGATGCAGTAGAAACTCCAAAAAAAGACACCATGTTGGAAACTACGTGATAAGGTGGCAGTTGTGTTGGTACTATTTTAGGGTACATATGATTTTTGGTCGCTCTACAGTCAGGTCCATAAATATTGGGACATCGACACAATTCTAAGATTTTTGGCTCTATACACCACCACAATGGATTTGAAATTAAACGAACTAGATGTGCTTTAACTGCAGACTGTCAGCTTTAATTTGAGGGTATTTACATCCAAATCAGGTGAACGGTGTAGGAATTACAACTGTTTGCATATGTGCCTCCCACTTGTTATGGGACCAAAAGTAATGGGATAATTGGCTTTTCAGCTGTTCCATGGCCAGGTGTGTGTTATTCCCTCATTATCCCAATTACCATGAGCAGATTAAAGGTCCAGAGTTCATTTCAAGTGTGCTTTTTTCATTTGGAATCTGTTGCTGTCAACTCTCAAGATGAGATCCAAAGAGCTGTCACTATCAGTGAAGCAAGCCATCATTAGGCTGTAAAAACAAAACAAACCCATCAGAGTGATAGCAAAAACATTTGTCGTGGTCAAAACAACTGTTTGGAACATTCTTAAAAAGAAGAAACACACCGGTGAGCTCAGCAACACCAAAAGACCCGGAAGACCAAGGAAAACAACTGTGGTGGATGACCGAAGAATTCTTTCCCTGGTGAAGAAAACACCCTTCACAACACTTGGCAAGATCAAGAACACTCTCCAGGAGGTAGATGTATGTGTGTCAAAGTCAACAATCAAGAGAAGACTTCACCAGAGTAAATACAGAGGGTTCACCACAAGATGTAAAACATCTGTGTTTTCACCGATGCTGGCGTATGCAAAAGGGACCCGGCTGTCAGTGACTGCCAGGTCCGTGATGCTGATCGGGCGGGCGCAGCTCCTGCACTCGCCCAACCAGCATGACGTACATGTACGTCACTTGACCCTTAAGTCACGTCCAGATATGACGTACATGTACAGTGGCTATAACAAATCTACACACCCCTGTTGAAATATCAGGTTTCTGTGATGTAAAAAAATGAGACAAAGATAAATCATTTCAGAACTTTTTCCACCTTTAATGTGACCTATAAACTGTACCACTCAATTGAAAAACAAACTGAAATCTTTTAGGTGGAGGGAAGAAAACCAAAAAAACTCAATTAATGTGGTTGCATAAGTGTGCACACCCTCTTATAACTGGGGATGTTGCTGTGTTCAGAATTAAGCAATCACATTCAAAATAATGTTAAATAGGAGTCAGCATACACCTGCCATCATTTAACGTGCCTCTGATTAACCCCAAATAAAGTTCAGTTGCTCTAGTTGGTCTTTCCTGAAATTTTCTTAGTCGCATCCCACAGCAAAAGCCATGGTCCACAGAGAGCGTCCAAAACATCAGCGGGATCTCATTGTTAAAAGGTATCAGTCAGGAGAGGGTACAAAAGAATTTCCAAGGCATTAGATATATCATAGAACACAGTGAAGACAGTCATCGTTAAGTGGAAAAAATATGTCACAACAGTGACATTACCAAGAACTGGACGTCCCTCCAAAATTGATGAAAAGACAAGAAGAAAACTGGTCTGGGAGGCTACCAAGAGGCTTATAGCAACATTAAAGGAGCTGTAGGAATATCTGGCAAGTACTGGCTTTGTGGTACATGTGACAACAATCTCACGTATTCTTCATATGTCTGGGCTATGGGGTAGAGTGGCAAGACGAAAGCCCTTTCTTGTGAAGAAAAACATCCAAGGCAGGCTACATTTTGCAAAAACACATCTGAAGTTTTCCCATGTGCGAAAAGGTGTTATGGTCTGATGAAACCAAGGTTGAACTTTTTGGCCATAATTCCAAAAGATATTTTTGGTGCAAAAACAACACTGCACATCACCAAAAGAACACCATACCCACAGTGAAGCATGGTGTTGGCAGCATCATGCTTTGGGGGTGTTTTTCTTCAGCTGGAACTGGGGCCTAATTTAAGCTAGATGGAATTATGAACAGTTCCAAATACCAGTCAATATTGGCACAAAACCTTCAGACTTCTGCTAGAAAGCTGAACATGAAGAGGAACTTCATCTTTCAGCATGACAACGACCCAAAGCATACATCCAATTCAACAAAGGAATGGCTTCACCAGAAGAAAATTCAAGTTTTCCAATGGCCCAGCGAGAGCCCAGACCTGAATCCGATTGAAAATCTGTGGGGTGATCTGAAGAGGGCTGGGCACAAGAGATGCCCTCGCAATCTGACTGTCACTACCAGAGCTTTGAGACGTTCTCACAGCTCTGTTTCTCCACCCCTGTGATGATGTCACTACTAGAGCTTGGAGGAGTTCTCTCTGCTCTGTTTCTCCGCCCCTGTGTTGAGGTCTTTACTTTCTGTTTCCTTCCTCCCAGCTGTCCCTCATGTGTTTGATTTCTCTGCCTTTAAATCACCCCTCCTCCTTTGTAAGGTGCGGATTATACTTTTCATTTGAGCTGTAGCTCTCGCTTGAGTATTTTCACTTGTGTGTTATCTTTCAATGGACCTGAGTTCTGCTGAAGCAAGTACTTCGGATAGTGTCTGCTGACTTTGGATCTGTTCTCACTGCTGCTGCAGCTCCTTCAGTTAAGTGTGCAGACATTGTGTGTTTCTGTTTGTTTGCTGACTGCATCCGAGGCGACCCCGGTTCCGTCCATATTCTGAGCAGGGCACCGGTGGCCGTGCCCCTTCCACTATTGTAGGGGTTACAGTGTTCATCAGCCTTAGGTACGCGGGCATGTCTCGATCCACCATATGGATCTGGACATGTGCTTAGCAGCATAGGGAGAGCTTTTAGGGTCTGACAGGGGTCACCCTTTATCCTCCCTAGTTTGGGTCCGGTCAGTAGCTAATTCACTGTGTATGCTCTTTTTGCTCACATACAGTCGTGACATTATAATCCGCCTAAACCGTCCTTTTTGACATGGATCCGCTTTCTAACCTGGTTGACCGCATGCAGGGTCTTTCTTTGGAGGTAGCGGATCTCCGTCAATCTATGACTCAGCTTCATGCATTGGGCTCTGCTCCGGCCCATGGAGTCTGTTGCGAGCCAAAGGTCTCACTTCCGGAAACGTTCTCCGGGGGCAGTGAGAATTTTGTTCGCTTCAGAGAGGCATGCAAACTCCATTTTTGCTTGTGTCCCCATTCCTCTGGTATTGAGGAGCAGAGGGTGAGGATTGTCATCTCCCTGCTCAGGGGTAATGCTCAGACTTGGGCTTTTTCGCTGCCATCGGGGGATCCCTCCCTTCGATCCGTGGAAAGATTTTTTGTGGCCCTGGGGCAGATATATGATGACCCGGATCGTGTTGCTCTGGCTGAATCTAACTTACGTTTTTTATGCCAGAACAAACTGTCTGCGGAGCTTTATTGTTCTGAATTTCGGAGATGGGCAGCTGATTCAGGTTGGAATGATGCTGCACTCCGGAGTCAGTTCTGTCATGGTCTCTCAGAGAGTTTGAAAGATGCGTTTGCTTTCCATGAGAGACCAACGTTCTTAGAGTCTGCCATGTCATTGGCGGTACGCCTTGACAGGCATCTAAGAGAAAGAAACGAGACCTCTCTGTCCAGCCATTGTCAGTCTAGGGGCAGTGGTGCGGACTCATTCAGGGTGCAGGGGCCGCATCCTGTCTCGGTCCCCTCTAAGGAGGAGCCCATGCAGCTAGGTCGACTTGCCCCTGATAAAGGAGGATTTAATCCTCAGAGAATGGTGTGTTTTTGTTGTGGGGGCATAGGTCATTTGGCAAATGTTTGTCCGTCTAGGAAATTCATGATCTGTACTAAGAATGATAATAAGAGAAAAACCTCAAAAGGTAAATCATCAAACTCTGCTTCATCTGCTACTTTGGGCAAAGTTGATGTAGGAATTGATGCTTTTCCTCTGACCTGCAGTTCCCGTTTTCTCCTTTCTGCCAATGTGGCGCTAGAGAGCAAAGTCATTTCTTGTGAAATTTTTGTCGATAGTGGAGCGGCCGTCAATCTTATTGACACTCAATTTGTAGCCATGCATGGTTTTCAGGTTTGCACATTAGAAAAGGATATACCTGTTTTTGCTATTGACTCTGCTCCACTCTCACAGAGATCCCTGAAGCACATTGTTCACAATATCCGGTTAGCTGTAGGTGACACTCATGTGGAGGATATTTCTTGTTTTGTCCTTAACGGATTGCCTTCTCCTCTAGTTTTGGGGTTACCCTGGCTCAATAGACATAACCCCACTATTGATTGCCAAGGAAGGCAAATAAATGAGTGGAGTGAGTTTTGTAGAGAGAATTGTCTCACAGCGACTTTGGCAGAGGTGTCTACTAAAACTGTGCCATCATTTCTCTCTGATTTCTCGGACGTGTTTTCCGAGAGCGGTGTTCAGGAGCTACCTCCTCACCGGGAGTTTGACTGTCCCATTAACCTCATTCCCGGCGCCAAGCTGCCAAAAGCACGCCTCTACAATCTCTCACAACCGGAAAGAATCGCAATGCAAACCTATATCTCTGAGAGTCTCGATAAGGGGCATATTCGTCCCTCAAAATCACCTGTTGCCGCTGTTTTTTTTTTTTTGTTAAAAAAAAAGATGGCTCTCTGAGACCTTGCCTAGATTTTAGGGAGCTGAACCGTATCACGATTCGCGATCCCTATCGCCTTCCTCTGATCCCGGACCTCTTCAACCAAATTGTTGGGGCCAAGGTTTTTTCCAAATTGGATTTCAGAGGCGTGTACAACCTAGTCAGGGTCAGAGAGGGGGATGAATGGAAAACGGCCTTTAATACCCCTAACGGGCATTTCGAGAATCTCGTTATGCCTTTCGGCCTGATGAATGCTCCGGCCGTCTTTCAGCATTTTGTTTACAGTATTTTCTACCATTTAATGGGGAAATTTGTATTGGTGTATCTTGATGATATTTAGATTTTTTCCCCTAATGTTCAGACCCATCAGGATCATCTTTTTCAGGTTCTGCGGATTCTGCGGGAAAATAAATTGTACGCCAAGCTGGAGAAATGTGTTTTTATGGTATCGGAGATTCAATTTCTGGGTTTTCTCCTCTCTGCTTCTGGTTTTCGCATGGATCCGGAGAAGGTCCGTGCTGTGCTTAAGTGGGAGCTTCCTGAGAATCAGAAGGCTTTGATGCGCTTTCTGGGTTTTGCGAACTATTACAGAAAGTTAATTTTGAATTATTCCTCTGTTGTCAAACCCCTCACTGACATGACAAAAAGGGGGCGGATTTTTCCTCTTGGTCGGAGGAGGCGCTTGCAGCTTTTTCTAAGATTAAAGAGAGTTTTGCGTCTGCTCCCATCTTGGTGCATCCCGATGTTTTCTTACCTTTTATTGTTGAGGTGGATGCTTCCGAGGTGGGTGTGGGTGCGGTTTTGTCCCAGGGCCCTTCTCCTGCCAAATTGCGACCCTCTGCCTTTTTCTCTAAAAAACTCTCCCCGGCAGAGAAAAACTATGATGTGGGAGATAGGGAGTTGTTGGCCATCAAGTTGGCTTTCGAGGAATGGCGCCATTGGTTGGAGGGGGGAAGGCACCCTATCACCGTTTTTACCGACCATAAGAATCTAGCGTACTTGGAGTCGGCCAAGCGTATGAATCCGAGACAAGCCAGATGGTCTCTGTTCTTCTCAAGATTCAATTTTGTCGTTACATTCCGCCCTGGGATCAAAAATGTGAAGACTGATGCTCTCTCTCGCTGTTTTCCGGGAGGAGGAAACTCCGAGGACCCGGGTCCCATTTTGGCGGAGGGGCGGAGAATGGGCGTGGATTAGGGTGCGGATTATACTTTTCATTTGAGCTGTAGCTCTCGCTTGAGTATCTTCACTTGTGTGTTATCTTTCAATGGACCTGAGTTCTGCTGAAGCAAGTACTTCGGATAGTGTCTGCTGACTTTGGATCTGTTCTCACTGCTGCTGCAGCTCCTTCAGTTAAGTGTGCAGACATTGTGTGTTTCTGTTTGTTTGCTGACTGGATCCGAGGCGACCCCGGTTCCGTCCATATTCTGAGCAGGGCACCGGTGGCTGTACCCCTTCCACTATTGTAGGGGTTACAGTGGTCATCAGCCTTAGGTACGCGGGCATGTCTCGATCCACCATCTGGATCTGGACATGTGCTTAGCAGCATAGGGAGAGCTTTTAGGGTCTGACAGGGGTCACCCTTTATCCTCCCTAGTTTGGGTCCGGTCAGTAGCTAATTCACTGTGTATGCTCTTGTTGCTCACATACAGTCGTGACACTGACAGATTTGTAGGGTTTTTGCCAAGAAGAGTGGGCAAATCTTGCCAAGTCAAAATGTGCCATGCTGATAGACTCATACCCAAAAAGACTGAGTGCTATAATAAAATCAAAAGGTGCTTCAACAAAGTATTAGTTTAAGGGTGTGCACACTTATGCAACCATATTATTTTATATTTATATTTTTTCTTCCCTCTACCTAAAAGATTTCAGTTTGTTTTTTAATTGAGTTGTACAGTTTATAGGTCACATTAAAAGTGGAAAAAGTTCTGAAATGATTTATCTTTGTTTCATTTTTTTACATCACAGAAACCTGACATTTTAACAGGGGTGTGTAGACTTTTTATATCCACTGTATGTCACGGGTCCTTAAGTGGTTAAAGCATTTTATTTATTGTCTGTGAAATGTTTGCATTTTTATATTATTTTTGAATACACATAGTCCTTTCTTATTTTGAAAATGTTATCACAGCTTAAATTTCATTTTTAAAGCAAGATTAGTAAAATATATACTTCTAAATTATTCTGTCAAACACAAAGTTACATAAAGGAAAATATGTCTGCAAAGAGACAAGAACCAATCTTAACAATCCTTCTGTAAGGTTTCTCTAGACACTTTATTTCTAATTATGCTTAAGACATTCTTTGTGCTTTCAGTAGATAATATATATTTGACTCACCCCCAGAAAGCTGTTTGAATACGTATTGCAATTTGTTCTCAGCTTTCAAAGATTCCGGCAGCTTCCTCTCTTTGTTCTCAAACTGCTCAGTGTTCAAATGGATGAAGTGTCAAAAGGAATTAGATTAAATGGTGGCAGAAATCCCTCAAGAAAAAGATTAAAATACATGGAAAAAAAGTCGGTCTTATGAATTTCCATTTTGTAACTAAACCTTTACGCATAACTGATTATTGTCATAATGAGAATGAGTAGAAGATCTTTGATAATTTCAAGAATATCAGGCATACAATGAATTCCATGGTTCAAGGATAGGTTTACATTAATTAGTGGATTCAACTGAATAAACAGCAGCATTGAGACATAAAATAAAAATCTAAATTGAAATGTTCCTGCATGTGGCTTAGCTGACTCTGTGACCTCTTAACTAAAATTTGCATAAAAGAATTATCAAACATTTAGTTATTTTTCTAGAAAATCCTTGATAAATTACAACATGCATTTAACGCATAGTTATCTGGGGATTACAAGGATTACAAACTAAGTATTCACGACTCAAATATTGGCTCATTTAACCTCCATTTATTAGACTGCCTAAACTATGTTTGAGAGATTTATTTTGTAGTACGTCTTTTTATGTCAAAAATGGAAGACAAAAGAAAAAGGAAATGTTCTATTGGAAAGTATTGGTGGATGTTTCCCTTCTCTTTTGTACTAGGATTCCCACTTTCAGTTACCAAAAAATGTGTACAGATGAATGGCTCTCCCAAACATAGTATTCTCAATTTTCTTATGAGTACCATATGGTGTTCTATACGGGAATCATATGGGTGCCTTCTTCATAATCAGTCTTCCTTGCCAATAGCTTATGTGTATAAAATGCTACTTGTAGGATAAAAAATAAAGATTTTTGCACTTGGATCCAATGCAATTTCTCAACCTTGTCAATAGGAAGATAGGTATGTATATGATATGTGATAAGGCATAACACTTTCCTTTCATACAGAGGTACACAGATTACCTGTTATACAAAACGGAATATTCTTGGTTAATATTATTGCCACATTATAACTCCCTAAGGGTAAGGTCAGCTTATGCTGCATGTCATGCCTACTCACTTTAGCCAACATCCATGCAAAAAAAGGTAGTATTCAAACAAGATAACATCCACCCACACATTGCCCACCGTTGTCTGATCAGTGACCAAGCATCACTGGCAGGTTGTGCTCAAGTTTTCCAGGTATAATTTTTTCATTTACCGCTAGTATATATGTCATAATCAAATGTTTTTTTTATTTCAGTGTTATTTACTTGTTTACATTTTTTATGTTACATGTTTCAAAGCAGGCTCTAAAAGTTCAATTAGTAAAAGATTGACTGTATCTCACCTTGTGCTTATTCCTAAAACACAATTCTTTATAGTCCCAGGAGGGATTGTCTGCTTGGGTTTGTTAGCCAAATGCTGACACATTTACATGAGCCAATAAACAGAAATAACCATTTGTATGAATATTCTTTCCTGATAAAATGGCCTTATCATTTGCCCTATTAAATGGGCCTTAAAGGGAATGTGTCATCAGAAAACGAACTATTGTTTAGGTTAAGTTTATATTTATTTTATATTCTCTGTCCCTATCTGTAACGGATCCCCTTCCGTTAATGGACGCTTCCTAGCTTGCGCCGAGGACCACAAGCACCGCACTGGACACCACAACCACCGCAGACTCCACTACCGCCGTAGCTTAACTGGAGCCGCGCCGTCTTCCTTCCACCCTGAATGAACCTCCAGCATTCAGGACCGTGTGGGAAAGATCTCTCCTCCAGGGAATATGCAGAGCATAGCAATCCCCAGCGTGATGCAGCAATTCCCTCCAATAACGAGACGAGGCTGCGTTTTGAAGGGTTAGAAAAAACGTGAACTGAACTGAACTCTTTATTGAGGGCTACCCGCCCGTATTTATGCAGGACCCCACAATGCATCATGGTTTCCTCCTCTCTGCCCTGGAGACACCCGAAGAGTAATTCAATTATTTCTCAGAACAAAGGGAAATCACCAATACACATGTGGGAACAACAGGGCAGGAATCACCACCCAAATACACAAAATCCTCCCTTCTGTCTGGGATATAATTATGGATTAACATAACTATCACAGACAGTAAAAATACAGTTTTTAAACATACAATGTAACTTTAAAACCATACATTCCATCTCCATAAAAATTACATATTTAAACTCAGCATACATCAAACATAAACACTTCCAAAAATCACACAAATCCCTCGAGCGGATCAAAAGTTAAGTGGATGACCGACCGCAAGCACAATTTCCTGCCCAAAACAGTTCCATAGATTCTTTAGTATACACCGCTGACCGCGTTCGGTCCTATTAACAGTCCAGACATGCGGCATAGTTCTGTTCTTGAAGGGTAATATGTCCCGGGGCCATAGTCGTAGGGCAGGAGGCTAGCCATAAGTTTTCTAGTGGCAAATGGCAGTTTGCAAATGGCAGTTTGTCACACTATCTATGCAGTATTTAACACAAAATCCTAAAGTCATGCAATTTTCACGCTGGCCTCTGGGCTTAAAATACACTCTAGTCTTCAACATTGAAATTTCAACACCAAGAAGGAAGAACTCATGGAGTTGTGGAAATCACAGGACTTGTAGACATGTAAATGATATGCAAATGATAAAAAAAATGGAAAGAAAATATTTAGATTTATTCAGCATTGAGTGGGAGTGCCATACGCAGAAATACATGCACTTACATGCCTTTGTATGCTATCAATTAGGTTATTAATGGTTGTCTGAGATATGATATGCCACTCTGAATGCATTTGGAGAAGTAAATCATCAAGATGATGTAATCCATAGTAGTGCATTTAGGGATCACAGGCTGTTCACAGTAGCACAAGCAACATGTGGCATGGCATTGTCCTGTTGAAAAAAAAGCTCCTGGGAGACTTGGAGCATTGGTTATACCAATGGTTCCAAAAACCAAATCAATGTAACACAGAGCTATTGGTGTACTGGAAATGAAGACTAGAGGGGTCTGGCTACCATACCTTATGCCAATCCACACCATAATCCTAGAAGTAGCACTGGTGTGACATTTCTCTGTGAAAGCCTCTTCATGGTGTTGCTAGCACGGCTGTCATTGCATCCACAGACAAAATAATAATTGAATAAGAGGTGTGAGGGATTAGCTCTTTCTCTGGGGTCATTTGCACAATCATCTCCACAACAGCCGGGTTGCAGGTCCAAATGTGAGGTTTATTTTCACAGAACAAAATAACAAAACAAACAACTTGCCCGTCTGGGCTGTAACTAAACGGTAGTATTCCTACCTCACTTATAACACCGTTTACACACGGTACGACCGTGCGGCTTTTCCAGCCTTTGCTCCAGCACTTTCTAGGCTGTAACAAAGTCCAGTCCTTTTGGGGGATTGTTGCCCAAAAGTCCGCCTGTCTCTGGTCTTGCGACAGTCACTTCCCGGACTTTGCGGAGTCCCCCAACGTTCCGGCTAACACCTAGCCCCATTTCAAGACCTTGGCCTTAGCTTCTTCTGCCTCTGTTTCATTGAAGTCACCATTCACTTTATTAGCCTTTTTATCCTTCACGGACATGGGACCATATCCTTGCTTTCTTAACTCCTACTCCTCTTTCTTATCAAGGTTGGAGGCAGTGGGGACATCGGGATCTTCACCAGACTTGTCGCATTCTGGCAAACCCTCCAGAGGTTCACTCAGGATATTGTTCCCCAATCGTTTAGGCTCTAGGAGAGCCATCTCACAGTAGTAGGCACCATCTGCATGTTGGTCGTCTGTCTCTTGGTATTTCTTCTCCAGCAGACTGCTGGCTTTCTGTAAGGCACTGACGGCAGAGGGAATATCTTTTATGACAAGTTCCTGGCTACTCATTGCCACAAGTCTCTTGGCCTTTGCATTCACATCAGCCCCATCAGCGGGCTCAGCAGAAAGATCTTCCACCTTCTACGCTTCGGTCGGCATCGCAGCGCCACCATCTCCAGATCCCTTCTTAACAGGCTCTGGCTTAGGCTTTTCCAACTCATCTCGCTCCTCTTGCGCTTCCTCAAGGGCTCTAGCCAAGGAAAGGGCCTTGATCTCTCTTTCCCGAGGATCCGTCTTCGCTTGGTCATGTTCTTTGGCATATCGGGCCAAGATGTATTTCTCTTCAGCCCGGGGCTGGTCAAACATTTTCAGTTTTTTCTTAGTTTTTTGCACCAGTTTGTTGGAAGCGCCCCGCTCTTGGGCCTCCTGGTCCAACTGCTCCTCGCCGGGTACTGCGGCAGCAGATATAGGAGTATCACCATTCTTTTCCAGAGACCCTGTGAAGACAGCTAGTCTCTTCTTTATCAGATCTAGGGACCGTATAGAGAGGGAGAAATCATCTTTTTGCTTGTAGCTGTACCGACATGTCAGGTCATTTACCATGGCCTGGGTATATGTCTCAGACACTAGGCTGAAATCTCCCCACTTAACTCTCGTCATGTCAGATACAACTGTCAACTGGTCGCTACTTGTAACCAACTCAACTTTGCAAGACTTCGACCTGGTAGCTTCCCTCTCAGAGTTGCTAATGGTCACAGCACATACATCCTCTAGGGGCTCTGCCGAATTAATCCTTACCTGGGACATTACTTTATTGCCCATAAAACTCTGTGGAATAAAGGGCTAGCCGACTGCCTTAATGAATACTTCTGTTCAGTTTTTACAAAAGAAAAAGGAGAAGGACCTCCACTAGAAAGAATGACTAATAAATCGTTTGATGCATGTATCTTTACAGAGGAAGATGTTCTAAGTTTGCTGTCTAAGGTGAAGACAAATAAGTCACAGGGGCCTGATGAGATACACCCAAAATTATTAAAAGAGCTTAGTGGTGAGCTGGCAAAACCGTTAACAGATTTATTTAACCAATCATTAGTAACAGGAGTCGTCCCGGAAGATTGGAAATTGGCAAATGTCGTGCCCATTCACAAGAAAGGTAGTAGGGAGGAATCGAGCAACTATAGACCAGTGAGTCTGACATCAATAGTAGGCAAATTAATGGAAACCCTATTAAAGGATAGGATTGTGGAACATCTAAAATCCCATGGATTGCAAGATGAAAAACAACATGGGTTTACTTCAGGGAGATCATGTCAAACAAATCTTATAGATTTTTTTGACTGGGTGAATAAAATAATAGATGGTGGAGGTGCAGTAGACATCGCATATCTAGATTTTAGTAAGGCTTTTGACACTGTCCCACATAGAAGACTTATCAATAAACTGCAGTCATTGAGCATGGACTCCCATATTGTTGAGTGGATTAGGCAGTGGCTGAGGGACAGACAACAGAGGGTTGTAGTCAATGGAGAACATTCAAAACAAGGTCATGTTACCAGTGGGGTTCCACAGGGATCTGTACTGGGACCGATTTTGTTTAATATCTTCATAAGTGATATTGCAAAAGGCCTCGCTGGTAAGGTTTGTCTTTTTGCTGATGACACAAAGATAGGTAACAGGGTTGATGTTCCTGGAGGGAAACGCCAAATGGAAAAGGATTTAGGAAAACTAGAAGAATGGTCAGAACTCTGGCAACTGAAATTTAATGTGGATAAGTGCAAGATAATGCACCTGGGGCGTAAAAACCCAAGGGCAGAATATAGAATATTTGACACAGTCCTGACCTCAGTATCTGAGGAAAGGGATTTAGGAGTAATTATTTCAGAAGACTTAAAGGTGGGAAGACAATGTAATAGAGCAGCACGAAATGCCAGCAGAATGCTTGGATGTATAGGGAGAGGTATAAGCAGTAGAAAGAGTGAAGTGCTTATGCCGCTGTACAGAACACTGGTGAGACCTCACTTGGAGTATTGTGCGCAGTACTGGAAGCCATATCTCCAGAAGGATATAGATACTCTAGAGAGAGTTCAGAGAAGAGCTACTAAACTAGTACATGGATTGCAGGATAAAACTTACCAGGAAAGGTTAAAGGACCTTAATATGTATAGCTTGGAAGAAAGAAGAGACAGAGGGGATATGATAGAAACTTTAAAATACATAAAGGGAATCAACTCGGTAAAGGAAGAGAGCATATTTAAAAGAAGAAAAACTACCACAAGAGGACACAGTTTTAAATTAGAGGGGCAAAGGTTTAAAAGTAATATAAGGAAGTATTACTTTACTGAGAGAGTAGTGGATGCATGGAATAGCCTTCCTGCAGAAGTGGTAGCTGCAAATACAGTGAAGGGGTTTAAGCATGCATGGGATAGGCATAAGGCCATCCTTCATATAAGATAGGGCCGGGGGCTATCCATAGTATTCAGTATATTGGGCAGACTAGATGGGCCAAATGGTTCTTATCTGCCGACACATTCTATGTTTCTATGTTTCTATGGAGACTGCATGTCCACCTCTGGTACGTGTGATACACCCTCTAGGACTGCTACCCTTTCTTGCACATTCACCAGAGTAGGATTGCTCCACTCAGTGCTCACAACATTTATCTGCACCTTGTACATGTGGTACACCTTCTAGCATTGCCTCACTTTCCTGTACGTTTATCACAAAGGGTTCCTTCAGCTGTGTGCTCTAACCATCAATCAACATCCCTACCACATATACAATTAAGCCATCAGGGGTAGCCTAGCCTTGGTCACAGGCATTTTGGGCAACACAATACCCTTCTCCCCTGCAGACTCCTGTGAGGGAGCAAATGCAACAGGCTTACCCACCTGTTCAGACACCGCGGTTTCCACATAGACACATCCCCTTGCGACAGTTCCTTGCCTCTGGGACTTACCACCTGCCGGCCCAGCAGGTAGCAACTGTCGTCGGCGTACTGTCCCGGGGGTCTGACAGCCCAATAAATACAGGAATGTTCTTACCGCCTGATGTCGCGGATTCTGCAGTCTCTGGAGATGAAGATATCCCAAGATCATCTCTCCCGAGATCTCCAGCCTTCTCTGGGTTCCTGGTACCACGACCACCGGCAGACTCCTTACTGCAGTCGTTGCCACCGGAAACCACATGGCCTGGAGCCCGTGCCTCTCCCGGACGGTCACTCCAGGCGCACCCTTTAGGACCTTGTGCACAATCACAGGAAACACAGGCACCGCACCGCTCTCCACCTCTTTGTCTTCCCGATGGTTGCCCTTGACAACGGCATAGGTCCACTTTCCTCTGGAACTTCAAGCACACCACCTTGGACGCTTACAGAGGGTCCACTCAATGTTGGAGAATTTGTCTCGCGGGCCGACTGCAATTGCGCCCTCAGCGCCTCCCGCTCTACATCAAAACACGCCATTTCACTTGGGCCATAACCCAGCTCCTTGGCCAGGTTTTCTTGCCGATTTATATGCTACCACTGTCTGGCATATTCTGTCATAAAAGTTACCTTAACAGACATTTTCGGCAACCAAGTCCGCTTAGCCAGAGACCCAAAAATAAAATATATATACAGTACAGACCAAAAGTTTGGACACACCTTCTCATTCAAAGAGTTTTCTTTATTTTCATGACTATGAAAATTGTAGATTCACACTGAAGGCATCAAAACTATGAATTAACACATATGGAATTATATACATAACAAACAAGTGTGAAACAACTGAAAATATGTCATATTCTAGGTTCTTCAAAGTAGCCACCTTTTGCTTTGATTACTGCTTTGCACACTCTTGGCATTCTCTTGATGAGCTTCAAGAGGTAGTCCCCTGAAATGGTTTTCACTTCACAGGTGTGCCCTGTCAGGTTTAATAAGTGGGATTTCTTGCCTTATAAATGGGGTTGGGACCATCAGTTGCGTTGAGGAGAAGTCAGGTGGATACACATCTGATAGTCCTACTGAATAGACTGTTAGAACTTGTATTATGGCAAGAAAAAAGCAGCTAAGTAAAGAAAAACGAGTGGCCATCATTACTTTAAGAAATTAAGGTCAGTCAGTCAGCCGAAAAATTGGGAAAACTTTGAAAGTAAGGGCTATTTGACCATGAAGGAGAGTGATGGGGTGCTGCGCCAGATGACCTGGCCACCACAGTCACCGGACCTGAACCCAATCGAGATGGTTTGGGGTGAGCTGGACTGCAGAGTGAAGGCAAAAGGGCCAACAAGTGCTAAGCATCTCTGGGAACTCCTTCAAGACTGTTGGAAGACCATTTCAGGGGACTACCTCTTGAAGCTCATCAAGAGAATGCCAAGAGTGTGCAAAGCAGTAATCAAAGCAAAAGGTGGCTACTTTGAAGAACCTAGAATATGACATATTTTCAGTTGTTTCACACTTGTTTGTTATGCATATAATAAGCAAAAATACAAGGAGAGCAGGACGCCATTACAGGGGAGCTTCAAGCACCAATGGCAACAAGGTCCCAGGTATAAATGAGACTTTGCTATACAACATATCATCTAAAAATTTAACTCCAGTCCAGTTACAATTGTTGCAAAAAGGTCTTTCTTTTAGTCCTACTGAAGCTTTTGATAGCTTCCAATTTGACATGGATTGTCGCCGTTTTTTTAGGAGTATACGTTTAAAGGCACATTTTGCAACCAAAGATATGTCGGTCTATACATCTGTTACACCTGTACATGATTGCTTGACCTTAAACCAATTTGGTCTGAGACTGAAAAGTAATTTTCAGCCCCCAAAAATTCACCATTCAGCAGAGACCTACATATCATTGGTGCAGAGAGATTTTAGTGCGATTATCTCTGATTTCCAACACGAGGGTTTAGTTTTTGCGCATAATTTATCCAAGGAGGAAAGACATGCATTACGCACTATACTTGATGATAAATCAGTTATTTTTAAACCTGCAGATAAAGGAGGTTCGTTGGTAATGTTAGACAGGGAATATTATGATTCAGAAATTTTAACACAACTGTCGGACCGGGATACATATCACCCCTTGGATAGGGATCCGGTTTTTGACATTAAACGCAAATTGTCTGAGATTGTATACGCACATAAAGATACAGGTCTATTAGATGATAAATTGTGCCAATTTCTGATTAACCAATATCCGGTTACCCCTGTATTATATACGTTGCCAAAAATTCACAAATGTTTGACAGCCCCCCCCGGTCTGCCAATTGTAGCCTCCAATGACTCTATTTTGTCTGCACCTGCCATGCTTATAGAGAAAGTATTAACTCCGCTGACAAAAAAAACTCCCTCTTTTTTATTAGATACCAACCAATTTTTGTCTGATATTAGAAGCATACATTTTGAGACAGGAGATTTTTTAGTTACTTACGATGTATGCAGTTTGTACACCTCTATTGAACATGTGAAGGGCCTTGTCGCTGTGGAATGGATCCGGAATTCTCTAGTTATAGTACACAAGAAAAACGTTTTTTTCTACAATTACTACAATTGGTTCTAGAGGAGAATTATTTTTTATTCCAGGACACATTCTTTAAGCAGAAACGGGGGACCGCGATGGGCTCGCACGCCGCACCGCCATACGCAAATAGCTATATGGCCTGGTTTGAAGAACATTTTGTATACAATAATTCGCTATATATGCAATCTTGTATTTTTTGCGTCGATTTATAAACAACATTTTTTGCGTATGGCGGGGCGGCGACGAGTCCCTCGAGCAGTTTACTGAATATTTGAACAACATATGGCCTGAATTATCTTTCACAGTTCAAAGTGATCTGAACAAAATTTATTTTTTGGACACTTGGGTAATAAAAGGCCGTTACAACTCCATACAGACTGATTTGCACATTAAAAAAATAGACAAAAATAGCCTGTTACATTATTCTAGCAATCACTCACCATCAGTGAAGAAATCTTTGCCTCTCTCACAATTCAGACGTATTGAAAGAATTGTGTCAGATGAAACATTGAGGGACACTAGACTAGAAGAGATGGCAGATAGATTCTCCTCCAGGGGTTATCCGAGATCCTTGTTGGATTCTGGAATAAAGAAATGTAGTGGCAGAGTTGACATAAGAAGACCTTGTAGTGACAATAGACGGTAACCGTTCATTGTCAAATATCATCCATGGATCAATAAGTTTTGCCACGTGATCAATAAACATTGGGGGATTGTGCGTGCTGCTTACCCGGATGTTGTTGAATTCAGAGATGTTCCCATGATCTGCTATAAAAGAACAAAAAACATTAGGGACACAATTGTTAAAGCAGACATAGGTGGTACTATTAATATGCCACGCCAACTTTTTCTTTATACTCCTAAGAAGGGCACCTTCCCTTGTTTGCAGTGTGTCCATTGTTCTGCAGTGATTAAGGGTGAATTCTTCTCCCATCCGCACACAGGTAAAAAATTCCCAGTTTTTTACCTGTGACAGCAATTATGTAGTGTACCTGTTGAAGTGCCCTTGTGGCCTTGTGTACATTGGTGAGACATCTACCAGAATGAAAGATAGGTTTAGTAACCACAAGTCCAGCATACGGAAGAAAAATCTACTATTACCAATTCCCTTTCATTTTGATAGATATTCTCACAATGTATCACAATTAAGATTTCAGATTATTGAGCAGGTTCAGCAACCACGTAGAGGTTCCTTTATGCAGATAGCTACAAAATATCCATTAGCATTGTGATCATGCATTACAATGCCTTATGGATCATGTCTTCAGTTGTAACCTTTTTGTTTTGTATATACAAGTTACCATGGTAACGTGACGTCAACACGTCTGAACGCCGGTGATGGCGCACTATTTAAATGTATTTGTAACCCATGTTCATTATGCTTGACAAAGGCTCACTGTTGAGCCGAAACACGTGTTGCTTTGAGTAGCGCTGTATCCATGCTTTTATGCTTTCAATAAAGCAATCATTCAACTAGCAGTGAAGTGCCGGTCTTTTCTTGAATATTGAAGCGGGTTTCTTCATACCCTGGACGCGAGCACCACGACACATGTGGAGGAGTGCGTACAAAAAATAGTGGTAGGTTGTGGTGGCTCACTAGCAAGTAGTTAAGGTATGGTGCTGCAAGCTCATATAGAGGGAATCACCCCACCCTCTCTTAAAGGCAAATGTAGTAATAGGAAAATGAGCGAGCACTCATACACTTGGCAACCAGATTGACATGTGCAGAAAATATTTATTAAATCCCCATAAAATACAAGTAATAAAATTTATAAGAACAATGTAGCAATAATATACAACATTACAGTCACATATATTGTGGTGGATATGATCGACACTATATTCATATGACTCAAAAGTGTCGATAAATTCAATAGTATATATCTCACGAAAAAACTTCAAGTATATGCTGTTATTTGAGAAGAGGGGGTATTATCTTCTAGCGCTCTATCCCAATTTGGGAAACTGAATGTCACTGAAAATGTTGTGGGTGTATTCACTGGGAGCGCAACATGTTCATAAAGTGTCCACAGGAATCCTGATAATGTGAAAAGTCTCTTATAGCATATCCTTTTAAGGTCGATATGAGCTTTGAATTGAAGAAAACTTTAAATCGATATTTGGCTTACCGTCTAGTGTCTGCTGTCTCCCTATTGCTTCAATGGAGCTTTAAATATTTGCCGGCTTATTCAGTCGCTCCATACAGCAAGCTGGTTTAAATTTTGCGGGAGTTCCAAAGATCGCAGGAGTTGCCACTCTGTTCCGCAATTTCCTTTGGTGCAGCTTTCGACGATAAGAATAGTTAATCCTTTACTGTAGAGATTTTCTTCTGTATGGCCATACAGTATTATCGGAGGCTTTTCAATGCAGGTACATCACTTGTTTCACCATACGCGTTACGGGTAGATTCACTCTCCCTTCCTCAGTGGTCCAATATATGTGACTGTAATGTTGTATATTATTGCTACATTGTTCTTGTATTTTATGGGGATTTAATAAATATTTTCTGCACATGTCAATCTGGTTGCCAAGTGTATGAGTGCTCGCTCATTTTCCTATTACTACATGTGGAGGAGTGCCGACTGTTTCGCATCGTTTGTGTTAATTCATAGTTTTGATGCCTTCATAGTCATGAAAATAAAGAAAACTCTTTGAATGAGAAGGTGTCTCCAAACTTTTGGTCTGTACTGTATATATTTTTTTTCAGTCAGTCTCTCACCAGGCTTCTGGCCCTTTAATCTCCACACAGCGACTCCTTTGTAACCCAGCAAAAAGTGTCCAGAACAGCACGAGCAGCACCTGCTCCTTTCGGTGATGTCGTTGCCCCTTGCAACCACTTTGCCTTCCTTCAGCAGGGACGCCTCCCCGCATCCGACACCAATTGTGAGGGATTATCCTCCATCTGACAGGGAAGCTGTGGAGCCTCTGTGTTTGGAGATCTAAGGATGTGTGCCGTGCTAAAGGGCTGAGAGCCGCATTGCTGGGAAGCAGGCCCCTAAAGTCTGTTGTGGACTGCTGCTGACAAAACCACTGACAAGGTGAATGTTTTTTGTTCTGTGAATTTGCCATAGTGTGAATGAACACCAAGACTGTGAACGGTCATTTTGTGTTTCCTTATGTGTGAATAAACACTGAACTGTTTAAGTTAAAGACTTTGTTTTTGCCTCTGGACTTTGTCCACTAATCTGCCTACCAGAGCGAATCCCCACAGAGGATAGACCTCCATTCCAGCTTCCATTGCCATCTTGCTGTGCACCATGATAGCCTTGGAGAGCAGTGTCATGTGGTTAGTAGAACACTTGTAGATGGATATCTGGCTCCGTGTGGTGAAAACTAGAGGTAGGCAAATCGAGTCTGAATGAATAAGATTTGTTATAAATTTCACAAAATATTCTGCTACCAAATGAATCTGAAGTTTTGGCCATTTGCTATGGACGAATTGCACAAAATGGCACCCCTGTCATTTTAGAGTGAAAATAAGTGGGAAACAGAGCAGGAAGGATGAAGATGGAGGGTCACATGACCCTGGGAAGGAGGAGTCTTGCCCTTATTGGCACAGAGGCTGACAGACCAATCAGAGGCTGGTCCTTGTGTCCTTGCGCTTGCTCCGAAGTCACAAATGCCATTCCGAGCACAGCTTTCAATGTGAGAGGACATGGGTTGAATGTGTGTGTGTCAAAAAGGCATTACACACTCAGGAATCGTCCGTTGTAGGAACAGTATAGGGACATGTTTATTAAGGTAGATTGAATCAATAGGTAGAAAAGTCCACGTTTTATCATACAGGGGAAATATAGATTTGCTCAGAGTTCTGTGTGTGTCTTTTATACTGAAGACGGCTGCTGCAAGTGGAAAGCGTCACACTGCAATAGCCAAAATCCTGTGATGCTTGCAGAAACATATTTTTTTTCAGCAGCCAACCAGCTAGCCTTTTTTATTTTTTTAATTCTGAAGCTTCTACAGTTCATAAGTGTTTTATAGGCATATTTCCAGGCAATTCCAGCACCACAGCATACATTTCACTGGCTATGCTGCACATTTTACTTTCTAAAAACCAGTTGCAATTCTGCTACCATTTAAAATTGCACAGTTCAACGCATTGTACTATTGCATTAATATAGTAGTTAAATTCATGGCATTGTACTACTATGTTCATATATCAGTTCTATTTATTATACCGTTGCGTTAATATACCAGTAAAATGTAATGCATTAAACTGTTACATTAAAAGGGTTTTGCGAGATCTTTAACCCCGTAAGGACTTATGACGTACCGGTACGGAATGTTTCCCGAGTCCTTAAGGACCTATGACGTACCGGTACATCATAACTTTAAAACTAGATTGCGGCAAGGGGTTAATAGGAACAGGATGTCCGCTGAAATCATTCAGCGGGCATCCTGTCACAACGCCGGGGGGGGGGGGTTATGTGACCCCCCGTATCGGCAATCGCCGCAAACCGCAGGTCAATTCAGACCTGCAGTTTGCGGCTTTACCTGAGGTTTGCGCCATCGGGTCCCCATGCGGCTGTAGGGGGCACATAATGGCATGGAAGGCAGTGCGATGCCTTCCTGAGGCATCGCTGCTGTCTTCCTGTGACGTGCCTGTGAGATCCAGCCCCCTGGATCTCACAGGCCGGAGGCTGTATGAGTAATACACACAGTGTACAGGGGATTAGACCCCCAAAAGTTCAAGTCCCAAAGTAGGACAAAAAATAAAGTGAAAAAAAAAAGTTGAAAAAATAATGTTTTCCCCCCAAAAAATTTAGTTTCAAGTAAAAATAAACAAAAATGTCATTTTCCTCAAATAAAGTTTAAAAAAATTGGTAAAAAATAGGGGGGAAAAAAAGTATACATATTAGGTATCGCCATGTCCGTATCGACCAGCTCTATAAACATATCACATGACCTAACCCCTCAGATGAACACCGTAGAAAATAAAAAATAAAAACTGTGCTAAATATACAATTTTTTTGGTCACCTTACATCACAAAAAGTAAGACAGCAAACGATCAAAAAGGCATTTGCCCACCAAAATAGTACCAATCTAACCGTCACCTCATCCCGCAAAAAATGAGCCCCTACCTGAGACAATGGCCCAAAAAATAAAAAAAATAAGGCTCTCAAAATATGGAGACACTAAAACATGATTTTTTCTTTGTTTCAAAAATATTATTGTGTAAAACTTACATAAATAAAAAAAAAGCATACATATTAGCTATCGCCACGTCCGTATCGACCGTCTCTATAAAAGTATCACATCACCTAACCCCTCAGATGAACACCCTAAAAAATAAAAAAATAAAAACTGTGCTAAATAAACAATTTTTTGTCACCTTACATCACAAAAAGTGTAATATCAAGCGATCAAAAAGTCACACGCACCCCAAAATAGTGCCAATAAAACCGTCATCTCATCCCGCAAAAATAATACCCTACCCAAGGTAATCGCCCAAAAACTGAAAAAATTATGGCTCTCAGATTATGGAAACACTAAAACATGATTTTTTTTGCTTCAAAAATAAAATCATTGTGTAAAACTTACATAAATAAAAAGAAAGTATACATATTAGGTATCGCAGCGTCTGTAATAACTTTCTCTATAAAAATATCACATGACCTAACCCCTCAGGTGAATACCGTAAAAAAATTAAAATAAAAACGGTGTAAAAAAAAACTTTTTTTGTCACCTTACATCACAAAAACTGTAATAGCAAGCGATCAAAAAGTCACACGCACCCCAAAATAGTGCCGACCAAAAACTGAAAAAATTATGGCTCTCAGACTATGGAAACACTAAAACATAATTTTTTTTAATTCAAAAATGAAATCATTGTGTAAAACTTACATAAATAAAAAAAAAGTATACATATTAGGTATCGCAGCGTCCGTGACAACCAGGTCTATAAAAATATCACATGATCTAACCTGTCAGATGAATGTTGTAAATAACAAGAAATAAAAATGGTGCCAAAACAGCTATTTCTTGTTACCTTGCCTCACAAAAAATGTGGTATAGAGCAACCAAAAATCATATGTACCCTAAACTAGTACCAACAATACTGCCACGCTATCCCGTAGTTTCTAAAATGGGGCCACTTTTTTGGAGTTTCTACTCTAGGGGTGCATCAGGGGGGCTTCAAATGGGACATGGTGTAAAAAAAAACAGTCCAACAAAACCTGCCTTCCAAAAACCGTATGGCATTCCTTTCCTTCTGCGCCCCACCGTGTGCCCGTACAGCGGTTACGACCACATATGGGGTGTTTCTGTAAACTACAGAATCAGGGCCATAAATATAGAGTTTTGTTTGGCTGTTAACCCTTGCTTTGTAACTGAAAAAATTTATTAAAATGGGAAATCTGCCAAAAAAGTGAAATTTTGAAATTGTATCTCTATTTTCCATTAATTCTTGTGGAACACCTAAAGGGTTAACGACGTTTGTAAAATCAGTTTTGAATACCTTGAGGGGTGTAGTTTCTTAGATGGGGTCACTTTTATGGAGTTTCTACTACTTGAGTGGTGTAGTTTATAGAATGGGGTCATTTTTGGGTGGTTTCTATTATGTAAGCCTCGCAAAGTGACTTCAGACCTGAACTGGTCCCTAAAATTTAGTTTTTGAAAATTTCAGAAAAATTTCAAGATTTGCTTCTTAACTTCCAAGCCTTGTAACATCCCCAAAAAATAAAATATCATTGCCAAAATGATCCAAACATGAAGTAGACATATGGGAAATATAAAGTATAAACTATTTTTGGAGGTATTACTATGTATTATAGAAGTAGAGAAATTGAAACTTGGAAATTTGCAATTTTTTACAAATTTTTGGTAAATTTGGTATTTTTTTTATAAATAATTATTTTTTTTTTACTTCATTTTACCAGTGTCATGAAGTACAATATGTGTCGGAAAAACAATATCAGAATGGCCTGATTAAGACAAAGCGTTTTAAAGTTATCAGCACTTAAAGTGACACTTGTCAGATTTGCAAAAAATGGCCAAGTCCTTAAGGTGAAATAGGGCTGCGTCCTTAAGGGGTTAAACTGATGAACTATCCTCTGGTACTTTAGACCCCCGCTGATCAGCTGTTTGGGAAGGCACCAGTGCTTGCAGTAGTGCCACAGCCTTCTCTCTGTTCACCAAGCACAATGCCATCCATTTATTGTCTGTGCTTGGTATTGCAGCTCAGCCCCATTTACTTCAATGGGCTGAGCTGCACCTAGACCATGTGACTAAAGAACGTGTCATCACATGGCCTAGGAAAAGCTGTGAGAAGGCCCCAGCGCTACTGTGAGCACTGGTGCCTTCTCAAATAACTAATTGGCGGGGGTCCCGGGTGTTTGATCCCCATCGATTACAGGTATAGGTCATCACTAGTGTTGACCACGAATATTTGAATCGTGAATTTTAATTGCGAATATCGCCACTTCGAGAATTCGCGAATATTTTGAATATAGTGCTCTATATTCGTATTCACTAATATGCTAATTGAAAATTTTTCGGAAACATTGCCACTTAGCAACATCCCTAGCAACCAATAGGAAAGTTGCCTGCCCCTTAGTGTTGATCGGGAATATTCTAATCGCAAATTTTTAACGCAAATATATTACATTGCTGATTTTCGCAATCAAGTAAATAATGAATGGAGATCTCGAATTTGCGAATTTATTGCAAATATTCAGGCAAAAATTCGCGAAATATCGCAAATTCAAATATTGCCTGTGCCACTCATCACTAGTCATCACTAAAAAGAACTCAGAAAACTCCTTTAATATACCAGATAAATTTAACACATTATATTGTTGCATTTATATACCCCCGTTATATTTAATGCATTCTGTTAATATATCAGTTAAATTTAATGCTTTATACTGTTGCATTAATAAACCATTTAGACTTAACATATTTCATTAATATACAAGTTAAACTTAGCACATTATACAATTGCATTGATATACCAGATACAGTTAATACAATATACTATTGCTTTAATATACCATTTAAAATATTGCATTGGGTTAATATACCAATTCAATTTAAAGCATTATACTGTTATGTTAAAAAGGACCTTTCATCTGGCAAAACATTGTGAACTAAGTATCATGATCTGTACAGCGGCGCCCAGGGATCTCACTGCACTTACTATTATCCCTGGGCGCCGCTCCGTTCTCCTGCTATGCCCTCCGGTATGTTTGGTCACTTGGTTATAGTAGGAGGAGACTGCCCTTGTTCTCCTGGGCGTCTCCTTCTCCTAGGCTGTAATGCTGGCTAATCGCAGCACAGAGCTCACAGCCTGGGAGAAAAAAAACTCCCAGGCTGTGAGCTCTGCGCTGCGATTGGCCAGCGCTACAGCCTAGGAGAAGGAGACGCCCAGGAGAACAAGGGCAGTCTCCGCCTACTATAACCAAGTCCCCTAAGTCTCCGCCTACTATAACCAATTGACCGAACATACCGGAGGGCATAGCAGGAGAACGGAGCAGCGTCCAGGGATAATAGTAAGTGCAGTGAAATCCCTGGGCACCGCTGTACAGATCATTACACTTAGTTCACAATGTTTTGCCAGATGAAAGGTCCTCTTTAATATACCAGTTAATATAATTTATTGCGTTAATATACTAGTTAAATTTAATGCATTATACTGTTGCTTTAATATATCACATAAATGTAATGCATTATACTTTTTACTCAATATACAATTGCTTTAATATACCAGATAAACTTAACATATTATACTATAAATTTAATGCATTATACTGTTGCCGTAATGTACCAGACAAAGTTAACACATAATATTGTTGCATTAATATACCTGTTAAATTCTAAAGTTTGGACTGTGTCAATACAACATTGTAAATTGTCAATACCAGTGTGCATGTATTCATAGAAGTGGAGAGACATTTATTTGCGCCTTTGTCTGTAGTTTAAAAAATTTTTTTGCTACCATTTAAAAGGAACCTGTCACCACAAAAATGCAATGCCTTTAATAACCTATCTACCAAACCTGTCTACCAAACTCATGTATAGGCCTCATAGTAAAATGTCTGGTAAACAGAAGGGTGGAAAATGAAAGACCTATGCCTCATTATCTGAGAGACTGAATGTGGGTGGCTGTAGCAGTGGAAATAGCAGTAGCAGCATCAGCTGTCTGCCCAGTAGTAGTAGCAGGCCACAGTTCTCACTCACTTTCGGTAGACACCAGAAAAAAGGATGACAGTCACAGCAGGATGATGTCAATATCACCTCTAAATTTGACGCTGTGCCTTTGAGCTAAGGATCACAGCTTTCCTCTTTCTCCTCTTCCTTCTTGCGGCCCCAGGGAAGCATTTCATTTACATCATTTCAGTCTTGACTGACCCCCCTAGTAGAATTTGGCATTTGGACTGCCAAGAGGAGGACCTTCAAGCAGAGTCAGGGGCCCATGCATAACTGTGTTGGTGCTAGTGGTAATATTAGTAGTAGTAGTGGCAATTGTAGACATAGCAATGGTGGTATGGGCAGTGGTAGCCCTGGTGACAGTGGCACTTGGGATAAATAAAGAGGAGGGAATCATGAGGGGGCCAAGGAGCACACAATGACATATGTCAGTCTGATAATAGTGGCAGGAAGAGTGAGGATTATGATGAGACATCAGAGGAGAAGGGTGGTGGCTGAGGTGACAATAAGGAGTGGAGGCAAAGTATGGCCTAAACCTCCAAAAGAACTGCCAGGGCCAGAACTGCTTCTATTGTGGTCAACTTGGGAACAGGTGTTGACTACAGTGCCAGACCTATGCCAAGCTTAGCTGACACTAGATCTGTGCAATTATCTCTCTTGGGCCTCATGCACACGACCGTTGTTCTGGTCCGCATCCGAGCCGCAGTTTTTGCAGCATGGGTGCGGACCCATTCACTTCAATGGGACCGCAAAAGTACTCCGTGTGCTGTCCGCATCCGTTGCTCCGTTCCGTGGCCCCGCAAAAAATATATAAAATGTCCTATTCTTGTCTGTTTTCCGGACAAGAATAGGCATTTCTACAATGGGCCACCTTTTCCGTTCCGCAAATTGCGGAAGGCACACGGGCGGCTTCCGTGTTTTGCGGATCCGCAATTTGCGGACAGCAAAAAACGGAACGGTCATGTGCATGAGACCTTAAGGCAGTTTTTCTCCACAAAATCATGAGGTTGTTATTAGTGGGGACTTTAACTACCCAGATATAGACTGGGAAACTGAAACCTGTACATCTCATAAAGGAAACATGTTCTTGGCAATAACCAAAGACAATTACCTTTCCCAACTGGTTCAGGACCTGACTACAGGGATGGCCACCCTGAACTTAGTATTAACCAATAGACCTGACAGAACAACAGATGTGCAGGTTGGAGGATACCTGGGGGATACCTGGGAAATAGTGACCATAAAATAATAACCTTCCAATTGTCATTCAAAAGAATGTTTATTCAGGGAGGAACAAAAATACGAAACTTCAAAAAAGCAAAATTTAGCCAACTAAGAGTTGGGACAAACTCCTCAAAAACACAACTACAAAATGGGAAATTTTTAAAAGTATCCTAAAATCTAGTTGTCAGAGATGCATAACTCATGAGTAGGGTTGAGCGAACCCGAACTTTAGGATTTTTGGATCCCGGACCCGAATCTGAACATTTCAGTAAAAGCTCGAGTTCGGTGTTCGGCGAGTTAATGGCGCTTTTTGAAAGGCTGCAGAGCAGCCAATCAACAAGCGTTTAACTCTGTGCCCTTAGAAGCCATCACAGCCATGCCTACTAATGGCATGGCTGTGATTGGCGAGTGCAGCATGTGATCCAGCCTCTATATAAGCTGGAGTCACGTAGCGCTGCACGTCACTCTGCTCTTAGTAGTGTAGGGAGAGGATGCTGATGCTGTGAGGGAGAGAATAGAAAATAAACTTTAATCAGAACTGCAATTGAACTCAGCGATCTACATAGATTTTGTTGTGCGGGTGCAGTGCACAATCTTTTTACCCTGCCCTGAGCCCAGTGACAGAGAAAAATAACTTTTATCCATCTGTTAGTTAGGTGGGCGGCGGCGGCCATTTTATGCAAGCTCAGTGCACCAGCACTGCATATGTGTTTTTGTGACATTCAAATCCAAGCTTGAAATATTGCAATAATAATCTGGGTTTAAAAAAACACCCATTTTTGGCAATATGCTACATCTGGTGCCTTTGCAGCATTTGTCAGTGTGCAATTTAAGCTAGAAATACAGCTATAATTATTTGGGTTTTAAAAAACACCCTTTTGGGGCAAAATACTCCATTTTACAGCCCTTGCTGCATCTGTACATGTGAAATTCAAGCATTATATACTGCTGTCATATTCTGTTAGTAAAAAAAACCACCCATTTTGGGCAAAGTACTTAATATTGAAGCCTTTGCTGCATCTGTGATTGTTAAAAGCAAGCTTGAAATACTTCAATAATTTTCTGGCTTTGAAAAAACACCCATTTTTGGCAATACCCTCCATCTGGGGCCTCTGCCGCATTAGTCAGTGTGCAATTTAAGCTAGAAATACAGCTATAATTTTCTGGGTTTTAAAAAACACCCTTTTTGGGCAAAATACTCAATTTTACAGCCCTTGCTGCATCTGTACGTGTGAAACTCAAGCGTTATATACTGCTGTCTCATTCTGTTATTCAAAAAACACCAATTTTGGGGAAAATACTTAATTTGTTGCCTTGTCTGCATCTGTCAGTGTGAAATTCAAGCGTTATATACTGCTGTTATATTCTGTTATAAAAAAAACACCCTTTTTGGGCAAAGTACTTAATATTGCAGCCTTTGCTGCATTTGTTATTGTTAAAACAAGCTTTTAATACTATAATAATTTTCAGGGTTTTAAAAAACACCCATTTTTTGCAATACCCTCCATCTGCGGCCTCTGCCGCATTAGTCAGTGTGCAATTTAAGCTAGAAATACAGCTTTAATTTTCTGTATTTTTCCTTTTTGGGCAAAATACACAATTTTACAGCCCTTGCTGCATCTGTCAGTGTGAGATACACGCTTTAGATACTGCTGTGCTATTCTGGTATTAAATAAACACCCATTTTGGGCAAAAATCTTAATTTGCGGCCTTGTCTGCATCTGTACGTGTGAGATACACCCTTTAGATACTGCTGTGCTATTCTGGTATTAAAAAAAACACCCATTTTATGCAAAAATCTTAATTTGCGGCCTTGTCTGCATCTGTACGTGTGAAATACACCCTTTAGATACTGTTGTGCTATACTGCTATAAAAAAAACCACCCATTTTGGGCAGAAATCTTAATTTTGCAGCCTTTGCTGCTGCATATGTCATTGTGAGATACACCCTTTAGATACTGTTGTTCTATTCTGTTATTAAAAAAACACCCATTTTGGGCAAGATCCTAAATTTGAGAAATATGAGGAAAGCGTCAAATAAGGGACGTGGGCCCGGTCGTGGTGCTGCTGGTGGAGCTCCTGTTGCAGGGAGAGGACGTGGTCAATCTGTGCCAGCTACACGCACAAGTTAAACACCTTTCTCAGGTGCGAGTAGGCAACAGAACCTTCAGCGGTATTTGGTTGGGCCTAATGCGGCTCTACGAATGGTGAGGCCAGAACAAGTACAGGCGATAGTAGATTGGGTTGCTGACAGTTCCTCCAGTTCCTTTACATTGTCTTCCACCCAGTCTCCCAGATCAGAGTTGGCACTTGCAGCCGATGTCCATCAGTCTTTCACCTCACCCCCTTGCAAATCAGCCAAGCAGTCTGAGCCCCAAGTCATACAGCAGTCTCTTCTGCTTTTTGATGACTCGGATGACGAAACACAGGTGCCAACTGCTGTGGCTTTCGAAAGTTTGCAGACCGACAAGGAGGGCAGGGGTGAAGACTGGATGGAAGATGATGTGGAGGACGATGAGGTCCTCGACCCCACATGGAATCAAGGTCATGCGTGCGACCTGTGTAGTTCGGAGGAAGAGGCGGTGGTCGCACAGATCCACCAGCACAGCAGAAGAGGGAGCAGTGTGCAAAAGTGGAGCGGCCGTCCCCTAGACAGTACGCCTGCTACTGCCCACCGCAGCAAGGGACCGAGCACACCAAAGCCAGCTCCAAGGAGTTCCCTGGCGTGGCAGTTCTTCAAACAATGTGCTGACAACAAGACACAAGTGGTTTGCACGTTGTGCAATCAGAGCCTGAAGCGAGGCATAAACGTTCCCAACCTGAGCACAACCTGCATGACCAGGCATCTAAGTGCAAAGCACGAGCTGCAGTGGAGTAGACACCTCAAAAACCAAGAAAGGTCTCTGGCTCCTCCTGCTTCCTCTTCTGCTGCAGTCTCGGCCTCTTCATCCACCTCTGGAGTGACAGTGCCACCTGCCACCCCGCAAACAGAGGATCTGCCAGCAACACCACCACCTGGGTCACCAAGCATCTCCACAATGTCCCATGGAAGCGTTCAGCTCTCAATCTCCCAAACACTGGGGCAGAAGAGGAAGTACCCCCCTACCCACCCGCGATGCCTGGCCCTGAATGCCAGCATTTCGAAATTACTGTCCTTTGAAATACTGTCACTCCGTCTGGTGGAGACGGAGAGTTTTAAGACGCTTATGGCGGTGGCTGTCCCACAGTACGTCGTGCCCAGCCGCCACTACTTTACCAGGCGAGCCATCCCTTCCCTGCACAACAGTGGGGGACAAAATAAGGTGTGCACTGCGCAACGCCATCTGTGGCAAGGTGCACCTCACTACGGATACGTGGACCAGTAAGCACGGTCAGGGACGTTATATCTCCATAACATCACACTGGATAAATGCAGTGGAGGCTGGGCCTGAGGCGGATAGCAGTTTTGCGCATGTCCTTCCACCACCGAGGATTGCAGGGCGCTTCAGTTTGCCTCCTGTTTCTTCCTCCTCCTACTCCGCTTCCTCATCCTCTACCGGCTCCTCATCCGATCAGCGTAACACCTTCACCACTAACTTTAGCACAGCCAGAGGTAAACGACAGCAGGCAGTTTTAAAACTTATCTGTTTGGGGGACAAACCCCACAACGCGCAGGAGCTGTGGGCGGGCCTTGAAAAACAGACCGATGAGTGGTTTGTGCCAGTGAGTCTCAAGCCCGGCCTGGTGGTGTGCCATAATGGGCGAAATCTCGTAGCAGCTCTGGGACTAGCCGGTTTGACGCACATCCCTTGCCTGGCGCATGTGCTGAATTTGGTGGTGCAGAGATTCCTTAAAAATTACCCCTATATGTCAGAGCTGCTGCATAAAAAGTGGGCCGTCTGTGTGCGCTTTCGGGGGTTCTCACCCTGCTGCTTGCCTGTCAGCGCTGCAGCGTAACTTCGGCATTCCCACTCACCGCCTCATATGCGACGTACCCACAAGTTGGAACTCCGCCTTCCACATGCTGGCCATACTGTGCGAGCAGCAGCAGGAGATGGTGGAGTTTCAGCTGCAGCAAGCATGGGTGAGTCGCTCTGCGGAACAGCACCACTTGACCACCAATAACTGGGCCTCTGTGCGAGACCTGTGTTCCTTGTTGCGCTGTTTCGAGTACTCCACCAACATCATCAGTGCCTATAACGCCGTTCTCAGTGTTACTATCCCACTTCTATGCCTCCTTGAAAAAACGCTGCTGGCGATGATGGAAGAGGATGTGGCACAGGAGGAGGAAGGGGGATCATTTCATAGGGTTTCCGGCCAGTCATTCACAAGTGGCTCCGAGGGTGGGTTCCTGCACCCACAAATGCCAGGTACACAATTGTCCAGCCAGGGCACAGTTCTGGAGGATGAGGAGCTGGAGGATGAGGATGAGGAGACAAAGGAGGAGGAACCGTGTTCACAGCAGGGTGGCACCCAGACCAGCTCATGGCCATCACTGGTGCGTGGCTGGGGGGATACAGAGGACACAGACGATACACCTCCCACAGAGGACAGCTTTTCATTGCCACTGGGCTGCCTGGCACACATGAGCGATTACATGCTGCAGTGTCTCCTCAATGACCGCTGAGTTGCCCGCATTCTAACTTGTGCTGATTACTGGGTGGCCACGCTTCTGGATCCCCATTACAAGGACATCGTACCATCCTTAATTCCCTCACTGGAGCATGATCGTAAGATGCGCGAGTACAAGCGCACGCTGGTAGATGCGTTGCTGATGGCATTCCCACCTGACAGCAGGGGCACAGTGGAAGCACAAGGCGAAGGCAGAGGAAGAGGTCGCCAATGTAACTGGGGCACCGCCAGCACCTCAGAAGGCAGGGTTAGCATAGCCAAAATGTGGAAATGCTTTGGCAGCACGCCACAACAACCAATACCACCAGCTGATATGGAACGTCTTAGCAGGAGGCAGCATTTCAGAAACATGGTGGAGCAGTATGTGTGCACACGCCTACACGTACTGTATGACGGGTCTGCCCCCTTCTACTTCTGGATCTCCAAATTGGGCACATGGCCTGAGCTTGCCCTTTACGCCTTGGAGGTGCTGGCCTGCCCTGCAGCCAGTGTATTATCTGAACGTGTGTTTAGCAAGACAGGGGGCGTCATCACAGACAAGCGCAGCCGCCTGTCCACAGCCAATGTGGACAAGCTCACGTTCATTAAAATCAATCAGACATGGATCCCACAGGACTTGTCCGTACCTTGTGCAGAATAGACATGTATACCGGTCTTAACCAGCCATTGTTATCCTACAGCGCAATTGCTCATTCTTGTATTTTGGATATTTTACACTCTTTTGGAGTGTACGCTAATAAAAATATAAATAAAAAAAGTTTCAACCAAAAACCAGTGTTGGCTACCTCGCCCTTCTCCACCGCCACTTCCACCTACACCGCTATGTCCCCCGCCTCCTCAAACTCCTACTCCATATGGACCTCCACCTGATAAATCAAGTTTTTTTTTTTTTCTGGTACGTATTTTATGTAATTTCGCTAATTTGTCTGTTACATTTTTGGGTGAGATATACCACTGCTTTACCTAGTAGACAGGTAAAAAAAATTCACTAATTTGTCTGTTACATTTTCGGGTGAAATTCACCAATTTTTGGGTGTGATATACTCCTGACAGGTAGACATGTTAATAAATTTCACTAATTTTACATTCTTGGGTGACATTTTAAAATTTTTGAATAAACCTCTGCTCTGCATAGGTAACAGGCACCAAAATTTTTAAAAATAATCTGTTCCATTGGTGGGTGAAATTAACCCATTTCTGGCGATGAAAAACCCCTGCTCTGCATAGGTGACAGGGACTTAAATTTCTAAAATTCGTCTTTAATTGGCCCTTTCATTCGATCCTTCTGCTTTAATAACTTGTCCCACATTTCCGCTCCATCCCATTGCAGCCATTGACCTCCCTTGGATGAGGTCTCCCTTTCTCACGCTCCCTCTCCGGCGTGGAACCCTGATTCGCTGATAACCGAGATCAACATGGTAGGCTCAGAAAATAACATTGAAAGTTGATAGAGAAGATATCCAAATGGATCGTGGACGTCACAGGGACGTGCAGAAGTTATCTAGAGTCAACAAAGCGGCAGCAGGGCCTCTCCTGGCTAACGTATCCAAATCCTAAATACCCCAGTGACATTCCCTACAATTTTTTTATTAATCATTACAATAACAGGGCATCTTAAGAGTCCTGTATTGTTATTTATCGTCACTACCTCCCCTAGTTGGGAGTGGATAATTGCCGCGCGGCCCCTCCTTTCCTTCAATTCTTCAGTTTTAATAGCTTCTCCCACATTACAGCTCGATCACAATTAAATTTCAGCGATTAATCTCCCTTGGATGTGGTCTCTCTTTCTCACGCTCCCTCTCTGGCGTGGAACCCTGATTCGCCACTAACTGTGATCAACATGGTAGGCGCAGAAAAGAACATCGAAAGTTGGTAGAGCAGATATTCAATTGGATTGTGAACATCATGGGGACGTGCGACATGGTGGGGCAGTATGTTTGCACACGCCTACACGAACTGACTGATGGGTCTGCCCCCTTCAACCTCTGGGTCTCCAAATTGGGCACATAGCCTGAGCTTGCCCTTTACGCCTTGGAGGTGTTGGCCTGACCTGCAGCCAGTGTATTGTCTGAACATGTGTTTAGCACGACTGGAGGGGGTTATCACAGGTTATATTTCCCCAATATATTAAAACCAAAAACCAGTGTTGGCCTCATCCACTGCCTCCTCAACCTCCTACTCCATATGGACCCGTCCTCCTAGATCAATTATTATTATTTTTAATTTTTACTTATTTTATGTTATTTAGAGTCATTTCCCTATCCACATTTGTTTGCAGAGCACTTGCCATGCTCTTAACCACATTTTTCTGGCATTTGCAGCCCTCTAGCCCTTTCCATGACATTTTTAGTGCCATTTTAGTGCTCAAAAGTTTGGGTCGCCATTGACTTTAATGGGGTTCGGGGTTAAGTTCGGGTTCCGAACTCGAACTTTTTTGTGAAGTTCGACAGAACCCGTCAAACCCGAATATCTAGGTGTCCGCTCAACTCTACTTATGAGAATAAAAGGGTAAGGAACAAGAAAAACAATATAGATAAATAGAATTATAAAGAAAGCAGTGACAAAAAGAAAGCATTTAAATCACTAAAACAGGAGGGTAGCGAGGAAGCATTGGAAAACTATAAGGAAAAAATAGAATATGTAAAAAAAATAAAAAATAAAAGCAGCCAAACTAGATACAGAGAGATTCATTGCTAAAGAGAATAAAACTAACCCTAAAATGTTCTTCAATTATATAAATGGTAAAAAATATAAATCTGAAGGTGTTGCCCCTTTACAGAGTGATGAGGGGTGAGTTGCAGACAGCGATGAGGAGAAAGCAAAGCTGGTAAATATTTTTTTCTCCACTGTATTTACTGAGGAAAATAAACTGTCAGATGAAATGCAGAATGTAAAAGTAAATTCCCCATTAAAAGTGCCCTGTCTGACCCAGAAAGAAGTACAAAGGCGTCTTAAAAAAATTAAAATAGACAAATCGCTGGGGACAGATGGCATACACCCACGTATCCTAAGAGAATTAAGTAACGCCATAACCAGACCCTTACTTCTAATATTTAAGGACTCTATACTGACATGGAGTGTTCCACAGGATTGCCACATAGCAAATGTGGTGCCAATATTCAAAAAGGGTCCAAAAATAGAGCCCGGAAACTATAGGCCGGTAAGTTTAACATCTGTTGTGGGTAAACTGAAGGTATTCTAAGAGATACCATCTTGGAGTACCTCAATGAAAATAAGCAAATAACGCCATATCAGCATGGCTTCATGTTAGATGGGCCATGTTAAACTAAATTAATCAGTTTCTATGAGGAGGTAAGTTCTAGAGTTGACCACAGAGAATCAATGGATGTCGTATATCTTGACTTATCCAAAGCATTAGATACTTTACCACATAAAAGGTTAGTATATAAAATGAGAATGCTTGGACTGGGAGAAAATGTCTCTATGTGGGTAAGTAACTGGCTCAGCGATAGAAAACAGAGGGTGGTTATTAACGGTACGCACTCAGATTGGGTCACTGTCACTAGTGGGGTACCACAGGGGTCAGTATTGGGCCCTATTCTCTTCAATATATTTATTAATGATCTGGTAGAGGGCTTGTACAGTAAAATATAAATTTTTGCAGATGCCACTAAACTGTGTAAAGTAATTAACACGGAAGAGGACAGTATACTTCTACAGATGGGTCTGGATAGATTGGAGGCTTCGGCAGAGAAGTGGAAGATGAGGTTTAACACTGACAAATGTAAGGTTATGCACATGGGAAGGAAAACTACATGTCACCAGCACATACTAAATGTTAAAACACTCGGTAACACTGACATGGAAAAGGACTTAGGAATTTTAGTGAACAGCAAAGTAATCTGTAGAAACCAGTGTCAGGCAGCTGCTGCCAAGGCCAATAAAATAATGGGTTGCATCAAAAGGGGCATAGATACCCGTGATGAAAACATAGTCCTGCCACTTTACAAATCACTATTACAGACCACACATGGAGTATTGTGTACAGTTCTGTGCTCCTGTGAACAAGTCAGACATAGCAGAGCTGTAGAGGGTTCAGACAAGGGCAACTAAAGTAATAACTGGAATGGGTGGACTGCAGTGCCCAGAAAGATTATCAAAATTAGGGCTATTCACTTTAGAAAAAACACAACTAAGGGGAGATCTAATAACTATGTATAAATATATCTGGGGTCAGTACAGTATCTCTCTCATCATCTATTTATCCCCGTGAATGTGACGACGTGACATCCTCTGCATCTGGAGGAAAGAAGGTTTGTACACAAACATAAAAGAGGATTCTTTATGGTAAGAGCAGTAAGACTATGGAACTCTCTGCCTGAGGAGGTGGTGATGGTGAGTTCACTAAAAGAGTTCAAGAGGGGCCTGTATGTATTTCTGGAGTGTAATATTTCAGTAGTTAATAGAGATGGGTTGGTAATCCAGGGAGTTATTCTGATTGCCTGGAGTCGGGAAGGAATTTTTTTCTCCTAAAGTTTTTTTTTGCCTTCCTCTAGATCAAGTTGCAGGATAACAGGCTGAACTAGATGGACAGATTTTTTTTTTCAGCCTTATAAACTATGTTATTATGTTACTAAGATTTACAGAATGAAAATAAGTCATCATAAGATCCCATGGAGAATTAGGACTGGTTAGCATTCAGAATAAGGCTACTTTCACACTTGCGTTCGGTTCCGTCTGGTGTCTGTACAGACGGATCCGCTCCTATAATGCATCCGTTCAGAACAGATCCGTCTGCATAACTGTTTTTTTCAGATCTGATTTTTCACTTCGTGAAAACTCAGATCCGACAGTATATTCTAACACAGAGGCGTTCCCATGGTGATGGGGACGCTTCAAGTTAGAATATACTAAAAGAACTGTGTACATGAATGCCCCCTGCTGCCTGGCAGGTGCTGCCAGGCAGCAGGGGGCAGACCCCCCCTCCCTCCCCTGTATTTAACTCATTGGTGGCCAGTGCGGCCCCCCCCTCCCTCCCCTGTATTTAACTCATTGGTGGCCAGTGCGGCCAGCCCCCCCCTCCCTCCCTCCCTCCCATGTATTTAACTCATTGGTGGCCAGTGCGGCCGGCCCCCCTCCCTCGCCCCCTGTATTTAACTCATTGGTGGCCAGTGCGGCCGGCCCCCCCTCCCTCCCCTGTATTTAACTCATTGGTGGCTAATTAAAATGACTGACCCCCTATCATTGGTGGCAGCGGAGAGTTCCGATTGGAGTCCCAGTTTAATCGCTGGGACTCCGATCGGTAGCCATGGCAACCAGGACGCTACTGCAGTCCTGGCTGCCATGGTTACTTAGCAATTTTAGAAGCATTATACTTACCTGCGATGTCTGTGACCGGCCAGGCGCTCCTCCTACTGGTAAGTGAAAGGTCTGTGCTATATGCAATGCGCCGCACAAACCTTTCACTTACCAGTAGGAGGAGCACCCGGCCGGTCACAGACATCGCAGGTAAGTATAATTCTTCTAAAATTGCTAAGTAACCATGGCAGTCAGGACTGCAGTAGCGTCTTGGCTGCCATGGTAACCGATCGGAGCCCCAGCGATTAAACTGGGACTCTGATTGGAACTCTCCGCTGACACCAATGATGGGGGGTCGGTCATTTTAATTAGGGGGGGGAGGGAGCGGGGGCCGGCCGCACTGGCCACCAATGAGTTAAATACAAGGAAGGGAGGGGGGGCGGGCTGCACTGGCCACCAATGAGTTAAATACAGGGGAGGGAGGGGGGGCCGGCCGCACTAGCCACCAATGAGTTAAATACAAGGGAGGGAGGGGGGCCGGCCGCACTGGCCACCAATGAGTTAAATACAGGGGGGAGGGAGGGGGGGCCGGCGGCACTGGCCAGCAATGAGTTAAATACAGGGGAGGGAGGGGGGGCTGGCCACACTGGCCACCAATGAGTTAAATACAAGGGAGGGAGGGGGAGCCGGCCGCACTGGCCACCAATGAGTTAAATACAAGGGAGGGAGCGAGGGGGTCCGGCCGCACTGGCCACCAATGAGTTAAATACAGGGGAGGGGGGGCCGGCCGCACTGGCCACTAATGAGTTAAATACAAGGGAGGGAGGGGGAGCCGGCCGCACTGGCCACCAATGAGTTAAATACAGGGGAGGGAGGGAGGCGGGTCAGCCGCACTGGCCACCAATGAGTTAAATACAGGGGAGGGAGGGGGGGCCGCACTGGCCACCAATGAGTTAATTACAGGGGAGGGAGGGGGGCCACACTGGCCACCAATGAGTTAAATACAGGGGAGGGAGGGGGGCAGCACTGGCCACCAATGAGTTAAATACAGGGGAGGGGGGGTCTGCCCCCTGCTGCCTGGCAGCACCTGCCAGGCAGCAGGGGGCAGTCATGTACACAGTTCTTTTAGTATATTCTAACTTAAAGCGTCCCCATCACCATGGGAACGCCTCTGTGTTAGAATATACTGTTGGATCTGAGTTTCACGATCTAACTCAAATCCGATGGTATATTCTAACATAGAGGCGTTCCCATGGTGATGGGGACTCTTCAAGTTAAAATATACCATCGGATTGGAGAAAACTCCGATCTGATGGTATATTAATAGGGACTCCTGACTTTACATAGAAAGTCAATGGGGGACGGATCCGTTTGCAATTGCACCATATTGTGTCAACGTCAAACGGATCCGTCCCCATTGACTTGCATTGTAAGTCTGGACGGATCCGTTTGGCTCCGCACGGCCAGGCGGACACCAAAACGCTGCAAGCTGCGTTCGGGTGTCCGCCTGCTGAGCGGAACGGAGGCCAAGCGGTGCCAAACTGATGCATTCTGAGCGGATCCGCATTCACTCAGAATGCATTGGGGCTGTACGGATCCGTTCGGGGCAGCTTGTGAGAGCCTTCAAACAGAACTCACAAGCGGAACCCCGAACGCAAGTATAAAAGTAGCCTAAGACTATCTTCTTTCTCTCCATCTTCTTTGTGGCAACCAGGTCACATCCCCAAGCAGTGGAGTGTCCTTGTCATCATCATGAGCTGCTTCTTCTCCTGCTCAGACTCCTCCTCCTTGTCCATCACCCCATTGTGAGACATCGATAACAGAATGTGTTGCCATAAGAAAACTATTCACAACCAGCAATTAGCTTGTGTTCGAACTGAACTCCCACCTGGCCAAGTTGCTGCTGGTTCAATTGCTACATAACCAATTACTTATAACAAATGTGGTGTAGCTCTGCGCCTTCTCCCAGATTTGATTCAGCAAGCATTGCTACCTATGACCATCTGTCCATAAAATGTGTCTTGTCGTTCTGCAAATGGGGTCACTGCTGAGCCTGACCCAAGTTCAACTCTTCTCTATGGCATTCATTCTTCTGGCCAGCCGTCTGTAAAAATTGTCTCGTCGTTCTGGAACTGTGGCGAACATCCACATCTTCACCCAATTTTAGTTTCAATAAATTTTTATTAAAGTTGGTTCATAAATAGCAACCAGAGCTCAGATGATTTCAGATGATTGTTACAAAGATATAGTGTTACATCGGTAGGGTTACAGACATATTTTTTTTTAAAGAACTCAGGTATAAAATCCAACACATTTTATACATTTTACAGTAGAACAGGAGAGGAGGGGGAGGAGGGGGGAAAAGGTAGGCAACAGGAGCCAGAGTCAGAGCATTTATATACTCATCACGTTTGTGCTGGCGAAATAATGTGGACATAGTTCTACAACACATGCTAGGCAGAGCCTTAAGTAGTCATCATGGGAGGGATGTTAGGCCCACCAGGAATCCGAAAATCATAGAGATTATTATTTTTTTGGTTATGGGTCACAGCACACCCATAGGCAATGGTGTGCTAAATTCGCTAGAGATCCAGGGCAGCCACTGGTTAAGGGCCTTGACTTTGAAATGGAGAGTTGGATCGAATACCACCTCGTGGTGCATATGTTGGTTTATAGCATGAACAACTTCCGACAGCGCGCGCGGGTGGGGGGGGGGGGGGGGTTGGGGGCTGATTCTGAGTTTCCAGTGCCTTGCCGCTATGTTACGGGTGGCTGTTAGTATACACTTACCTAAAGAATTATTAGGAACACCATACTAATACGGTGTACCCCCTTTTGCCTTCAGAACTGCCTTAATTCTACGTGGCATTGATTCAACAAGGTGCTAATAGCATTATTTAGAAATGTTGGCCCATATTGATAGGATAGCATCTTGCAGTTGATGGAGATTTTAGGGATGCACATCCAGGGCACGAAGCTCCCGTTCCACCACATCCTAAAGATGCTCTATTGGGTTGAGATCTGGTGACTGTGGGGGCCTTTTTAGTACAGTGAACTCATTGTCATGTTCAATAAACCAATTTGAAATTATTCGAGCTTTGTGACATGGTGCATTATCCTGCTGGAAGTAGCCATTAGAGGATGGGTACATTGTGGTCATGAAGGGATGGACATGGTCAGAAACAATGCTCAGGTAGCCCGTGGCATTTAAACGATGCCCAATTGGCACTAAAGAGACTAAAGTGTGCCCAGAAAACATACCCCACACCATTACACCACCACCACCAGCCTGCACAGTGGTAACAAGGCATGATGGATACATGTTCTCATTCTGTTTACGCCAAATTCGGACTATACCATTTGAATGTCTCAACAGAAATCGAGACTCATCAGACCAGGCAACATTTTTCCAGTCTTCAACAGTCCAATTTTGGTTAGCACGTGCAAATTGTAGCCTCTTTTTCCTATTTGTAGTGGAGATGAGTGGTACCCGGTGGGGTCTTCTGCTGTTGTAGCCCATCCGCCTCAAGGTTGTGCGTGTTGTGGCTTCACAAATGCTTTGCTGCATACCTCGGTTGTAACGAGTGGTTAATTTAGTCAACGTTGCTCTTCTATCAGCTTGAATCAGTCGGCCCATTCTCCTCTGACCTCTAGCATCCACCAGTCATTTTTGCCCACAGGACTGCCGCATACTGGATGTTTTTCCCTTTTCACACCATTCTTTGTAAACCCTAGAAATGGTTGTGCGTGAAAATCCCAGTAACTGAGCAGATTGTGAAATACTCAGACCGGCCCGTCTGGCACCAACAACCATGCCACGCTCAAAATTGCTTAAATCACCTTTCTTTCCCATTCTGACATTCAGTTTGGAGTTCAGGAGATTGTCTTGACCAGGACCACACCCCTAAATGCATTGAAGCAACTGCCATGCGATTGGTTGACTAGATAATTGCATTAATGAGAAATAGAACAGGTGTTCCTAATAATTCTTTAGGTGAGTGTATGTGCCGTGACCCATCTAGAGGCGTGGGGAATTACGTGAAGGCCTATGTTGAGTACCGCTAGTTCAGGAGTCAACACTAATGGAGAATCCATGACCCTCCGAATCACATCTTGGACTTTCTCCCATAGGGGGGATACTGAAGGGCAAGACCACCACATATGCGTCGGCGTTCCTCTCTGGCCACATCTTCGCCAGCAGAGAGGGGAATAATCAGCCTTCATGCGTGCTAATCTGTCAGGAGTGAGATACCATCTCAATTGAATTTTTCTGTTTTGTTCTGCATGGTTGATGCAATGGGATGGCTTTATAGCCCAATGGAATGCTTTGTGCCATTCTTCAACTGTAAATTTAGAGTTAAAGTTCCTTTTCCCATGCCAGCATATGTGTTGTCTTACCCCCTGATTGATTGGCGAGAAGAGACCTGTACATAATAGACAGTCCCCCTCTAACATTGGATGAGATAGCTAGAAATTTAGTAGCCTCTGAAGGGGTTGAGGGGAGAATCTTGAGCGAAAGGGAGTTGAGGAGATGGCGAATTTGTAGGTACTGATAAAAATATTGATTCGGTAGTGAGAATTTTTGATGTAGCGACTCGAAGGGAAGCATAATGCCTCCATCAAATAGATCTCCTAATTATCCACTCCATGGTCCGCCCATTTAGACACTGTGAAGTCAGGTATGAGAAAGCCCATTAATGAGAGAGGGAAACGGGTGGTATCTAGGTGCAATTTCAGGGAGGTATGATTTAAGAGATACATCCACGCGTCTTTGGAAGCTTTCATTGTATCTAGAGGGAGAGGTGAAGTAAGAGGTTTGAACGTCAGCGCCGCCAAGAAGCCACTCAGGGTATGGTGTGACATTAGAGATTTTTCAATTTGAAACCATCTTTGGGGTTTAGTGGATTACCACCATTCCTTAGATTGAGTTGCAAGTGAAGCCCAATGGTATTTTTTAATATCTGGGACTCCCAGTCCTCCCATCTTCAAAGCAGGGTATAAGGCGGATTTGCAAATTCTGGGCCTGGAGGGTCCCCATATAAAAGTTAACATATCTTTTTTGTAGTGTATGTAGGAAGCTATTCGGAAATTTAATAGGGATACAGCGAAACTTATAGAGTATCTTGGGTAGAATTAGCATTTTGGTTATGTTAATCCTTGCTATCCAAGAGAGATTGTGGCTCTTCAGCAACTCTTTTTTGAGGGAGTTTCTCAAATCCTCAAAGTTAACCCTAAGAAGGTCTTTTGAGGAAGGATCCCTAAGTAAGGCATGTGGTCATCCGCCCATTGGAAGTTATATGTTTTGGTTATATTCTATCTAGCTGTATCAGAAAGAAATAATGGGAGTACACTAGATTTGGTTACGTTCAATTTGTAGTAAGAGACCTCGGAGAACCTTTGCAGGACATCCCATACATGGCCTAATGATGATTCGGGGTTAGTAACTGACAGAATAACATCATGATGTTTGAGTTTGATCTGATGGCGTGAGCCAGAGGTTCCATCACTAAGGCAAATATCAGTGGGGACAAGGGGCACCCTTGTCGTGTCCCATTTGATATATGGAATGTCCTGGAGAAGAACTCCGATGCCAGCACCTTGGCCGATGGGGCAGAATAGAGGCCCATAATTCCCAATGCTATAGGACCAGTGAAGCCGAATTTAGATAGGACTGCTTCCAGGTACCCCCAATGCACCCTGTCGAACGCTTTTTCGGTGTCTAATGAGAGGAATACAGTGGGGGTCCTTGAAAGCTCTGTAAGTTGCAGCAGATCTATAACCGTTTGCGCTCTGTCGCTACATTGTCTGCCGGCGACAAACCCTACCTGATCCAGGTCAACCAGGGAGTCAAGGTCTGTCTTTTGCAGGCACGGGAGGGGTAGGAAGTTTAGAAAAGCTGTTATACTGTCTGGGGAGGGTTGTGAGTTGTTGTCATCTTGCTTTAGGTTATACAAGGCTTCATAGAACTCCGCAAATTAATCTGCTATCTTTTGGGGGTGGGTTATTAAGTCAGAGGGCCCAGACTTAAGGTGGGAAATTTTCCCTGCTGCGGCTTTCTTTTTTATCCTATGAGCCAAGAGTGCCCCTGCTTTATCACCCATGTTGTAGAATCTTGTTTTGAGTTTTTTCAGGTGTTGTTCTTGATCGTAGAGGAGTAGGGCTCTGAGATGGGCTCTGGCCTGAAAAATTTGTTGGTGTGTCGTGGGGGACCGATGGGCTTTGAAGGATGCCTCTAGTGCAGCTATCTTATTCAGGGCCTCTGACATAAGCAAGCCCCTTTGTTTTTTTAGCTGGGACGTGGTTTGTAGAAGGATGCCTCTCATAAAAGCGTTTTGGGTAGACCATAGAGTGGAAATGGAGATATCGAAAGTATCATTTATAGCTATAAATTCTTGGAGAGAGTTTTGGAGAGTTTGCACTCTATCCAAATTCTTCAGCAAGAATGCATTAAGTCACCATTGAGGGGGTGCGGGGTTGGGTGTGTCTGATCGTAGTTCCAGTAACATTGGCGCGTGATCGGACCATGAGGCTGTACCTATTTCGGGTCTGGTCACCTTATGGATCACCTTATGGAAGTCAGTGGAAACTAAAAAATAATCTATTCTAGACTGAGACAGGTGTGATGCTGATAAGAAGGTAAAATCTTTTTCGCTACCATGGAGATATCTCCAAATATCATGTAAATGGTTATCTCTCAAAACTTCCTGGAAATAAGGCTTGCGGGTGCTATGTTGACCACTGTAATCAAGTTCGGCATTGGCCAGCAAATTAAAATCTCTGCCCAGTATAATCGGACCGGATGCTAGGGACAACAGCTTCCTAGTGAAGCGTTTGATAAAGCTGAGTTGCTTTTTATTCGGGGCATAAATGGAAGCTAAAGTAATAGGGTGGCCCTCAAGCATACAAGTTATTATAATGTATCGCCCTCTATTATCTGTAAACTCAGAGGAGAGAGTAAAGGACACATTCCTCTTGATTGCCAGGAGGACCCCGCACGTTTTTTCTTATAAGCAGGCGAGTGAAAGACATGTGGGAAATCCACATGGGTACAACAGAAGGTGTCCTCTGGCAGCAAGTGAGATTCTTGCACCATTAGTATATTACAGCCAGATTCCCTAGCTGAGGCCCATAATTGTCTCCTCTTAAAGGGGGAGTTATGCCCCTTTACGTTAAGAGAGAATAGTTTGAGACTCATGACAACAATAAGGAAAGACACTGGGCCGAAACATAGTCTGACTTGGTGGGAGCTGCCCTAAAAGGAGAGACATGGGAGGATAGGGAGTTATAGGTGAAATCATAGGTACAACGGGATAAGTTGTAAATCAACAAACAGTATAAACTAAAAATGATATCTAACTGTAGATGTCCAATTAGCCTCGCCTGGTTGAGGCTAGAAAGGGGGCATCCACCCCTGTGGGAACGGGGTGAAGAAAGAGGAACCATGATGTTACCTTAGCACCTCATATCGGGTGGTTCGCTCAGGATTGATGCCAGTCAATTGGAATCTTGCCTTGCTTTTGAGGTGCGGGGCCGGCGGTGATGTCTTCCTCGGACAGGAGTCCTAGGGAATGCAGAGTTGTTAAGGCTGCAGCCGGCAATGTGAAGACATGCAAGGCGCCCTTATGCGAGATCAAAAGCTTCACCGGGAAGCCCCACCTGTAGAGAATCTGCTTGTCTCTGAGAGCTTTAGTAATTTCAGCATATTCTTTTCTCTTGGAGAGAATAGCAGCCGACAGGTCAGGGAACACCGATAGTCCTTTAAAGAGGTCTGACGGTTGTGGGTTCTTCCTCAAGCCACAAAGAAAGTCGTCCTTGACGCGGTAAAAATGAATTCGCGCCAAAACGTCCCTTGGAGACAAGGGATCCATGCCTGGTGGTTTCGGTATGCGATGAATCCTGTCAATGGTGACATCTAGATCCGACAGGCCCGGTACCGAATCTCGCAGCAGGTTTTGAAGGAGGGGGCACAGGTCATCTGCCCCTATGGATTCACTCACTCCGTGTATGCGGACATTGTTGCAACGGTTTCGGTCTTCTATGTCGCTAAGCTTGAAGGTAAGTTTACCCACTTCCATCTCAAGGGCTTTGTGGGCATCTATGAGTGCGTTATGTGACGATGTGAGCTCCGCCATCTTGTTCTCAATGTGGGAAGTGCGTTCCCCTAGTTGTGTTACCTCCAACTGAACTTCTTTCAGTATGGAGTGCTTGTCTTCCTTCAAGGAGGCTCTAAGGGAGTCCAGCATGGTTTGTATAGTTGACTCCGAGATCTCCAGGTGACCGACCTCCGAAGGCAAATGATGGTCATGCATCGCGGGTGGAACTTCTGTGGAAGACGCTGGAGAGCTGGGGCAAGATGGCAACGTCTGCTTCACCTTGTGTGCACGAGTAGCTTGCTTATGGAAGAATTCCGTCAGCTTTGGCGGCGGCTGGCGCTTCCTGCTTCTGCCCATGAGAGAGCTGTCGGTAGAGGCAGATTTCTTCATTGAAAGCAGGCCTGAGGTAGCCGGTGTGAGCCGAGTTATAGGTGCCAAGTCAGGAGCTCCTGAATTATGCTGCCGGCGCCATGAGCTAGCAGGCCACGCCCCTCTTCACCCAATTTTAATTCAGCAGCAGGCATTCATACTTTTTAGCCAGTTGTCTGTAAAAATTGTTTTGTTATCTGGAAATGTGATGCATTTCCTCACCTTCATCCAAATTTTATTCAGCAGCAAGCATCCATACTTCTGGCCAGCTGTAAAAATTGCCTCATCATTCTGAAAATGTGGGGCACTTCTGCGACTTCACCCAATTTGTATTCTTCTATATGGCATTCAAACTTTTGGCCAGCTGTATGTAAAAATTGTCTTGTCATTCAGGAAATCTGGAGCACTACTGTGTCTTCACTCATATTTAGGTCATCACTTTCTCACTGTCTTGGCTACAAAAACTAGCAGAAGCCGCAGTAGCCAGTTCAGTTTTTTGCTGGTTTAAAAAATGTTTTCTACTTCCACACCACCGGATATACATTAGCAAACGGGCTTGCACCGCCTTAACAATGAGGTTCAGTCGTGCCTGGATTGTGCCCTTTCTTCGTAACATATACTGTTCCCTGACCCTTTGTGCTTCTGGGGAGGCAGATTGGAACAGTACCCGGAACTGGCCAAGTTTGCTCTTGTTGTACTGTATTGTCCAGCCAACAGTGTCATCTCAGAGGGTTTTCAGCATGCCAGGTGGTGTCATCACACCCAAACAAACACAGTTTTCCTCCTTAAGTGTACAAAAATATCACTTTTGTAAAAGTGAATGAGGAGTGGATCCGTGAAGATTTTCACACAGCTCTGGCTGAGGCTGATGAATAGATCTGCCATTGCTATTTATCATTGGCCCATCATGCCACTGTCACGGTCTGTCTCCCTACCATCATGCGCTGTACTTCCCCTACTGTCTCTAAATTAACCCTATCCAGCCACTACTACTACTACTGTTATCCCTACACAGCCACACACACATATACTGCCTTGTCTGTTCTATGCTGCGCTGCTACTGCTGCCACTTCTATTGCTGCCATGTGCTACTATTAAAAGGAGGGAAACAGAGTACAAATTAAAAAAAAACATTAAATAAAAAATGAGTAAGACAAGGCAGAAAAAACAAAGACAGAGTCCTAAGAAACCTCAGAGTATGTAATACCAATTTTCATGCCAAATGGAGCACCTTTGATTTGGATAGAATTAATTCAGGGCTGAATCAAATTATTTACACATTTGGCTAATCAAACAAAAAACGAATTTCAAGAAAATCAAAAGTGAATAAAATTTAATTTCAAGTAAATCAATCATCTCTACCATAAACCCTAACAAACATGAAAACATACTGTAAGGTGTTACACTCTTAGGCAGGGCGGCGATGACAGATTCTCTTGCAGACCACAGGGTTAAAGTCCAAATGTTGCTTTATTTATAACACTCTGGCAATACAGGCAACCCCAGTTATAATTCACTGGGTAAGGTGAAGATCCAGCACCACAAAACATAAACCAAACCAAAATAAACACCTGCCCGTCTGGGCCCTGGCTAATACAGTGAATATCCTAGCTCACCTATTGAACACAGATCACACAGCGAATTCGACTTCTCTAGCCAGCAGTGCAGCCATCTTCCCAGACTTTCTCCAGGCATTACTCTTTCCCCAGACTGACAGCCTGGACTGTGCTTTATTTCCCCTTGACGATCCCAGCTGGCTTCAGCTGGGGATCCCTCAGGCTAGGGGAAAACCTGTCCCGGAATGGGGTGGACTGGGGAGGTCCCTCTACCAATCCTACCTTCTCCCAGTCCAATAAAATCCATCCCATAAACTTAACAAAACTGTCTCCGCAACCTACACATTGCTGAGACCATTTTAACCTTCTGGATTTTATTTACCTCACCCAGTTGAGGAAGCTGGACTTTACCAGGACTTTACCATACACTTTTCTGTTCACCTTACCACAATACAAATTATCTGCTGGTGTTGCTATGGTCAGATTAAAACCACAAAAACCAATGTATGTAGCAATGTTATGTGATCTTTGCAATTAAGAAAATAAGGACGTGATTTATAATATTATTATTTTTTTTATAGTCAGGGAAAAACTCTTCTGGGAGAAGAAGAAGGTAAGGTGAAAAGTACGTTGGGGTTGGACCGCTCTTCCCTGTTAATGTTCTGTTGGATATTGCCCATGTTATAACTTTTGGCAACTTTGCATGATAGCCTGGCAGGGCTCCATAGGAACATAGGGGCACATTTTTTAAGACCAGCATTTGAGACGCAAGTTTTAATAAACCCTTAAACTGGCGGTGGATCAAATCAGGGGTGCCAGTTCTAAATGTAAGACAGTTTACGAACTGTCTTACATTTAGACCTTTTTCTATGCCTAAAACAGGCGAAGATAATGGTAAATGAGATGGGCCAGCCCCTCCCCCATCCAGTCACACCCACAATGTTAGACCTGGCGTGAGCAGGGAATAGTCACAGATTACAGTGCAACTAGCCATTGCACTGCAATATGCTCCTGAAATATAACTAATTTAGGCATATTTCAGACTAATAATTGACCCCCATAGTGTATTTCTCATAATACTCCAGTGTATTTATTAGGATTTTTTAAACCTTTTTTTTTTTTTCTTCTCTTATGGGTGTCTTCGCACGTGGCAATGCCCATCCTGTGTATATTTTATTGTTTATGCATTTTTATTTTCATTTTGGGGAAAGGGGGTAAAATGCATAAACAATAAAATATACACATCATGGGCATTGCCACGTGCGAAGACACCCATACGATTAAAAAAAATTAAAAAAAATTATCCCACAAGGTGAAATGGGAAAAAAAGTTAACATTTCCGATTTGCAGTTTTTTTGGTTGCTTTACTTCCTATAAAAAATCAAATAAAAAGTGATTAAATGAAAATTACATATCATCCTGCAAAAAATGAGCCTTCACGCAGCTCCATACACATAAATAAAAAAAAGTTATAGAGGTCAGAATATATATATTTTTCAGTATTGGGCTACATGCACAAGACCGTGGTGTGTTTTGTGGTCCGCAAATTGCCGATCCGCAAAACACAGATGGCGTCCGTGCGCGTTCCGCAATTTGAGGAACGGCACGGACAGCCTTTAATATAACTGCCTATTCTTGTCCGCAAAGCCCGGACAAGAATAGGACATGTTATATTATTTTTGCGGGGCCACGGAACGGAGCAACGGATGCGGACAGCACACGGAGTGCTGTCTGCATCTTTTGCAGACCCATTGAAGTGAATGGGTCCGCATCCGAGCCGCCAAAACTGCGGCTCGGATGCGGACCAAAACAATGGCCGTGCGCATGAGGCCTCAAACTGAATTTCATAAATTCTCCAAGAAATTTGATTTGTTCCGAATTAATTTATCACAAAGCTATATCCCGGCCTGCAGGGAGAGTGCAGGCTAGTCCTCTCTGGTAGTGAAACTGTGCATCAGTATGACAGGGAGGTCTCAAACAGTATATGAACGTGCAGGCCACCAACAGTACTAGCTAATCCCCACCTAAACCAAAATAAAAGCATATAGAAGATTTTAGTAAAAGAAAAAAAAACTGTGCGTCCCTTCAGGAGCTGTGTCCCAATGACTCTTTAGTGGAACAAAAGAAGGACATGGAGGCAGTGCCTATAAAGTAGTGGAGACCCAATAACAGTAGAATTACACAGGTTATTCACCCCAATTTGAGGTTTAATAGAATTGTTTATCTACTAAACAAGGTGAAAATCCAAATAACATTAGAACAAGACATAATATTCACCCCAATTTGAGAATAAAGAGCTTATGGAATTGCTTATCTATTAAATAGGGATTGATGCAAAGTGCACTGTCTCCTATGCATCCCATCAGCTTTAGATTACAGTCCCTGCAGTCTCCCTATGCTCTCCTTACAGTGTGTGAAAATTCTCCCTAGGATCTCCCTGCACTGTCCCTGCACTCTCTCTATCTAGTATTCTACAGTTAAAGGCTTTCTTGAACACTGTCCCTAGTGCTTGTCACATCTCTCAGCTCACAGTGAAAAGGCGGAGACCACGCGGGATGAGGCTTTTAAAGGGCTGTGACTTCACAGGGGCTGGCTAGCTGTGGATTGGCAGTCTGCACAGCATTATGGGTGATCTCGTGTTCACAGGCTTCTTACTTTCACTTTGTAACACGTGTAGCTGCCATTTTAGGGAAAAAAACAATTAGTTACCACGAAGCGCGAGAAAATTCGGATTCATTGTGAATCTAATTTTTCAAAAACTTTGGATTAAATTCCACTTCAGATGCATACACACCCCCAATTTGTTACCCAACTTGTGCGCACCTGCACAGACTCACTCTATCCAATCAGTGCTGGCATTTTCAGACTGTGCAGGTACACCCCCCAACTTGTTACCACCCCTCTGTACCCTTACTAAAGGCTAACAGCAATTCATTCATATCTTCTAGTAGAAATAATAAAGGAATAGCACAACATAGAGTCATAAGAATAGATGCTCCAGAATTGTTAGTATGTGGGGAATTCATGAAGCTATTAAACAGGCATGTCAGAAGTGGTGAAATGTCCTCTTTAAGTTTATGATGCTGCAAAGTTGATGCTGGTAGAAAGCAAATCTCTACATAGTGGAAACCACATTTTTTTTTAAAATGTTTTAAAATGTACAGTATCATTATGTAATGTTATGATACAGCAATACTTTTAGAAGGTACAATAATTATGTTTCATCCCTTTTTTCTCATTTGGTTTCACAAAATCTGTTATAAGCAGACCTCTACCTTCTATAGTTTGAAAACCATCTGCTTTTGCTCACATAACTTTCAATTCAACTGCTTTCTCTGAATTACAGACAGACTAAGCATTAAAAGCATTTACTGTTTAAACTGCTTATCTGAGCAGTTGAAAGATGCTTAACATGATGAAGATGAAAGATGCTTAATGTGATGCCTGTAAGAATCTTATAACGGAGAGCTTACAGGAAGAAAAAGAATGAGGAAATTATTCTCTCTGTGAGCCATAGAAAGAACAGATGTTACATGTTGTATCTTTTGGTAAAGGCCTTAAATCTAACAGCATTTTATACCTTAAATATGGTACAATGAGTTCTTCACATATCTATGCATTGCCAAAATGATTCTGCTATACTATATGTTTTAATGCATGATCAAAAGTGTTGGGATAAAATCTTATGATATAATAACTAAAGAGGTCAAAATTAAAGGCTATGTGCACCTTCGGAGGCACATTTTTTTATGATTGCATTTTGCACATTTTGGGCTAAAAATCTTTTTCAATTAGTCTTTATTAAAAATATTGAGTCGTATTGTCACAAAGGGTTAACTGTTTATCTAGGTGTGTGAATTGTGCTTTTTTACATTCTATTTGTGCTGGTCATCTAATAATCTTTATTTAAAGGGAATCTGTCACCTATTTTGAGCCTATAATACTGTTAACATAGCAATGTGCAATAAAGTACCTTCATTCCTGCATGTGTCCTCTTTCTTTTATTCAACTTTTCATTCAGATGAAAAAGCGATTTTTCTGATATGCAAATTAAGTCTCAAGGTGCCCAGAGGGGCGTTATTACTCTGCTCTAGTGCCCAGTAATGCCCCCCTGCAGTGCCCAGCCCGCCTTTCTTCCAAGCCCAGCACGCCTCCTAAGAAATAAATGTACTCCTACATCCTTGCCGAACGGCGCCGCCCCCTCCACTACGTCATTTAATTTATTCACTGCACCGTCCTTGCTTCCTCCTCTCTTGGCCTCCGAAATCCAGCGCAGTATCGCTGTATTCCTGCTCCAGAGGGCAACAGCGCTCTGATTACATCACTGGGCTCGACGCATGCCCAGTGACACTATTGAGGCTGTGGCCCTCAGGAGCAGGAGTATCGTACAGGCGCAGGCACTCAGCGATACTGCCCCTGTGCGGGATTTCGGAGGCCAAGAGAGGAGGAAGCAAGGACGGTGCAGTGAATAAATTAAATGACGTAGTGGAGGGGGCGGCGCCGTTCGGCAAGGATGTAGGAGTACATTTATTTCTTAGGAGGCGTGCTCGTCTTGGAAGAAAGGCGGGCTGGGCACTGCAGGGGGGCATTACTGGGCACTAGAGCAGAGTAATAACGCCCCTTAATTTGCATATCAGAAAAATCGCTTTTTCATCGGAATGAAAAGTTGAATAAAATAAAGAAGACACATGCAGGAATGAAGGTACTTTATTGCACATTGCTATGTTAACAGTATTATAGGCTCAAAATAGGTGACAGATTCCCTTTAAGCCACATTCATATAATTAAGATAAGAACTGAGCTATAATGAGTGTTTATAATGTTAGAGAGCAGAGGTAAGGAGCCCCTCAGATTAGCTGGCTGACGGAAGAGAGATAAAATACAAATCCCTCTATTAGAGCATCTTAGATCTGTACAGAAAAAAGGGTTCCATATTTGTAATTAAGACCAATTAAAAAAAAATATTTGTAGGTCAAAATTAGTACAATGCAATAATAAAAAAAATGCCCTCAAAGGTGTACATAGCCTTTAAATGTAGGCTATACATATTTTATACTAACATAGAACCTTAAAGGGGTTGTGCAAGAATGGGGTTTGGTAACCCCACACACACTTACCAGTGCTGGCTCTCCTCCCAGCCTGCGATGTTCTGCTGGGCTCCGTTACTAAAAACATTTGGTTTGACACCGCCTGCAGCCAATCACTAGCTGCAGCAGTCACCAACTCCCCATACATCATGACAAATGGTCACTTGACAGAAGGGGAACCAGTCTCTGCTTTGGCCTAGATGTTTTCAGCGAGGGAGCACAGTGGAGCATTGCAAGCTGGGAGGAGAAGGAGTGGGGAGCCAGCGCTGGGAGGAAGGTAAGTAATCTTCCCTTTACAGGTCTGACCAAGGGGAGGGGGACTTACCAACCCCCCTCGATTCTAGCACAACTCCTTTAACAAAAAGTTCCTGTGGCTCAGTTGCTACATCACTATATAAACTTACCCTAGCCTCGAAGATGCTGATATGGGGCAAATTCATTTAAGGAGATTTATCAAAACCAGTGTAAAGGAAAACTGGCTTTGTTGCCCATAGCAACCAATGAGATCCAACCTTTCATTTTCTAAAGGAGCTCTGGAAAATTAAAGTTGGAATCTGATTGGATGCTGTGGGCAACTAATCCAGTTCTACTTTACACCAGTTATGATAAATCTCCCCGATTATTTCTAGTTGGTGAGGTAAGAGCCGGTAATTTTAAGTGTCAGCGGCAGCTAGTGCTGACTGACACTATTGGTTATTTAGTGTGGCAGTAAAGCCAATCCGGGCCGGCTCTTACTGGGAGCAGCCAAAGTGCAGGGTGGGTGGCTGTTCCCCACGTTCCAGGCTGGGTTTTGGGTTGGGATATAAAAACCCAGCCAGCAGTCTCAGCTGGGTGTGGATTATCCTCTTTTTCACAGGGAAGCTGTGGAGTCTCTGTTTTTTGAGATCTGCATGATATGTGCCATATTAAAGGGCTGAGAGCTGCGTTGCTGGGAAGCAAGCCCTAAAGCCTATTGGGGACTGCCAAAACCACTGACAAGGTGAATGTTTTTTGTTCTGTGGACTTGCCAAGACGACGAATTGTCATTTTTGTTTGTGTGAATAAACACTGCACTGTTTAAGTCAAAGACTTTGTTTTTGCCTCTGTACTGCGTGCGCTAATCAGCCTACCAGAGCGAATCCCCACAATATATATACATGTATATATACATAAATAAACTTATATATATATATATATGTGTGTGTGTGTATATATGTGTATATATGTTTATATACTGTATATATATATATGTGTGTGTGTATATATATATATATATATATATATATGTATGTGTGTATATATATTTATTTATATATATATATATGTGTGAAAACTCGAAAAATTTGAATATCGGGCAAAATTAATTTATTTCAGTAATGCAACTTAAAAGGTGAAACTAACATATGGGAGAGACTCATTACATGCAAAGCAAGATATTTCAATGCCTTTATTTGTTATAATTTGGATGATTAGGGCTTACAGCTTATGAAACCCCAAAGCCACAATTTTGAGGTACTCTTTGCTCAGGGGGTATGAATTAATTAGCTGACTAGAGTGTGAAACTTTGAGCCTATAATATTGAACCTTTTCACAAAATTCTAATTTTAAGCTGCATTAATGCAATTCCTTTTAAGTTGCATTACTGAAATAAATGGACTTTTGCACAATATTCTAATTTTTCCAGTTTCACCTGTATATACAGTACAGACCAAAAGTTTGGACACACCTTCTCATTCAAAGAGTTTTCTTTATTTTCATGACTATGAAGGCATCAAAACTATGAATTAACACATGTGGAATTATATACATAACAAACAAGTGGGAAACAACTGAAAATATGTCATATTCTAGGTTCTTCAAAGTAGCCACCTTTTGCTTTGATTACTGCTTTGCACACTCTTAGCATTCTCTTGATGAGCTTCAAGAGGTAGTCCCCTGAAATGGTCTTACAACAGTATTGAAGGAGTTCCGAGAGATGCTTAGCACTTGTTGGCCCTTTTGCCTTCACTCTGCGGTCCAGCTCACCCCAAACCATCTCGATTGGGTTCAGGTCCGGTGACTGTGGAGGCCAGGTCATCTGGCGCAGCACCCCATCACTCTCCTTCATGGTCAAATAGCCCTTACTTTCAAAGTTTTCCCAATTTTTCGGCTGACTGACTGACCTTCATTTCTTAAAGTAATGATGGCCACTCATTTTTCTTTACTCAGCTGCTTTTTTCTTGCCATAATACAAGTTCTAACAGTCTATTCAGTAGGACTATCAGCTGTGTATCCACCTGACTTCTCCTCAACGCAACTGATGGTCCCAACCCCATTTATAAGGCAAGAAATCCCACTTATTAAACCTGACAGGGCACACCTGTGAAGTGAAAACCATTTCAGGGGACTACCTCTTGAAGCTCATCAAGAGAATGCCAAGAGTGTGCAAAGCAGTAATCAAAGCAAAATGTGGCTACTTTGAAGAACCTAGAATATGACATATTTTCAGTTGTTTCACACTTGTTTGTTATGTATATAATTCCATATGTGTTAATTCATAGTTTTGATGCCTTCAGTGTGAATCTACAATTTTCATAGTCATGAAAATAAAGAAGACTCTTTGAATGAGAAGGTGTGTCCAAACTTTTGGTTTGTATATTTTTTTACTTCGATTTTAATTTCTTTTTGGCACATATAAATCGCCGGTTCCATGCTGTCTGCTAGATTTGATTGAACTGGGGAATGGCTTAGACCCCCTGCAGGGAGATTTTCCTGCAGGATCCATGCTGTCTGAATTGGGTGTGAAATTGTAAACAAAGGTGGCCTGCAAGAAGTTCTCTGCTATATGGCTGGGGCTTTGAAGCAGGGCCCTCCTGTGGAGTTCAGTACCTCTGCTACCTTTCAGCAAATGGTGGGTGTGGGGACATGGCTGACAGTAAATATTAATCCATATTCCTCACACTCCTCTGGACCAAATCCTTTCCAGTCCACTAAATACTGGAGGGACTTCTGGACACATTGGGAGTCCAAAATCTTATTAACCTCGAATTCAGGCTCCCCTTGAACCTCCACCTGAAAAGGAGTTTGAATGAAGGGAACATGAAAGGTGTTCACTCCTCGAATCGATGGAGGAAGAGCAACCTTGTAAATTACCCGATTGATCTTCTGTGTCACTGAATATGGACCAATGAATCTAGGCACCAGTTTGGCAGATGGTTGGCGCAAGGGAATGTTCCGGGTGGAGACCCACACTGGATCTTCTACCTTAAACTCTTGCTCCGCAGTGTGATGATGATCAGCAAATCTTTTCTGTTGTGCCACCGCACTACGAAGATTCCGCCGCCTCAACAAACAAATGGGTTGCCTATCCTAGAACCATTGGTCCGCCGCCAGTGAGTCAGTGGAGGCCCTTACCAGAGAGGAGAGTCTTAGATTCCTGCCCCCCATGCACCTGAACGGAGACATCTTGGTAGAGGCATGTTAGGAGTTGTTATAATCCAGCTCCGCAAAGGGGAGGTGAGCTGCCCATTCCTCCTGGCAGTCTGACACGAAACACCAGCTATATTGTTCCAGAGTTTGGTTCGTTCTCTCTGTCTGCCCGTTGGTCTCTGGGTAAAAACCAGATGAAAATGACAGCATAATCCCCAACCAAGAGCACTCAACCACACCAACCTCAGAGGCGTCAACCTTGAGGAAAAAAGGTTGAGAAGTGTCTGGATGAATGAGGATTGGAGCGGAGCAGAAGGCCTGCTTCAGCGTCTCAAAGGCTTCGCCAGCCTCTCTCGTCCACTTAGATGGGTTCGCCCCCTTCTTAGTGAGGTTCGTGAGGGGCACTACCACCACAGAAAAGTTCTTAATAAATTTGCAGTAGAAGTGGGCAAAACCTAAGAAACGCTGTAATCCCTTCAGGTCCTTAGGCGGAGGCCAATCCAGAACAGCTGAGAGCTTGGATGGATCCATCGCCAAACCTCGTTCAGAGACAATATACCCTAGGAAGGGTAATTCTCTCACCTCAAACAGGCACTTCTCGAGTTTGGCGTATAGGCGATTCTCCCTCAGCTTCTGGAAAACCTGACACAATGTCCTGGTGAGTCTGCGGGTCCGATGAGTAGATTAGTATATCGTCTAATTAGATGACCACGAATCTACCCAAGAAATCCCGGAGGACATCATTAATGAACTCCTGGAAGACTGCAGGGGCATTACAGAGACTGAAAGGCATTACGAGATACTCGTAATGCCCGTCCCTGGTGTTAAATGCGGTCTTCTATTCGTCACCCTTAAGAATGCGTACCAAATTATATGCAAATAGAGTTTGGTGAAGACTCGGGTCCCTGCCACCTGAGAGAATAAGTCCCCAATAAGTGGAAGAGGGTACCGATTCCTCACCGTAATTTGATTGAGGCCGCGGAAATCGATACAGGGTCTCAATCCGCCGTCTTTCTTCTCTACGAAAAAGAATCCCACTCCTGCTGGAGAAGTAGACTGTCGTATGAAACCCTTATCAAGGTTCTCTTTTATATAATCTCGCTGGGCCTGAATCTCAGGCCCAGTGAGATTATACAGATGTCCTCTGGATGGCATGGTACCTGGCAACAAATCAATAGGACAATCATATAGCCTATGAGGAGGTAACACATCAGCCCCCTGTGGGCTGAACACGTCCTGGAAGTGATGATAATATTTAGGTAACACACTCAGAACTTCCGTGGATGCAAGTGGCAACTCCGGACAAATGCACTTAGTGAGGCAATCAGAACTCCACTGACAAATTTGTCCGGCGTGCCAGTCCACTACTGAATTATGAATTCTCAACCACTGCAGACCCAAAATCACAGGAGTGGATGGCATGTCCACGGTTAAAAGGTTTAAGACCTCCCGGTGACCATCCCCCACCGTTACTTGCAACCCGGGTGTCATCCACAATGACCGGCCTTCTTGAAGAGGGGACCCGTCCACAGCGGTGACGGAAATGGCTGCTTCCGGCTTAACAACTGGAATCTGTAACTGTCGAACCAGGGAAGAGTCGATAAAATTTCCGGCAGCTCCCGAGTCAAGTAAGGCAGAAAAAGGTTGGTCCTTCCCTTGCCATTTAATAGAAATGGGTATAAGAAGCCGACTTCTTTTAGGAGGAGGCAGCAGAGCACTTAGTGGGTTCTCCTCGATTCCTACTAGGCTTTGTCATTTCCCGGCAGGAGTAATGGGCATCTCTTTAGCTGGTGACCAACTCCTCCACAATATAGGCAAAGACCCTCATTTTGGCAACGACCCCTCTCAGTAGGGGTAAGATGAGAGGACCCCAGTTCCATGGGTTCCACTCGGGGTTCTGCTGGAGTCGGGTCGGGCAAACCCGGAACTCCCTGAAGGAGGATTTTAAGCTCGTCCCCGACTGTTGCCAGTTGTGCATAGATCTTGTTGAGATTTACAGCAGAGATGTTCTGTCACAGGGCGCCAAAGGCGCACTCTGTCTCCCATCAGCCACAGACCTGCTGCTTAGCTTCGGGAGCGAGGATCTGTGTTTGGCCTCGTTCCCAGGGTGGCTTTGCTAGCTGGGAAGCTCCCTGCTTCTAGGTCTGCCTTGAGCGCCGAGCTGATCACTCGGTGCTCAACTTGTCTGTCTGTCGGTCATGTGACGCTGGCCGCGTCACATGACCCTCAGACCCCACTATAAATACAGGCAGCCTGCTGGCCACAGGTTGCCTGTTAATTCTAGGTTCCTGGCTATTTGTTGGACTACTGAATACTCACCTAATCCTGTTCCCTGACGATCCTTTGCCTGCTCCTCCTGTACTGCGCATCCCTCCTGGTATTGTGACCTCGGCTCCCACCTGACTACTCTTTGCGGACTCCTCTGGTACTTCTATACTCTCCTGGTATTTGACCCCGGCTTCTCCTGACCATTCTTTGCTTAACCCTTTGTACTGCGTAGCTCTCTTGGTTCTGACCCGGTCCGTTCACGTTCCGTATTTTGTATTGTCTGTCTTCCCTGCACATATCCTAAGTAAGGGACTGTCGTCCAGTTGTCCCCTGTCATCAGGACTCTTGAGGCAAGTAGGCAGGGCCAGGGATGAGGGTGGAGCGCAGTGGTCACTATCCTTCCCCCTGTGTGTGTGTGTGTGTTTGTGGACGTGACCGTTATATGTTCATCCTCTGTTGGACCAAGAGATTGGCTGCTCCGGTCAATTCCACTAATTGCTGCTGGATACAATCCATGATAACAGGAGGTTGGGGCCCACTGGGTGCAGAATCCCAAACAACCAGATAGAGTTTAAACAATGGTGGATTTATTAAATGACGGCTCTACAGTCCAGACCAGAAATCATATGCAGGTAATCAATCCAAATAATAAACTTGTGCAGAAAAACTCACAAACGACTGCCAGACCAGACCAAAGTTCATATGCACATAAATATTCAGTGTAACATAGTACCTAGGGACGAGACATTTCCAGGGTCCGATCCGAGGTCCAACACGAGACAAACTGTTCCGCATAGAAGTTTCCCACAGGCAGTCTCTAGAGATAGATTGAGGAAGTCAGAGGTGATGCACAGGTAGTCAGGAAGACTGTGAACAGCAACATGCACCCGGGTTGTCAAAACAACAGTGGGCACTGACCAGCCAGGGAGATCACCTCTTAAACACCAGCTAGCCAACCACAGAGTGCCATGTGTCTATTCCTCATAGGCCATATGATATCCTAATCCCTGACACTTGTGCAGCCTTGGCTGGTCATTTATCACTTAACCCATGCCTGCCCTCTAATCTACTAGAGTTTATGTACAGGTATATTCCCTGTCAGCGGCCGGCGTAGCGAATAAGATGAGCATACATTCGGCCGCGTAACCCTTTGCGAACCTCCTCTCAAGCGTGCACGGAGACGTTTATGCGGCACAGCATGGATCTGCGATCGCGTCGGCACGGACGCCGGAACCGTGTCCGCCCGCAAAGGAGTCGGAAAACGAAGATTCCGCAGGCACATGCGTGACCTGTCCCGCTACTCCAATGGGGTCCCCCGCAGGCCGAGCCCCACGAGAATTCCTGGGGGCCCCAATGGACTGCGAAACAGGAGAGTGTCTTACAGAAGCACAAGGTATACCACCTCCCAGGTATCTTAAAAGGGTTGTGCCACCTGTTTATATTGATAATCTATACCTCCACCTTTGGGGTGGATAGCTTTTGACTCTTGTAACCGAACTGAAACACATTAAACTGCCTAAACTGATAAAATTTGGCCCTTGACCTGTAATTTTATTGGCATTATATGCCCTTTAAAGGACTGTATGGATTTTTACCTACCCTAGATCTTTGCCCCTATTTTCTGATATCTGGCCAGACCATCCTAGGACTATTTGTAATGGAGTATAATATAAAAAATTGCAATGTCATCGTTTATGTGCTTGACATCTTTTTATAAGTTTACTGTGTTATATGTGATTTTGGATATTTGGTACACCTGGAATGTTGGGGCATAGTGATGTCTAAGCCTGTATCTTAGAGGGCCTGCAGAGAAAACCCGTTCTTTACCCAGAATAACTCATTAGGAACTGTGTAAGACTTGTGCCTTCATCTTGAGTTCAAAATTGTATGCACATTTGCACTTCAGTAAAGTCTCCCTGTTTCTTCTCAACTGCTCCTCCTTTACCTTGCCTGTCTCCAGTCTTTTGCACTGCAGTAGTGCAACACCAAGGGCACCCCACCTTCCATCAAACAGGAGACTCCAAGAAGAGGAAAGAGGGGAAACAACTACTAGGTGCACCACCTTTCACTGTAACAGCCCTGGGATTAAGGAAGAAGAACACTGCCACCTTAAGTACCACCAATACCACTACCAATCCCATCCTCCCTTCACACTCCCCACTAGGTTTTGGCAGATAGATAGCTAGACTACAACTAAACACTTGTAATCCACAGGAAATTATATGAAAGCGCTAATTCTAATGGTAGCATTGTTAGTAAAAAATGCAGTAAAATTTTTCTGACATATATTATATTAAAGAAATCCATTTTGCAACTTCTTTATTAAGCAGTCATAGAATACTGAATGCATTTGTACTGGTATCTATTATAACCAGTTTTCTATCCCCTTGAGTTCCAATTAAATGCTTAAGCATCAAATGATATGTTAATTTGTTGCAAAAAAAACTAATTAGATGTTAATTGCTCACATAATTTTGAAATAATTAGATTTCATTTGCATATTCACAAAAAGTGAACATTTCTGATGATGTATTGTTATCTATTGAAACTATTTACATTTTCAAATGTTTAGCAGTATGTTTAATATGAAACAAGGCAGAATAAAATGATTTAAATTATGTAATACTTATTTATATCATTAACTGCCTGTTATGTTTATATGCTGAAGAATATGTAGCTCTCTACAATATCAGTATAGGCAACAGTAGGTCTACTGGCTCAGTGTTGAAATGAACAATGATTCCAAATGTACTGCATATATATATATATATTTTTTTTATTTCCAAATGTCCTTATCTAAAGGTACACTATGTGGACTAAAGAATATGGACACACCTCTTAATCATTGAATCCAGGTGTTTCGTACAGTCCCACTACTACAGTATAGAGATGAGCAAGTTTCCTGAAATTTGGTTTGGTTCATGTTCTATCGATTCAGGCAACAATGTCACGACAGCATAAGTAATGTCAAAATGATAGCGACATAGATGTATATGGGTAGCTGAGACCTGGTGGTAACAAACAGCCTGTTTAAAAACACCCATTATCTTATTGGCCTTGGCAGCAGCTGCCTGACACTGGTTTCTACAGCTTAGTTTGCTGTTTACTAAAATTCCTAGGTCCTTTTCCATCCCAGTGTTTTACCATTTAGTATGTATGGGTGACTTGCAATCTGAGTGTGTACCATTGATAACCACCTTCTGTTTTCTATTACTGAGCCAGTAACTTACCCACATACAGACATTTTCTACCAGTCCAAGCATTCTCATTTTATATACTAACCTTTCATGCGGTACATTGTCAAATGCTTTGGAGAAGTCCAGATATGCGACATCCATTGATTTGCCGCTGTCAAGTCTAGAACTTACCTCCTCATAAAAACGGATTAAATTAGTTTGGCGTGACCGATCCCTCATGAAGCTATGCTGATATGGCGATATTCGCTTATTTTCATTGAGGTATTCCAAGATAGCATCTCTTAGAAAACTTTCAAACAGTTTACCCACAACAGAGGTTAAAATTACCGGCCTATAGTTTCCAGGCTCAGTTTTTGGACCCTTTTTGAACATTGGCACCATATTTATATTTACCAATCCTGTTGAACACTCCCTGTCAGTATAGAGTCCTTAAATATCAGAAATAAGGGCCTGGCTATTGTAACAGTACAGCCTGGATCACAGCGGCTCCCTGTGACGATACGCTGACTTGCGCTCCAGCGTGGAACGCACCGGCCGTCTGCGATGATACGCTGGCTTGCGTTCCAGCGTGGAACGCAGAGACCGCCTGTGTTGTTACGCTGGCTTGCGCTCCAGCGTGGAACGCATGGGCTGCTGGGCCCTCCTGTGACTCCGCCTACTTACCGTCCGGCCCTTAAATAGAATACAGGTGCTAAGCAGGGTGTTCCACTAATGGAGTGCGCACCCTGCTAGCTCCACTGCATCTGAGGACTCTGGATCCCTAACAACAGCGTGAAGGACTGTCTACCTTCTTGCCACTGGCTTCCCCACTGCTGGCTTCCTAGCCAGGACCAACTAACCGCAAGTATATGCCTGTTACCTGCTCTGATTAATGTCCTGGAACTCTGAGTGGGGTGGTTCCTGACTGGTGTGAGACGATACTCCCAAACCAACTCTGAACCTACTGCATACTATATACTAAACTGTGGACATGCTCTGAACCTACTGCATACTATATACTAAACTGTGGACATGCTATACTAACTCTGAACCTACTGCATACTATATACTAAACTGTGGACATGCTATACTAATTCTGAACCTACTGCATACTATATACTAAACTGTGGACATGTTCTGAACCTACTGCATACTATATACTAAACTGTGGACATGCTCTGAACCTATGGCATACAATATACTAAACTGAGGACATGCTATATACTAATTCTGAACCTATTGCATACTAGATACTAACTCTGAACTGTGCACAAGCTTATACTAACTTGTGACTCCTGTAATACTGGGAGACCTCCCTCTCCAGCAGTAATACTAAATAGATGGATAGCGGTAAATGATTTTGTTACCCCAAACTCTCCGCCCAAGACTGAGAGAGACGCCTGGGGTACATACTGAGTAACCGCGAATCCCACAGCCAAGAACAAGGGCAGTGGGATAATAGTGCATGTCCATTGCTTCTGCAGTTGAGATCCTAACTGATCAACTAGGTGCGTTACAGCTATGACATTACACAATTCTCTTAGGATATGGGGGTGTATGCCATCTGGTCCTGGCGATTTGTCTATTTTAATCTTTTTAAGACATCACTGTACTTCTTCCTAAGTCAGACAGGGCACTTTTAATGGGGAATTTACTTTTACATTCTGCATTTCATCTGACAGTTTATTTTCCTCAGTGAATACAGTGGAGAAAAAAATATTTAATAGCTTTGCTTTCTCCTCATCGCTCTCTGCAACTCCCCCCTCATCACTCTGTAGAGGGCCAACACCTTCAGATTTATACTTTTTACCATTTATATAATTGTAGAAACATTTTAGGGTTAGTTTTGCTCTCTTTGGCAATTAATCTCTCGGTCTCTAGTTTGGCTGCTTTTATTTACATATTCAATTTTTTTCCTTGCTTCCTCGCTACCCTCCTGTTTTAGTGATTTTAAATACTTTCTTTTTGTCATTTATTGCTTTCTTTACAGTTCTATTTATCCACATTGTTTTTTTCTTGTTCCTTAACCTTTTATTCCCATAGGTATGTATCTCTCACAATTAGCTTTTAGGATGCTTTTAAAAATATCCCATTTTGTGACTGTATTTTTATTTTTGTGGACTTTGTCCTAGTTAGTTAGGCCTATGGCCTCTCTAAGTTGGCTAAATTTAGCTTTTTTGAAGTTTGGTATTGTTGTTCCTCCCTGAAGAAACACTCTTTTGAATGACAATTGGAAGGTTATTACTTTATGGTCACTATTTCCCAGGTGTCCCCCCAACCTGCACACCTGTTGTTCTGTCAGGTCTATTAGTTATTACTAAGTCCAGTATGGCTGTCCCTCTAGTCGGGTCCTGAACCAGTTGTGAAAGGTAATTATCTTTGGTTATTGCCAAGAACCTGTTTCCTTTATGAGATATATAGGTTTCAGTTTCCCAGTCTTTATCTGGGTAGTTGAAGTCCCCCATAATAACGACCTCATTATGATCTGCCGCCTCGTCTATCTTGTTTAGTAGCAAATTTTCTGTGGATTCTGGTATATTAGGTGGTTTATAATAAACTCATATTAGTATTTTATTATTGTTTTTGCCTCCATGTATTTCTACCCACAGTGACTACACATGTTCATGTCCCTCACTTAAAATGTTTTTTAAATTTAAAAAAGGTCCACAATTTATCTCTATGTAGTGGCAGATGCCTGCTGGTGTTTATACATACACAGTGCTATTGAAAGTAATGTTTTTTTAATAAACAGTCAAAAAATTTTCCCTTTTTGGGGCTGATGCCTTCATATATTGTAATCTCTTGTGACCAGGGCCCTCATGCCTTATGTTTTAATTATTGACTTGTTTGTTCCTTTGCTATATATGACTCTGTTTGTCCATGAACCCCCTGATTTTACAATCAATGCACTGCGGAATATGTTTTCGCTATATAAATAAAGATTATAATTATTAATGTGCTTTCCATAGACATAGGGTTCCATCTAGTGGCAATTGTTGATAATTGTCTATTGTTTAATTCTTTTATTACTCCGCCCAATGGAAGTGAAAAGCACTCTGGGAAGAAGGAGGACAGTCTCCTCCATGTCTGCATAGAAAGTGGTCCTGTTCTTTCGAGTCTATCCCTTTGTTGGGGCATAGCTGGTAAGCTGATGAATACGTGGTATTTCTAGCTATCATCAGCCATAAGGACACTGTTTAGGACAGTTCTGACCCTGTTACATGGGGTTGTAATGTGTTGGCCTAGCCACATGGTCAGCCATTATGGGTCTTATACTACATTTGTATTGCCATATTGTATTAGACTGTTATCTTCCCTGTTTCTCTATAGCATGGCCTAGAACATGTTAGCTTACTGTATGTAATTCATAATTGCCCTTTATGTAATGCTTTAGTCTAATTGCATGTATATTCTTATTTGTTCCTCAGTTTCACCCTAATCCTACATCCGTTTAATAAAGCAACAAACTTCCATCAAGTTTACTTAATTGTCTAGTAGTAAGGTTTTTAACTGCCTGTGGAGCTCTACATAGGGGTAGCTTGCTGATTTTTCAAGTGCTGATTTTTATAAGTGCATTGGAGATATTCAGGAGACTAACTTAGACTAACAGAGATCTTCCACTGTAGCAGAACTTCAGCGGTATTTCTGGTGGATACTCAGACACTGTGTTTCAAAACAGGTAAGGAATTTGTTAGACAGGTTATCACAAAATGACATTGAAGGGGGAAGTTATCATTATGGGAGACTTTAATCTTCTTCATGTAAACTGGAAAACCAAAATAGCTAGTTCTGCCAGGAGTACAGATATTCTAAATTCCCTACTGGGATTATCTCTACAGCAAGTAGTTGAGGAGCCAACCCGGAAGGAGGCCATTTTAGATTTAGTATTCACAAATGGGAATTTGGTATCTGATATTACAGTAGGGGAAAGCTTGTGATCTAGGGATCACCAGTCAGCGTGGTTTACTATAAGTACAGTGACTGATTCAGATCACACAAAAACAAAAGTTTTAGATTTTAGAAAAACTGACTTTTCTAAAATTAGATTAGTGGTATACGAGTCCCTATCAGATTGGAACAGTTTCAATGGAGTCCAGGAGAAATGGAACTACTTAAAAGTGGCACTATTGAAGACAACAGAAAATTGCATTAGGCTTGTCAGTAAAAGCAAAAAAAGGAAGAGACCCATGTGGTACTCAGCAGAAGTGGCCAAAATCATGAAAAACAAAAATATAGCATTTAGTAATTATAAAAATAAAAAAACGAGGATGACAGGCAAATTTATAAGATGAGGCAGAGAGAGGCCAAACAAGTTATAAGAGCTTCTAAAGCGCAGGCAGAAGAGAAATTGGCTCAGTCAGTGAAAAAAGGCGATAAGACATTCTTCAGATACATAAATGAAAAAAGGAAACTAAAACAAGGAATTTCCAAATTAAAAGCAAAAGGAAGGTATATGGAAGAAGATAAAGAACTAGCTGACTGCCTCAATGAATGCTTCTGTTCAGTTTTTACAAAGGAAAATGAAGGAAAAGGACCTCAGTTAGGAAGGAAGACTAATGAATCTGTTGATGCATGTGTCTTTACAGAGGAAGAGGTTCTAAGTCAGCTGTCTAAAATTAATACAAATAAGTCACAGGGGCCTGATGGGATACACCGAAAGCTATTAAAAGAGCTCAGCGGTGAACTAGCAAAACCATTAACAGATTTATTTAACCAATCACTGGTAACAGGAGTTGTCCCAGAAGATTGGAAATTAGCAAATGTGCCCATTCACAAGAAAGGTAGTAGGCAGGAATCGGGCAACTATAGGCCAGTAAGCCTGACATCAATAGTGGGGAAATGAATGGAAACCATACTTAAGGAGAGGATTGTGGAACATCTAAAATCCCAAGGATTGAAAGATGAAAAACAGCATGGGTTTACTTCAGGGAGATCATGTCAAACTAATATTATAGATTTTTTTGATTGGGTGACTAAAATAATAGATGGAGGAGGTGCAGTAGACATAGTTTATCTAGACTTTAGTAAGGCTTTTGATACTGTCCCACATAGAAGGCTTATCAATAAATTAGAGTCTTTGGGCTTGGACTCCCATATTGTTGAATGCAGGGCTTTTTTTCTCAGAGAAAAGGTGGTGGAACTCATCCCCCCTCTTCTGGCCATGCCCCTACCCAACCCTAGGACCGCCCCCTACCCGCCCCTAAGACCGCCCCCTACCCACCCCCTAGGACCGCCCCCTCTACCCAACCCTAGGACCGCAAGTAAAATTTGGGGGGGGGGGGGTATAAAAGTCCAGCCCAGCAAAGAAACCCCCCAGATGGGGATGGCACTGTTAATGGGGGATCTGGGGATGGCACTGTTAATCTGTTAATGGGGGGATCTGAGGATGGCACTGTTATGGGGTGGAGGATCTGGGGATGGCATCCACAGATCCCCCATCCTATAACAGTGCCATCCACAGACCCCCCATCCTATAACAGTGCCACCCACAGACCCCCCACCACATAACAGTGCCATCCACAGACCCCCGCCACCCCATAACAGTGCCATCCACAGACCCCCGCCACCCCATAACAGTGCCATCCACAAACCCCCCCACCCCATAACAGTGCCATCCACAGACCCCCCCACCCCATAACAGTGCCATCCACAGACCCCCCACCCCATAACAGTGCCATCCACAAACCCCTCCACCCCATAACAGTGCCATCCATAGACCCCCCCACCCCATAACAGTGCCATCCAGACACCCACCCACCCCATAACAGTGCCATCCACAGACCCCCCACCCCATAACAGTGCCATCCACAGACCCCCCACCCCATAACAGTGCCATCCACAACCCCCCCCACCCCATAACAGTGCCATCCACAGACCCCCCACCCCATAACAGTGCCATCCACAGACACCCACCCACCCCATAACAGTGCCATCCACAGACCCCCCACCCCATAACAGTGCCATCCACAGACCCCCACTCCTTAACAGTGCCATCCATAGACCCCCCCCCACCCCATAACAGTGCCATCCACAGACCCCCCCACCCCATAACAGTGCCATCCACAGACCCCCCCACCCCATAACAGTGCCATCCACAGACCCCCCACCCCATAACAGTGCCATCCACAGACCCCCCCACCCAATAACAGTGCCATCCACCAACCCCCCCACCCCATAACAGTGCCATCCATAGACCCCCCCACCCCATAGCAGTGCCATCCACAAACACCCACCCACCCCATAACAGTGCCATCCACAGACCCCCCCCTCCTTAACAGTGCCATCCACAGACCCCCCCACCCCATAACTGTGCCATCCACAAACCCCCCCACCCCATAACAATGCCATCCACAGACCCCCCACCCCATAACAGTGCCATCCACAGACACCCACCCACCCCTAAACAGTGCCATCCACAGACCCCCCACCCCATAACAGTGCCATCCACAGACCCCCCCCTCCTTAACAGTGCCATCCACAGACCCCCCCCCCCACCCCATAACAGTGCCATCCACAGACCCCCCAGCCCATAACAGTGCCATCCACAGACCCCCCTTAACAGTGCCATCCACAGACCCCCCCCACCCCATAACAGTGCCATCCACAGACCCCCCACCCCATAACAGTGCCATCCACAGACCCCCCTTTACAGTGCCATCCACAGACCCCCCCACCCCATAACAGTGCCATCCACAGACCCCCCCACCCCATAACAGTGCCATCCACAGACCCCCCCACCCCATAACAGTGTCATCCACAGACCCCCCATTGCCGCTCCAGTAGAGACTTATAAAATGTGTAATTAAATTAATAATGATTCCTGCTGCCCCTCAGTAAGATAACTTTCAATATATTGTACTCACAGCCGGCTACTGTTATCGTAATGCAGGCGGCCTGGCAGACGAGCGGCAGCGTCACTGACTGACGTCACGTGCGTGCGCCGCCTACTTTATGAATGAAGCAGGCGGCCCAGGCAGGTGACGTCAGTCAGTGACGCTGCCGCTCGTCTGCCCGGCCGCCTGCATTACGATAACAGTAGCCGGCTGTGAGTACAATATATTGAAAGTTATCTTACTGAGGGGCAGCAGGAATCATTATTCATTTAATTACACATTTTATAAGTCTCTACTGGAGCTGGGGGCCGGAGCACAGTGAACGCACCGGCCCCCAGCTCCTCCTCCCAGTCCCTCCCCGCTGATACATGGCAGGCTGCGATGTCAAAAGGTGGCGGAACGCCGTTCCGGTGCGTTCCGCCAGAAAAAAAGCCCTGGTTGAATGGATTAGGCAGTGGCTGAGGGACAGAGAACAGAGATTTGTAGTCAATGGAGTATATTCAGACCATGGTCTTGTTACCAGTGGGGTACCTCAGGGATCTGTTCTGGGACCCATATTGTTTAATATCTTTATCAGCGAAATTGCAGAAGGCCTCGATGGAAAGGTGTGTCTTTTTGCTGATGACACAAAGATTTGTAACAGGGTTGATGTTCCTGGAGGAAAAGGATTTAGGAAAACTAGAGGAATGGTCAAAAATCTGGCAACTAAAATTTAGTGTTGATAAGTGCAAGATAATGCACCTGGGGCGTAAAAACCCAAGAGCAAAATATAAAATCAGTGATACAGTCCTAACCTCAGTATCTGAGGAAAGGGATTTAGGGGTCATTACTTCAGAAGACTTAAAGGTAGGCAGACAATGTCATAGAGCAGCAGGAAATGCTAGCAGAATGCTTGGGTGTATAGGGAGAGGAATTACCAGTAGAAAGAGGGAGGTGCTCATGCCGCTCTACAGAGCACTAGTGAGACCTCATTTGGAGTATTGTGCTCAGTACTGGAGACCATATATCCAGAAGGATATTAATACTTTGGAGAGAGTACTACTAAACTAGTACATGGATTGCAGGATAAAACTTACCAGGAAAGATTAAAGGACCTTAACATGTATAGCTTGGAAGAAAGACGAGACAGAGGGGATATGATAGAAACTTTTAAATACATAAAGGGAATCAACAAAAGCCATCACAAAATTATGCCTTTTTGGAAGTAGTTTCAGGTTTTTTATACTGTGTAGGGTAAGGTTTCCAGAACCAGAAGTACTGTAATGACCGGCGTCACGCAAAGGGAGGGAAATGGGAAGGCCCTGTCCAAGGGAGAGGGAAAGGTGGTGACCACTGACTCACCTTGCGGCTGGCACCTGACTGCCCTGACTTCCCTAGACGGGTTCCTCACCCGTACGCCGATCACGTGCCTAAACCCTGGCTTTCCCTAAGATGAGCCCTATGTAGTGAACGGGGTGGTGGGATCACTAGTCCGCACCACTGACACTAAGAGGAAAACACCAAGGAGAGGACAGACAATACAGACAAACATATAATCCCAGGTGGGCGACAACAGCAGACCACCAAGGCCCAACAGGGATCCGGAGGGTAACGTTCTGGAACAACAACCAGGGAACACAGCCACACAGCTCTAGTGGATCAGTATAGAAGTCCAGGCAGGAAGCTCTATATCTGGCAACCAGAGAAGTGAGAGATGGGAATATAAGGAGGTTGGGATTGCTGGACAAGAAACAGCTGAGGAGGAGAAGCTACGGATCCCTGAGTGAGCCAAAAAGGATTGCAAGGCAAACCCAGAAAGCTACCTTTAATAAACAGCACTGTCTTTAGACATAGAGCTGCGACTTCCTGCTGCGACTTCCTGACCCCGGGTATAACGGAGTCAGGCGTGGCTCTTGACACCCTCGTGACAAGTACAGTATGGAATATGATGGACAAGGCAGGAAATGTGCAACAATGTAGAGGTAGCAGTAGTGGCAGTAGGGTTAGTAGTAGCTGAAGCAGTACAATATGGAACATGATAGACAGGCAGACCGCATAATTGACAGACAGATTGTGAAATATGTGATGAAAATTCATATTCATAATAAATTGTAATATAGCTTTAAACTCTGTACACTGGGACAAGCAGTCTAAAATGGCTGCTACTACCAGCCTCCCAGAGGCAGCTTTAATAATTTACACAATCTAACACACTGACTATTTTACTTTAAACCCCATATGTCTCTAAAATAATTATTAATCTAACTAGCAGTTGTCTTTTCTTCACTGTGAAAGAACCTCACTGACACTAAATTTGCTTTAACCGCCTCCGGACCGCCTAACGCAGGATCGCGTTCCGGAGGCGGCAGCCCTGCGCAGAGTCACGCATATATGCGTCATCTCGCGAGACGCGAGATTTCCTGTGAACGCGCGCACACTGGCGCGCACGTTCACAGGATCGGAAGGTAAGCGAGTGGATCTCCAGCCTGCCAGCGGCGATTTTTTTAACCCCTAACAGGTATATTAGACGCTGTTTTGATAACAGCGTCTAATATACCTGCTACCTGGTCCTCTGGTGGTCCCTTTTGCTTGGATCGACCACAAGAGGACACAGGCAGCTCAGTAATAAGTAGCACCAAACACCACTACACTACACCCCCCCTGTCACTTATTAACTCCTTATTCACCCCTGATCACCCCTGATCACCCCATATAGACTCCCTGATCACCCCCCTGTCATTGATCACCCCCCTGTCATTGCTCACCCTCCTGTAAGGCTCTATTCAGACGTCCGTATGTTTTTTACGGATCCACGGATACATGGATCGGATCCGCAAAACACGATGATAAATATCTTGGTCAAATGCCAACTTTGTATAAAAAAATGGGAAAAGTTGTCTTTTGCCGAGATATTTCTCTCACCCAGCATGGGTATATGTAAAATGACACCCCTAAAACACATTGCCCAACTTCTCCTGAGTACGGCAATACCACATGTGTGACACTTTTTTGCAGCCTAGGTGGGCAAAGGGGCCCACATTCCAAAGAGCACGTTTCGGATTTCACCGGCCATTTTTTACAGATTTTGATTTCAAACTACTTCCCACACATTAGGGCCCCTAAATGCCAGGGCAGTATAACTACCCCACAAGTGACCCCATTTTGGAAAGAAGAAACCTCAAGGTATTCCGTAAGGGGCATGGCGAGTTCCTAGAATTTTTTATTTTTTGTCACAAGTTAGCGGAAAATGATGATTTTTTTTTTCTTACAAAGTCTCATATTCCACTAACTTGTGACAAAAAATAAAAACTTCCATGAACTCACTATGCCCATCACGAAATACCTTGGGGTGTCTTCTTTCAAAAATGGGGTCACTTGTGGGGTAGTTATACTGCCCTGGCATTCTAGGGGCCCAAATGTGTGGTAAGTAGTTTGAAATCAAAATCTGTAAAAAATGGCCGGTGAAATCCGAAAGGTGCGCTTTGGAATGTGGGCCCCTTTGCCCACCTAAGCTGCAAAAAAGTGTCACACATGTGGTATTGCTGTACTCAGGAGAAGTTGGGCAATGTGTTTTGGGGTGTCATTTTACATATACCCATGCTGGGTGAGATAAATATCTTGGTCAAATGCCAACTTTGTATTAAAAAAATGGGAAAAGTTGTCTTTTGCCAAGATATTTCTCTCACCCAGCATGGGTATATGTAAAATGACACCCCAAAACACATTGCCCAACTTCTCCTGGGTACGGCAATACCACATGTGTGCCACTTTTTTGCAGCCTAGGTGGGCAAAGGGGCCCACATTCCAAAGAGCACCTTTCGGATTTCACCGGCCATTTTTTATAGATTTTGATTTCAAACTACTTACCACACATTAGGGCCCCTAAATGCCAGGGCAGTATAACTACACCACAAGTGACCCCATTTTGGAAAGAAGACACCCCAAGGTATTCGCTGATGGGCATAGTGAGTTCATAGAACTTTTAATTTTTTGTCACAAGTTAGTGGAATATGAAAAAAAAAATAAAATCACCATTTTCCGCTAACTTGTGACAAAAAATAAAAAGTTTGATGAACTCACTATGCCCATCAGCAAATACCTTAGGGTGTCTACTTTCCGAAATGGGGTCATTTGTGGGGTGTTTGTACTGTCTGGCCATTGTAGAACCTCAGGAAACATGACAGGTGCTCAGAAAGTCAGAGCTGCTTCAAAAAGCGGAAATTCCCATTTTTGTACCATAGTTTGTAAACGCTATAACTTTTACCCAAACCATTTTTTTTTTTACCCAAAGATTTTTTTTTTTATCAAAGACATGTAGATCAATAAATTTAGAGAAAAACTTATATATGGATGTCGTTTTTTTTGCAAAATTTTACAACTGAAAGGGAAAAATGTCATTTTTTTGCAAAAAAATTGTTAAATTTCGATTAATAACAAAAAAAGTTAAAATGTCAGCAGCAATGAAATACCACCAAATGAAAGCTCTATTAGTGAGAAGAAAAGGAGGTAAAATTCATTTGGGTGGTAAGTTGCATGACCGAGCAATAAACGGTGAAAATAGTGTAGTGCAGAAGTGTAAAAAGTGGCCTGGTCATTAAGGGTGTTTAAGCTAGGGGGGCTGAAGTGGTTAATATGTGTTTCTCTTTCCCTTTATCTACCAGATGTCTATCCCTCCAATGTTTAAGCCCAGAAAATACCTGAAGGTCCTGGCTTGGAACATTTATAGGGGGAGATTTATCAAAACTGGTGTAGATGAAAACGGGCTTAGTTTCCCATAGCAACCAATCAGATTCCATCTTTCATTTTCCAAAGGAGCTATGAGAACTGAAATTAGTAATCTGATTGGTTGCTATGGGCAACTAAGCCAGTCTGCTTTATACCAGTTTTGATCAATCTCCCCATAGTGTCTATTACACGTTCACTGACATCATAGCTATAGTCCCTCATGATTGACTGAGGCTGACTGCAAGGCATTATGGACAAGGTTATGTGATGCTTCTTTATCTTCTCATTTTCCTTCTATTTCGATATGTTAAGTGGCGGAAGAATCCCAAAAGCTTCAGATTTGCTAGAAAACTATCTTTTTTGGTAATTCATAATCGTTCATGTCTACTACTGGTATACAAACATTTGTGAAGGAATGGATCCTTCTAAAGAGCTCGCTGAATTCGAGTATGGTACTATAATAGTATGCCACCATTGCAACAAATCAGTTTGTTAAATTTCTTCCTGCCTAGATATTCCATGAACAGCTTTGAATGGTATTATTGTCAAGTGCAAGCATTTAGCAACCACAATAACTCATCTATGAAGTGCAGTCCACATAAAGATACAGTGTTGGGTGGCCTAGCGTTGAGGCACATAGTCCATGAAAGTCATTAACATTCTGCAGACTCAATAATTACATTTCAAACCTCCTCAGGCATTAACATCAGCATAAAAACTGTGCACTGGGAGCATCAGGGCAGCTTCATGGCAGTAGTAAGCAAGCCTTACACGAGCAAGCACAATACCAAGCATTGGATAGAGTGGTGTAAAGCAGGCCACCACTGGAGTCTGGAGCAATGGAAACTTTTTCTGCAGAGTGATGAATCAAACTTCTCTGTCTGATAGTCTGATGGATTAGCCTGGGATTGTTGAATGCCAAGAAAATGTTAACTTCCTGAGCCACTAAACTTTGGGATAAACTAAAATTGAGATTGTGACCAAGACCTCATCATCAAACATCAGTATCTGACCTCACATATGCTCCTCTGAATGAAAGGGCAAAAATTTCCACAGACATACTCAAAAAACTTGTAGAAAGACATCTCAGAAGAATGGAATCTCTTTTACTGTAGCTACAAAGGGGCGGTGGAGGGGTGTTTAGAATTGGAGGTCATAAAAGCTCCCATAGCTGTAATATACACTCACCTAAAGAATTATTAGGAACACCTGTTCTATTTCTCATTAATGCAATTATCTAGTCAACCAATCACATGGCAGTTGCTTCAATGCATTTAGGGGTGTGGTCCTGGTCAAGACAATCTCCTGAACTCCAAACTGAATGTCAGAATGGGAAAGAAAGGTGATTTAAGCAATTTTGAGCGTGGCATGGTTGTTGGTGCCAGACGGGCCGGTCTGAGTATTTCACAATCTGCTCAGTTACTGGGATTTTCATGCACAACCATTTCTAGGGTTTACAAAGAATGGTGTGAAAAAGGAAAAACATCCAGTATGAGGCAGTCCTGTGGGCAAAAATGCCTTATGGATGCTAGAGGTCAGAGGAGAATGGGCAGACTGATTCAAGCTGATAGAAGAGCAACGTTGACTGAAATAACCACTCGTTACAACCGAGGTATGCAGCAAAGCATTTGTGAAGCCACAACACGCACAACCTTGAGGCGGATGGGCTACAACAGCAGAATACCCCACCGGGTACCACTCATCTCCACTACAAATAGGAAAAAGAGGCTACAATTTGCACGAGCTCACCAAAATTGGACTGTTGAAGACTGGAAAAATGTTGCCTGGTCTGGTGAGTCTTGATTTCTGTTGAGACATTCAAATGGTAGAGTCCGAATTTGGCGTAAACAGAATGAGAACATGTATCCATCCTCTGATGGCTACTTCCAGCAGGATAATGCACCATGTCACAAAGCTCAAATCATTTTAAATTGGTTTCTTGAACATGACCATGAGTTCACTGTGCTAAAATGGCCCCCACAGTCACCAGATCTCAACCCAATAGAGCATCTTTGGGATGTGGTAGAACGGGAGCTTCGTGCCCTGGATGTGCATCCCTCAAATCTCCATCAACTGCAAGATGCTATCCTATCAATATGGGCCAACATTTCTAAAGAATGCTATCAGCACCTTGTTGAATCAATGCCACGTAGAATTAAGGCAGTTCTGAAGGCAAAAGGGGGTCCAACACCGTATTAGTATGGTGTTCCTAATAATTCTTTAGGTGAGTGTATATGTTTCCCACATGTGTATATACAATTATCTAAACCTTTTTGCTCATTGTAACTATCTTTTATTTTTTCCAAAGCAAATAAAGCAATTATGACTAAACTCTGATTGGCTGCTGTGCATCACAAGATTATTTTGCTAAATAAGACCCACTGTATAAGGTAGCATTAAAACTACCACCAAAGATCAATTAATACATTAATATTTGATTTACGAGGTCTAGAGAGGAAAACATTGGTTTATTTTACTGACTACTCAAATAACTTATTCTGCTAAGGTTTGTAGACATTAACATCATTCTCAGTCTCCAGTGGAGCTCACAGTCTAAATTCCCTATCAGTATATCTTTGGAGGGTTGGAGAAATCCAGAGTAACCGGAAAAAACCTACGCAAACATGGTGAGAACATATAAAATCCATGCAGATTTTGTCCTTGATTGGATATAAACCTAGGACCCCAGAGCTTCCACTGTTTATTGAAGCCATACCACAGTTGTTCAGATATAGGTCCTTACAAACATCATCTCCATGAAACCTCACAAACCCAAGCACTTATTGTATCCCAAGTGTCAAGGATTTCGCTATCTCAGATCCACTGAAGAGATATATCATAGAAAGTCTAAGTAAGGCCACTTTCACACGTCAGTGATTTCCTTTAATGATTGTGAGCCAAAACCAGGCACGGGTCAAAAACACAGAAGAAGTGTAAATCTTTCCATTATACCTTACCTCTATGTAGCTTCAACTTCTGGTTTTGGCTCATAATCAATGATAAAAGTCATTGACCAAACACTGGGAGAGATTTATCTAAACTAGTGCAAAGGAAAACTGGCTTAATTGCCCAAAGCAACAAGCAGATTGATCCTCTGAAAAATGAAAGGTAGAATCTGATTGGTTGCTATAGGTAACTAAGCCAGTTTTCCTTTGCACCAGTTTTGATAACTGTTTCCCACTAAGTGGGGAAGCAGCCTAAATGTCTATTAATACTTCAACTTTTTTATGCTCTATGTACATTTCGAATGTGTCAATATGTCAATCTAGTGACCTTTTATACAGAGGGATGGCGTAAACAAAAATGTATACTGCGCCATATGCTTTTTTCAATTGGAGTCAATGGCCAATGTATGCCACTATATGCTTATACACTGCTCAAAAAAATAAAAGGAACACAAAAATAACACATCCTAGATCTGAGTTAATTAAATATTCTTCTGAAATACTTTGTTCTTTACATAGTTGAATGTGCTGACAACAAAATCACGCAAAAAAAAAAAATGGAAATCAAATTTTTAAACCCATGGAGGTCTGGATTTGGAGTCACACTCAAAATTAAAGTGGAAAAACACACTACAGGCTGATCCAACTTTGATGTAATGTCCTTAAAACAAGTCAAAATGAGGCTCAGTAGTGTGTGTGGCCTCCACGTGCCTGTATGACCTCCCTACAACGCCTGTGCATGCTCCTGATGAGGTGGCGGACGGTCTCCTGAGGGATCTCCTCCCAGACCTGGACTAAAGCATCTGCCAACTCCTGGACAGTCTGTGGTGCAGTTGGTGGATAGAGCGAGACATGATGTCCCAGATGTGCTCAATTGGATTCAGGTCTGGGGAACGGGCGGGCCAGTCCATAGCATCAATGCCTTCGTCTTGCAGGAACTGCTGACACACTCCAGCCACATGAGGTCTAGCATTGTCTTGCATTAGGAGGAACCCAGTGCCAACCCCACCAGCATATGGTCTCACAAGGGTTCTGAGGATCTCATCTCGGTACCTAATGGCAGTCAGGCTACCTCTGGCGAGCACATGGAGGGCTGTGCGGCCCTCCAAAGAAATGCCACCCCACACAATTACTGACCCAATGCCAAACCGGTCATGCTAGAGGATGTGGCAGGCAGCAGAACGTTCTCCACGGCATCTCCAGACTGTCACGTTTGTCACATGTGCTCAGTGTGAACCTGCTTTCATCTGTGAAGAGCACAGGGCGCCAGTGGCGAATTTGCCAATCTTGGTGTTCTCTGGCAAATGCCAAACGTCCTGCACGGTGTTGGGCTGTAAGCACAACCCCCACCTGTGGACGTCGGGCCCTCATATCACCCTCATGGAGTCTGTTTCTGACCGTTTGAGCAGACACATGCACATTTGTGGCCTGCTGGAGGTCATTTTGCAGGGCTCTGGCAGTGCTCCTCCTGTTCCTCCTTGCACAAAGGCGGAGGTAGCGGTCCTGCTGCTGGGTTGTTGCCCTCCTACGGCCTCCTCCACGTCTCCTGATGTACTGGCCTGTCTCCTGGTAGCGCCTCCATGCTCTGGACACTACGCTGACAGACACAGCAAACCTTCTTGCCACAGCTCGCATTGATGTGCCATCCTGGATAAGCTGCACTACCTGAGCCACTTGTGTGGGTTGTAGACTCCGTCTCATGCTACCACTAGAGTGAAAGCACCACCAGCATTCAAAAGGGACCAAAACATCAGCCAGGAAGCATAGGAACTGAGAAGTGGTCTGTGGTTACCACCTGCAGAACCACTCCTTTATTGGGGGTGTCTTGCTAATTGCCTATAATTTCCACCTGTTGTCTATCCCATTTGCACAACAGCATGTGCAATTGATTGTCACTCAGTGTTGCTTCCTAAGTGGACAGTTTGATTTCACAGAAGTGTGATTGACTTGGAGTTACATTGTGTTGTTTAAGTGTTCCCTTTATATTTTTGAGCAGTGTACATTAATCAGAGGCTTCTATTAGAGGTACAGGTTGGGGAATGCTCCAGACGTATACCTCTAATAGGTGCGATCACGACCTCAGTGTTAGGCCTCTTTCACACGAACGTGTATCCCCTGTGGCCGTGCTGCGAACCGCAAATTGCGGTCTGCAATGCATGGGCACCGACCGCAGGGAAGCCGCATGCGGATCACAGAAGCATTCACTTGACTGGGGTCCGCGTTCCGTCCGTTCCGCAAAAAGATAGAACAAGTTCTATCTTTTTGCGGAACGGAAGCACGGAACGGAACACCACAGAAGCACTCTGCAGTGCTTCTGTTCCGCACCGTATCTCCAGGTTTGCGGACCTATTCAAGTGAATGGGTCAGCATCCATGATGCAGAATGCACATGGCCGGTGCCCCGTGTATTGCGGACCCGCCGTATGTGGGCTGCAATACGGCCATGGGGGGGACACGTTCGTGTGAAAGAAGCCTTAAGCTGAAGAAGACAGGAATAAATATGGGTTTCATTTAACTGGTAATAAACATCTCAATACCAATTCATCACCCATGCACTCATATGACTGTTGTGGAAAGATACAAAGATAGAAAAATAACTGTTATTGAAAAGATAGCAAAAATACTCCCACATATGCAATCTGCCAAACCATATGGACATGAAATTTCAAGAAAAAAACACTTGAAATGTAAAATGTGCCAAATAAACTTCAAAGTATTATCTTCTATCATGTGCATTTATGGAATACTAAAGAATAATTATAGTTTGTTTCTGACATTATAAATTGTTACATTTCTTGGGTATAAGTCTGATATGCTCATTAGCATTTTGTTATTATAACTGTATGAGTCAGGAGCACAGTCATTTTATGAAATGTTATTTACTGAATACTAAACACTAAACAAATTATATCAATATATAATCTAAGGTACAGCTTTTCATCTATGACTCAAATGTCTCATATAGTATACAGAACAGAAGAACTTGAATAGTAAAAATATATAGTTAATTTCTTAGTAACTATGCAAAGATATGTTAAGCTGCCTAGTGGTGGTAATTTATGCTCTCTTTCTCATTCGTTCAAGTGTATTTTGCACATCTTGCATATCACACACAGAAGCTTTATTGGGAACACAATGCCAAAGCCATACATACTAATAATAAATAATAGTAGCAAGAACAGTTAAAACGGTAAGTTGCACTCACATAATAGTGAATAAATAATGAGTACGTTATGGGTTAAATGGCCCCTGTTGCAACCATATTATTATATTTTGCATTCATTTATTTTCTAAGATAGTGTGCATCAACCCAGCAGAAGGACCTATGAGATTAAGCGTTGACCAAATATAATCATTAGAGATTAGCGAATCGAAGCTGACGAAGTCGAATTCGTTCCGAATTTCAGGAAAAATTTGATTCTGAACTAATGCGAATTTACTTGCGCTTCGAGGTAACGAATCGCAATTTTTCCTAACATGGCGGATAGCCGGCTACAATGGTGGCTAAACGTGTGAGGACATGGGGCAAGGAACTCTGGGAAGACGAGATGACCCATAATGCTATGCATGCAGCCAATCAGCAGCCAGGCAGCCCAGTGATGTCACAGCTCTATAAATACGGCGGCCATCTTAGAGTCTGCCATTCACCATCTTACATTAGTCAGGGACAGACGTGTATGCAAGCGCTAGGGAGAGTGAAAGAAAAACTGATTGTTAAAAAAAAAAAGGAAAGAAGTGATTTACTAGTGCAGGGTAGTGAGAGGAATCATTTCACAGGCAGGGAGAGACGTGTGCAGATGCTAGGAAGAGTCATAGGAAAATCCTCATTGTGAAAAATAACGATTTACAAGTGCAGGGAAACATTACTTGGGGATCCAGATAGTCTACTAATACCTCTCTGTCATTCCAGCAATTAGTTATGAAAAGCCTTTAGTGGCTTTTATCTGTGGAAAAAGATAAATATATACGCAGGTCACTTTTGCTGTTAACTGCGCTGATATAATTTAGTGGCCTATTTCAATACAATACACGAAATATTTACGCAGGTCATCTTTGTTGTTATTTGCGCTTAAAGCGTTTATTGCCATATTTCTAGAGAAAAATAGACTAAGTTCATAGAAAATAGAAGAAAAAAGCGTCACTCACCGGATCTTCACAAATCGTAGCTTTATTTCGGGTTAAAACATAGCGGATGCGGGTCACAATTGCAGTAAGGTAAGGCAACAGCCGTTTCGCGCTAAGATCGCGCTTTGTAAATCCTCCTATGATGCGGAAGGGGAGCGCCGTGAATACCTGTTTCCTCCCTGCACGTCATAGCTGGACAGGTGTATGAATTATACCGTCAGATCACCTTTACAAATAGATTAAAACATTAAAATCATACAAAGACAGCAAGATCATTCTTATCATTGAAACCTAATCCTCCCATAGCATTGGTTTTAATTTTCCATTGGACTTCTCTCTGCAGCAAAATACGTTTCCTATCTCCACCTCTCGCAGGTAAGTTAACCGTCTCACATTTTAACACTTCTTTATTACCTTGATGCACATCTTTGATATGTTCTATGAGGCACATAGCACAGATGCCTGTTACAATCGATCTTTTGTGTTCTCTAAATCGTAAATATAAAGGTCTTTAAGTTTTACCTATGTAAAATCTCTCACAGGGACAGAAAATCGCATATACTACATATGTTGACATACATTAATAAATTGTCAGATTGTATGCGTTATTTGACCAATCTGAACATGTGTCCCTGTACGTGTGGAGTTATACATTATGCAGTGTCCACATCTAAAAGCTAACAATCGGTTTATTCTTCGTTTTTTCGATCAATTGCTTGTCTCTCTGTAGCATATGCCAATTGCTTAAGATCCCATTTTTGATGGTCTGGGCCATGGGAGAATATTCAAATGTGAACACTGCCCTAGTGGTATCTTGAACTATCCTATCATGGTGCGTTTTTTTCTTTTTCTTTTTAACCTAAATCATTGTTTATTCTAAGTGTATATGCTCTATCATAAGCTTTATCAATGATGGAAGATGGATACCCACGTTGTATAAATCTAATTTTAAGATCTCTACTTTGTTGTTCAAACTCTATGTAATTTTTAATAATTCTGGCAAATCATGCAATGTAGCGGTTAAACATGGTCTGCTGGATGCGGGCACATTTTTTGCAGAATGTAACAACAAAGACAGTTTACAAGTTATGAGCACTAAATCTTTGGAATCTAAAATAGGAGCACTCGCAAAGAGAGAAGTACGTTTGTTCTGGACGATTAATTCTCTCAAATCGTATGTGGAGCACAATCGAGTACCACGAGGACTTAGAGTTTACAAAGAGATCTCTCAGTTTCAGGATGATTCCACCTTCCTTGATCAGTGGAGAGAAGCCCAATTGGAGTGTTCCTTTAAGTTGATGAATCTAGTTTTGCTGCGCAATATGAAGGAATATGATGAAGTGCTCATAGAAATGAATAAAGCTAAAAATGAACTTAAAACAAGGAAGACAAATTCCAGGCATTTTTAAATAAACTGGATCACAAAGAAGAAAACGACTAAATAGAAATAAAAATCAAGAAGGCTGGACAACAGATTCTGATTCAAGTGCTCCTGAGGACACGATAAATAAATCTCAGTCAAGATAATCTCACATTAATGGAGCGCAATTCAGATGCAAAAGTGGCCCCTTTAGGCGGCGGATCAGAAGAGGCCGAACAAAAAAGAATGCCTTTAAGAAGCAGCTACAAAAGGAAACAAGTGGGATGGCGACTTTGAAGCTCGATGGGGAGTCTGTTTTAGACTTACCTGTGGGTTTCAACGTTGTGAATCTCAGTGATCGACAATTAGATACCGACAGTTTGTCATTTTTGTCGAAAGGACTTAATTACAGTCTAGTCAATGGTTTTTGATGAATCACAATTTGGGGTGGATTTGTTTAAAGGTGTCAAAGTTAAACCTTCATAAGCACTTCAGGAATATACCAGATTTAACCCAAAAATTGGTAGTCAGAATTCCAATAGAATAGGTCCTTTGGGCTTTCACTTTGATAAAGATATTGAACCAATAGACAAAGAGATAGTCACGACTTTACTTGAGTTACAGGGTTGTGACATGAATGCACCATCAGATAGCATTCATGAACAAGATAGATTTGCGTAGGGTATTAAGTCCACCTATACTCCACCCTTGTCAGCTGGCAGTAGCTTATATTTCTAGATATCAAAGCTTTACAATACCCTAAAGTGGCATCTAATACTCACTAAAGGGGAAAAATCGGCTCTTCAACGACTTTCGAAGATGTCCGACATTATAGTGAAACCAGCTGAAAAGGGTGGAAAGATAGTAGTTCTGAATAAGAATTAATACATGAGAGAAGCTGAATGACAGCTCGGAGATAGGAATGTATACTCTCCCTTAAAAATCGATCCTAATTTTAAGCTTCAACAATCTCTACGTGCATTGTTGTGGAAATATGTTGCACGGCAAGTTCTGTCTGAAAAGACAGCAGAAAAAACGTTTCCTCTCTATCCTGTCAAACCAGTTTGGTATTACAGGTCCAAAATCCATAAATCATTGGTAGACCCGCCAGGGCGTCCGATAGTTGCAGGTTTCGGATCTCTTACTGAACCACTATCACAGTATTTAGACTGGCTATTGCGCCCATTATTATAAGGCGTTCTCTCGTTTTTCGAGGATATCAATGAATTCCTGGAAGCATTGAAAGACACTGTATGGCAGAAAGGTAATTTATTAGCAACAATTGACGTTAAGAGCTTATATACGAGGATTCCTCAAAATTTGGGAGTAGAAATTGTGTGCGATTTATTGAAAAAATAGGGAGAGATACATCCTATATCGAGATTATCACTAAGGCATTGTCTTTTGTTTTTAAAACACAATGCTTTCATGTTTAATAAACAATGGTATAACCAAACATCTGGAACAGCTATGGGGACACCAGTCTCCTGTACTTTTGCCAATCTGTTTTTGGCGCAGTTCGAAGAGAAATACATATTCACAATCAAGAATCCCTTTGCGCAACATATCAAAAGCTTTTTTAGATACATCAATGATGTATTTATTATATGGGCAGAAGATCGAGATCAATTTGATTTGTTTGTTAAATACTTGAATGATAACAACATGAATATGGGTTTCACAAGTAAGATAGAAGAACATGCCATTGAATTCCTAGATGTGCAAGTCAGAATAATTAATGATAACATCGACACAACTATATACAGATTATCCACCTCAACTAATTTCCTCTTGCATTATATTAGCTTTCACCTTCCACATGTAGCTGCAGCAGTCCCTTATGGCCAATTTGTACGACTTGCCAGAATTATTAAAAATGACATAGAGTTTGAACAACAAAGTAGAGATCTTAAAATTAGATTTATACAACGTGGGTATCCATCTTCCATCATTGATAAAGCTTATGATAGAGCATATACACGTAGATTAAACAATAATTTAGGTAAAATGAAAAAGAAAAAAACGCACCATGATGGGATAGTTCAAGATTCCACTAGGGCAGTGTTCACATTCGAATATTCTCCCATGGCCCAGACCATCAGAAATGCGATCTTAAGCAATTGGCATATGCTACAGAGAGACGAGCTACAGAGAGATCGAAAAAACGAAGAATAAACCGATTGTTAGCTTTAAATGAGCCAAAACTATAGGTGACATTGTCACTAATCCTAATCCTCCTGATACAGGTAATACCTGGTTGGATAAATGGTGCCCTGTGGGAAGTTTCAGATGTAGACACTGCGCAATGTGTAACTCCACACGTACAGGGAAACATATTCAGATTGTCGGATTGTATGCGTTATTTGACCAATTTATTAATTGTAAATCAACATATGTAGTATATGCGATTTTCTGTGCCTGTGAGAGATTTTACATCGGTAAAACTTATAGACCTTTATACAGTATGTGCGATTTAGAGAACAGAAAAGATCGATGTGCATCAAGGTAATAAAGAGGTGTTAAAATGTGCAGGCATTGAGAGGGTTAACTTACCTGCGAGAGGTGGAGATAGGAAACGTATTTTGCTGCAGAGAGAAGCCCAATGGAAAATTAAAACCAATGCTATAGGAGGATTAAGTTTCAATGATAAGAATGATCTTGCTGTCTTTGTATGATTTTAATGTTTTAATCTATTTGTAAAGGTGATCTGACGGTATGATTCATACACCTACCTGTCCAGCTATGACGTGCAGGGAGGAAACAGGTATTTACGGCGCTCCCCTTCCGCATCATAGGAGGATTTACAAAGCGCGATCTTAGCGCGAAACGGCTGTTGCCTTACCCTACTGCAATTGTGACCCGCATCCGCTATGTTTTAACCCGAAATAAAGCTACGATTTGTGAAGATCCGGTGAGTGCCGCTTTTTTCTTCTATTTTTTATACAACTATTGGTCTGCTTGTTCTGGCTGAGCGCCACCTGTTTCAACGCATGTGTAACGGGGTGCCGAAGGCACACTCAGTCTCCCTTCAGTCGCAGACCTGCTGCTTAGCTTCGGGAGCGAGGATCTGTGTTTGACCTCGTTCCCAGGGCGGCTTTGCTAGCTGGGAGGCTCCCTGCTCCTAGGTCTGCCTTGAGCGCCGAGCTGATCACTCGGTGCTCGATTGGTCGGTCTGTCGGTCATGTGACGCTGGCCACGTCACATGACCCTCACTCCCCACTATAAATACAGGCAGCCTGCTGGCCACAGGTTGCCTGTTAATTTAGGTTCCTGGCAGTTGTTGGATACCTGTGTACTTACCTGATACTGTTCCCTGACGATCCTTTGCCTGCTCCTCCTGTACTGCGCATCCTTCCTGGTATATTGACCTCGGCTTCTACCTGACTATTCTTTGCGGACTCCTTTGGTACTTCTCGACTCTCCTGGTATTTATGACCCCGGCTTCTCCTGACCTTTCTTTGCTTATCCCTCTGTACTGCGTTGTCCTCTTGGTTTTTACCCGGTCCGTTCACTATCCGTTATTTGTCTTGTCTGTCCTTCCCGCACGTATACTAAGTTAGGGACTGCCGTCCAGTTGTCCCCTGTCATCAGAACTCGTGAGGCAAGTAGGCAGGGCCACCGGTGAGGGTGGAGCGCAGTGGTCACTATCCTCCCCCCTGTGTGTGTGTGTACGTGACCGTTACAGCATGGTTGCTGAAAGGAGTGTTATCGACATCGTACCGCATTTAGTAGTGCCGGCTGTGATTTCTTCTTTTTTGTTCTAGACTAAGTTCATATTTGCTGTTATTTGCACTAAAAGCATTTCTTGTCGTATTTCACTACAATTCGAGAAAAATAAATGCAGTTCACATTTAGTGTTATTTGAGCTAAAAGCGTTTATTGCCATATTTCTAGAGAAAAAGAGAAAAATAGACTTAGTTCATATTTAGTGTTATTTGCTCTAAAAGTGTTTCTTGTCATATTACACTACAATACGAGAAAAATAAACACAGTTCACATTTGTTGTTATTTGCGCTAAAAGCGCTTATTGCTGTTTATATTTGCTGTTTGCGCTAAAAGCGTTTCTTGTTGTATTTCTCTTCAATACGAGAAAAATAGACGCAGTTCACATTTGGTGTTATTTGCGCTAAAAGCGTTTATTGACATATTTCAGTAGAAAAAGAGAAAAATATACACAGTTCACTTTTTCTGTTATTTACTCTGAAATCGTTTAGTGGCCTATTTTAGTCCAATACGAGAAATATATACGCAGGTCACGTTTGCTTGTATTTGTTAAAAAATAATTTAGTGGCCTATTTCAGTACAATACAAAAAATATATACTCAGTTCACGTTTGCTGTTATTAGCACAGAAATAATTTTGTGGCCTATTTTAGTACAAAAAGAAGAATATACTTGTTGCTTTAAGGGTTGTTTTAATTTCCGTTTTATTTGTTTAGTTTAGCTATAAGTATGTCAGGCAGAGAAGTGCCAGGCCATGCACAGAGGAGTGGCAGAGGCATGAATGTTTCTGGTGCAAGCAGAGGTCGCAGCAGAGTAAGGGGTCGTGGCAGCAGTAGTCACAGTGAGAGGCCTGAGCTCCCGGTGTCCTTTACCGGTCGTGTCTTGACCAGCAACCCAGCGGTTCTTGATTGGTAACTTGGTCATCCACGTCATCCCAAGTGACATCAGACACCCCCAGCCAACAGTCGGTGGGTTCGTCAGACACAACCCTTAGTTAACATGGCCTGGGAGCAGGCTCTGTGCCCTCACCTGTCCTCAACCTGCCTCTGTCCTTTCCTACTCCCTCACCGCGAGAAGTAGTATATGCTGTAGACTCTGCTCCGCTTTTCAGTGAGGAACAGCTACTAGAGGACAGTCAGCAGCTACTGCCCAGCCCAGATCTGGAGGAGACATCCGCCCCTTCCTCCGCTAGTCGGGCAAGTAGCGATGAGTAGAGTGGAATGAGAGCTTGTGCTGCAAGTGGTCAGGCTCCCGACCCAGAGGCTGTTGAGGAGGACATAAGTGATGTGCTGACACTAATTAATGATGATGAAGCCGAACGCACTTGGGAGCCAGGTGCAGAAGGGGCTTCATCATCATCAGGAGAAGAGGGTAGCAGCTTGCTCGTGAGGCAGTGGTGGAGCCAGCAAGGTGGTAGCATGGCTGGGAATCAGCAGGGTGGCAGCAGTGGGAGGTCGGTAGCCAAACATGCCCGGGGTAGACCAACTGCTTCGCAGCAGCCTACCTGCCCAAGAAGTAGTGGTGCAGGGGTTCACTGAGGCAGCGGCGGTAGAAATCAGTCAGTGCGGCCTGCTGGGGGGAAAATCACCTACTCTGCAGTGTGGCAGTTTTTTTTCCAAAGCTCCAGAGTAAGTGAACGTGGCCATATGTCGCATCTGTGGGAAGAAGGTGAAGCGTGGCCAGGGTGCCAATGTTGGTACTACGGCCCTGCGTCAACATATGCAGCGTCGCCATACAGTGGCCTGGGAGAACCGTGGGTCTGATGTGGTGGTCCAGCCTGCCGCAGCAACAGCTACATCACCCAGTGGCACGCACCCAGTTTCAGCCAGTCAAGGCTCCACCACCTCAGCCGAAGGAAGCTGTCTGTCAATCCCATCTTCTGCTGGTCCAGATGCTCCTGCTCCTACTCTGTCTTCACCAGTCATTCCGTCAGAAATCGATCACCGAAGCAATTGCCAAGAGACAACAGTATGCGTGCATGCATCCAATGTCGCAGAAGCTGAACATGCTCCTGTCCAAGTTGCTGGTGCTTCAGTCACTCCCTTTACAAGTAGTGGACTCTGCACCTTTCAGAGAACTGATGGCTTTTGCCAAGCCGAGGTGGAGAGTCCCAAGCCGTCATTTCTTTGCGAAAAAGGCAGTACCATCCCTGCACACACATGTGAAATAGAAGGTAGGCCAGTCCTTGAGCCTGTCGGTGTCTGCCAAAGTGCACGGCAGCGCCGACGTGTGGAGCTGTAACTACAGTCAGGGACAATACATGTCATTTTCGGCCCACTGGGTGAATGTGGTTCCTGCACAGCCACACCAGCAACTTGGACAGGTCACGCCGCTTCCTCCTCCACGTTGTCATGCCGTTGGTCCTGCGACAATGTCTGCCTCTGTCTCCTTATCCTCCACCATGTCCTCAGCCTCCACTGCAGGGACAAGTCACAATGCCCCTCCAGCATACCACATGTGCAGGGCTCGGCGGTGTCACGCTGTTCTGCACCTGGCTTGCCTTGGCGAATGGAGTCACACAGGGGAGCAACTGCTCTGTGTGATGCATCAAGAAATCTAATCCTGGCTTTCTCCCCGACAACTCAAAATCGGAACTATGGTGACGACAATGGTAAGAACATTATGTCGCTGCTGCGGCAAGAAGGTCTGAGCCATGCGCCCTGCATGGCACATGTGTTCAATATGGTTGTCCAGCGGTTCCTGAAGTCTTCCACTCATCTGCAAGACATCCTAAAAAGGGCCAGGAAACTTTGCATGCACTTCAGCCACTCGTATATCGCAAAGCACACCCTTCGAGTTGCAGCTGCAGAACGGCATCCCCCAACATATGCTGATCTGCGAAGTTTCCACCCGTTGGAATTCCACCCTCCATATGTTGGACCGACTATACAAACAGAGAAAGGCCATCAACGATTTCTTGATGATGCAAGCGGATAGGAGTACTCCCCTGTGTAACTTCGATGTCAGCCGCTAGCAGCTCATGCGTGACACCTGCCGTTTGCTCAGGCCTTTTAAGGACGCCCCTTATTTGTCAGTCACCAGGACTACGGGATGAACGTCATCATTCCACTGCTTCATGTCAACAGATGGTGATGACAATGGATTTAGAATGATCCCCATTTCTCAGCTTTACTGCTTATATGTGTGTGCAGCCATTTTTTTTTTTTATCAACCATGTTTGCTTTATGGATATGCACCTATGACTATGAATAAGAATGTGCCAGTCTAAATTTTCTTATAGTATTTATTGAGGGTAGCGCCTCTTTTAGACTGAGTAAACGCCCATCTGCCTGGGGCTTCTGAGCAAAGTACAAATGTAGCTGGTTCCTACACTGCCCTGAGAATGTTGACTTGGATAAGTCCAAGAGCGGCGGTATATTAGTGATAGGGACCCGTCTGCGGAAGCCACCTTGACGCTTGGTAGATGGGCCCGACACAAGTTTGATCAAAATGTGCGCTAAGAACTTCCATTGTTCCATTTATAGTAGGTATAATACCACTTGAATTTAGAATGATCCTCATTTCTCACCTTTACTGCTAATATGTGTGTGCAGCCATTATTTTTTTATCAACCATGTTTGCTTTATGGATATGCACCTATCACTATGAATAAGAATGTGCCAGTCTAAATTTTCTTTTGGTAACAATGGCTGGTCAGGGGACAGCAGATGTGGCACCTCGATCTCACAGCCACAAGAGCCCTGTGGGGGCTGAACTGGAAGAGGAGGGGAAGGAGGACATTGCTTGTGCTCCAATGTGTAGCCTAATGGGTGGTTTTTCTACTCATCTGACAGGACAGGAGGAGCAGCCAGAGGAGCGACAGGACGATGAGGAAGACGAGACGGAGGACCCGGACACACCGTGGCAGTATGCAGTGGAGATGGAGACAGGGAGTCCCTCCGAGTCACTTGCATAAATGGCCCGCTGCATGCTCACTTACTTGTGTAGTGACAGCCGAATTGTCACCATTCGGGAAAGAGGGATGACTTCTGGCTCTCCACCTTGTTGAACCCTCGCTACCAGTCCAGAATGGGGACCTTTTTTACACCCACCGAGAGGGAGGACAAACTAAATTACTAGAGAGACATCTTATGTAGTCAGTTGGCCGCTGCCTATCTGCGCCATCATCCATCCTCTCGCAGGTCTGACCGTGGGGCTCTCTACGCTCACGTTCCACTGCCATGGCTGCTGGGGAGGGGTGGGGTGGCAGGATCAGTACCAGCTTCAGCAGCAGCCTGATTGTACAGTCACTGATGAGTAGCTTTATTCACCCGCATAGTGAAGAATCTACTCACCATCAGCAGCTAGGCCTGGAGCAGGACCTGAACCAGCAGGTGGTGCCATACTAGGACAGCACCCTGCCACCCCACATTGAAGATCCGCTGGACTACTGGGTAGCCAAACTAGATTTGTGGCCGCAACTAGCAGAGTTTGCCCTGGAAAAGCTGTTCTGTCCGGCCAGTAGTGTGGCATCAGAGTGGGTGTTTAATGCGGCAGGGGCCATAGTTACCCCAAGGAGAACTCATCTGTCCACCCAAAATGTGGAGAGACTGACCTTTGTCAAGATGAATCAGGCGTGGATCAGCCAGGATTTCCAACCACTAATTCCTGATGCATCAGACTAGATCATCCATGGTGCCACACGAACACTGATACAAGAGACCGTTTTCTTCTGACTACCTGCCTCAGCTACTACTTTGATGCTGGAACCCACCTGATGCCACACATCTGATGCTAAGAGCTCCTTATTTCACCCACCTTTGTCAGCGGGTACTGGTATTGCCACCTACCGCCCCACTCTGTTACCGGGTCACTTTCAGGTCTCCTGATGCAGCTACTGCTGCCATCCCCAAACTATGTCACCTTGCCACTCTGTAGTCACCCCCTGCTGCTGCCATCTCCACACTATGTCACCTTGCCACTCTATGGTATACTCCTGATGCTGCCATCTCCACACTATGTCCACTTGCCACTCTGTGGTCTCCTCATGCTGCTGCTGCCATCTACACACTATGTCGACTTGCCACTCTCTGGTCTCCTCATGCTACTGCTGCTACTGCCATCTCCAAACTATGTCACCTTGCACTCTGTGGTCTCCTCTCCTGCTGCTGCCATCTCCACTATATGTCACTTTGCCACTCTGTGGTCTCCTCATGCTGCTGCCGCCATTTCCACACTATGTCATCTTGCCACTCTGTGGGAATCTGCTGCTGCCATCTCCACACTATGTCACCTTGCCACTCTATGCTATCCTCCTGATGCTGCTGCTGCTACTGCCATCTCTACACTATGTCACCTTACCACTCTGTGGGATCCTGCTGCTGTTGCTGTTATGTGCACACTATCTCATCTTGCCATTCTGTGGTCTCCTCCTGCTGCTGCTATTTCCACATTACGTCACTTTGCCACTCTGTGGTCTCCTCATGCTACTGCCATATCCACACTATGTCACCTTGTCACTCGCTGGCCTCAGAGTGGGTGTTTAATGCGGCAGGGGCCATAGTTACCCCAAGGAGAACTCATCTGTCCACCCAAAATGTGGAGAGACTGACCTTTGTCAAGATGAATCAGGCGTGGATCAGCCAGGATTTCCAACCACTAATTCCTGATGCATCAGACTAGATCATCCATGGTGCCACACCAACACTTTGATACAAAAGAGTGTTTTCTTCTGACTACCTGCCTCAGCTACTACTTTGATGCTGGAACCCGCCTGATGCCACACATCTGATGCTAAGAGCTCCTTATTTCACCCACCTTTGTCAGCGGGTACTGGTGTTGCCACCTACCGCCCCACTCTGTTACCAGGTCACTTTCAGGTCTCCTGATGCAGCTGCTGTTGCCATCCCCAAACTTGGTCACCTTGCCACTCTGTAGTCACCCCCTGCTGCTGCCATCTCCACACTATGTCACCTTGCCATTCTATGGTATACTCCTGCTGCCATCTCCACACTATGTCAGCTTGCCACTCTGGTCTCCTCATGCTGCTGCTGCTACTGCCATCTCCAAACTATGTGTCACGAACCGGCAGGACAGATAGTGAATCCTCTGGACCAGAGAGGCGATGGCGCGGGTAGTACTAGAGGACCGGTTCTAAGCAGTTACTGGTCTTCACCAGAGCCCGCCGCAAGGCGGGGTGGATTTGCCGCGGCGGTAACTACCAGGTCGTGTCCCCTATTAACAACTCGACCTCTCTGGCAGCTGATAAGGCGTGGTACACAGGGAGAAGGTAAGAGCGTAGTCGGACGTAGCAGCAGTCAGGGCAGGCGGCAAAGGTTCAAAGGCGAGTGGATGGTAGCAATGGGTACGGCAACAGGTAAGGCAAATTAACATCGTAGGGAACGCTTTCTCTGAGGCACAAGGCACAAAGATCCGGCAGAAAGCTGTGGGAGGAGAAGGTATAAATGGGCAGTGCACAGGTGCAGCCTAATTAAGTCCGCACTGCCTCTCACAACCTTAACCCTTAATAACCCCTTTGGACCAGGCACCAATCACTGGTGCACTGGTCCTTTGAATTTAAGAGTCCCGGCGCGCGCGCGCCCTAGAGAGCGAGGACGCACACGCCGAGACGCTGGAGTGCTGCCTGGGGGCATACGCTGTGAGCGCTCCGAGGCCAGCAGGGGACCCGGAGCGCTCAGCGTAACAGTACCCCCCCTTTGGTCTCCCTCCCTTTTTGGTACCGAAGAACTTGCGGATGAGACTGCGGTCCAGGATGTTCTCCTCCGGCTCCCATGACCTCTCCTCAGGACCGCAGCCCTCCCAGCCGACCAAAAAAAATCTTTTCCCCCGCGAGATCTTGGACGCCAAGATCTCCTTGACAGAGAATATATCAGAGGTACCGGCGACAGGGGTGGGAGAAACAAGCTTGGGAGAAAAACGGTTAAAGACAGCAGGTTTAAGAAGGGAGACATGGAAGGAGTTATGGATTCGGAGGGAGGGAGAAAGATGGAGCTGATAAGAAACTTGATTGATACGACTCTTGATTTTATAGGGTCCCAAGAAACGAGGGCCCAACTTGTAACTTGGGACCCTAAATCGGATGTACCTAGAGGAGAGCAACACCTTGTCACCCGGACGAAATTCCGGTGGAGATCTGCGTCTCTTGTCAGCTTGAACCTTCATACGGGCGGAAGCCCTGAGGAGAGCAGCGTGGGTTTCTCGCCAGATGGAGGAAAAATCCTGTACAAGACTGTCAACGGCAGGTACAGAAGAAGGAGTGGGAGACTGCGGCAGAGGTGGAAGAGGATGACGGCTAAAAACTACAAGGAAAGGAGACTTGTTAGAGGCATAGGATTGTTTGTAGTTGTAGGAGAACTCCGCCCAGGGAAGTAGATCAGCCCAGTCGTCATGGCGTGAGGATACAAAATGACGCAGATAGTCACCCAAAATCTGGTTCACCCGTTCTACTTGGCCATTAGACTGAGGATGGTACGAAGAAGAAAAGTCCAATTTGATCCCGAGCTGAGCACATAGAGCCCTCCAGAATTTGGAGACGAATTGTACCCCACGATCCGAGACAATATGTTTGGGAAGGCCATGGAGACGGAAGATGTGTTGGAAAAATTGTTTGGCCAACATGGGTGCAGAGGGTAGACCGGGCAGGGGTACAAAGTGAGCCATCTTGGAGAAGCGATCCACCACGACCCAAATAACGGACTTGCCATGGGAGGAAGGAAGATCTGTAATAAAGTCCATGGCGATGTGAGACCAGGGAACTTCAGGAACAGGTAGAGGCAAGAGGAGACCCGCTGGTTTCTGGCGAGGCGATTTATCCTGGGCGCAAATCGTACAGGCCTGGACAAAGTCCGAGACATCTTTCTCCAGAGAAGACCACCAGTACCTTTGGGAGATTAGTTGGAGAGACTTTAGCACCCCTGGATGACCGGCAAAAGGGGAGGCGTGGCCCCACTTGAGAATTTGCAGCCGCTGACGTGGAGGTACGTAGGATTTGCCAGGAGGAAGAAGGCGCAGGTCCACGGGAGCGACTGTAATAAGGCGTTCTGGAGGGATAATATATTGAGGTGTTAACTCATCGCCCACCACATCAGAGGAGCGAGACAGAGCATCTGCCCTAATGTTCTTACAAGCCGGACGGAAATGGATCTCAAAGTTAAAGCGGGCGAAGAACAGAGACCAACGAGCCTGACGGGGATTTAATCTCTGAGCATACTGGAGATAAGCCAGGTTCTTGTGGTCCGTGAAGATGTACACAGGATGTGTGGCGCCCTCGAGTAAATGTCTCCATTCCTCCAGTGCCAATTTAATAGCCAGCAGTTCCCTGTCCCCAATGGAGTAATTTCTCTCTGCGGAAGAGAATGTTTTAGAAAAGAAACCACAAGTTGAAGTCTTGCCCCGGGAAGACTTCTGGGTGAGGACAGCTCCGGCTCCCACCGAGGAGGCATCCACTTCAAGAGAGAAGGGCTTGGTGGAATCTGGTCTAGAGAGAACGGGTGCAGAGGCAAAGGCGGATTTCAGGGACTGGAAGGCTTCCTCGGCTTGGGAAGGCCAGGATTTGGGGTTAGCTCCTTTTCTAGTGAGGGCCACGATAGGAGCTACCAGAGTGGAATAGTGAGGGATGAATTGCCTGTAGTAATTCGCAAAGCCCAGAAATCTTTGTATGGCTCGGAGACCAGAGGGACGTGGCCAATCCAGAACCGCCGAGAGTTTGGCTGGGTCCATTTGAAGTCCTTGGGCTGAGATAATGTATCCCAGGAAAGGCAGGGAGGTCCGTTCAAAAAGACATTTTTCAAGTTTAGCGTACAGGCGATTTCTCCTAAGACGAGTAAGAACTTGTTGCACATGGACCCGGTGTTGATCCAAATTGGAGGAAAAGATGAGGATATCATCCAGGTATACGACCACGCAGGTGTAAAGTAAGTCCCTGAAAATATCATTGACGAATTCCTGGAAGACAGCAGGTGCGTTGCAGAGGCCGAAGGGCATCACCAAATACTCAAAATGGCCGTCCCTTGTGTTAAAGGCGGTCTTCCATTCGTCTCCCTCACGGATACGGATCAGATTATAGGCCCCTCGAAGGTCCAATTTAGTGAAGATCTTAGCCCCTCGGAGACGATCAAATAGCTCAGAGATTAGAGGCAGAGGGTAACGGTTCTTGATAGTAATTTTATTAAGACCTCTGTAGTCAATGCAGGGGCGGAGGGAGCCGTCTTTTTTAGTCACGAAGAAAAAACCGGCCCCAGCAGGAGAAGAAGATTTTCTTATGAATCCTCTCTGTAGGTTCTCACGTATATAGTCGGACATGGCAAGAGACTCAGGAGGTGAGAGAGGATAAATTCTGCCCCGAGGTGGAGTAGAACCGAGTATCAGGTCGATCGGGCAATCATAGGATCGGTGAGGAGGAAGAATCTCAGCTTGTTTCTTGCAGAAGACATCCGTGAAGGAATGGTATGGCTTGGGCAGCCCAGAAGGCGGAGAAACTTGCGGGTTCTGTTTGACCAGAGCAGGCTTGAGACAGCGGTCCGAACAGGAGGAGCCCCAACGCAGGATCTCACCGGTGGACCAATTCAGGACAGGGCTATGACGTTGAAGCCATGGCAGACCCAGGAGGAGTTTGGAGGAACAGAAGGGAAGGACAAAGAACTCTAAAGTCTCGGTATGAAATATTCCGATGTCCATCTGCAGAGGGTGGGTACGGAACTGCATGGTGGCTGAGAGTCTCTCACCGTTAACAGTAGAGATGAAAAACGGCTTGGGTAGATGGATTACTGGAATACGGTACTTGTCAACCAAGGAGGCGTGAATGAAGTTGCCAGCTGAACCGGAATCCAAGAAGGCGGCTGCGGAGAAAGAGGACTTGGAAGAGATGATCAACTGCACGGGTATGATGAGACGTGGAGAAGAAGAATCCACACCTAGCAACGCCTCTCCCACGCTTACTAGGTGCGAGCGTTTCCCGAACGCGGTGGACGGAGAGGACAATCTCTAAGGAAGTGCTCGGTACTGGCACAGTACAGACACAGGTTCTCGTTTCTGCGGCGGCTTCGTTCTTGCGGAGTCAAGCATGACCGATCCACCTGCATGGCTTCCACGGCGGAAAACCCAGTAGCGGGTTGAGGTGGATGCGGAAAAACGGGCGCCAGATGAGGAAAAAGCGTCTAGGACGAGCTTTTTCCTTTTCAAGGAGGAGTTCCTCTTGTCTTTCGGCGAAACGTTTGTCTATCCTAGTGGCCAGCAAGATGAGGTCACTAAGAGTGGAAGGAAGCTCACGTGCAGCCAGAACGTCCTTTACTTCACTGTTAAGTCCTTTCTTGAAGGTGGCGCAAAGGGCTTCATTGTTCCAGTTCAGCTCAGAGGCCAGGGTGCGGAACTGAATGGCATAGTCATCAATGGAAGAACCTCCTTGGGTCAAATTTAGTAAGGCAGTCTCTGCGGAGGTAACCCGGGCAGGCTCCTCAAAAACATTCCGGAACTCTAGGCAGAAGCTCTGGACGGAAGCGGTGGCAGGATCTGCGCGGTCCCATAGTGGTGTAGCCCAGGCCAGGGCCTTCCTGGACAGTAAACTGAGTATAAAGGCTACCATGGCTCGCTCAGAAGGAAACTGGTCGGACAGAAGCTCGAGGTGGAGAGAGCACTGCGACAAGAACCCACGGCACTGCTTAGGATCTCCGTCATATTTGTCTGATAAGGACAAACGGATTCTGGAACCGGTGGTAACTGCAGGCGGAGGTGATGCAGCAGGAGCAGATGGAGGAGATGGCTGTTGCAGAGAAGGCAGGAGCTGCTGCAACATAGCGGTCAACTGGGCCAGCTGTTGACCCTGCTGGGCCACAATGGTGGTGAGGTCCTCCAGGCTTGGCAGTGGAACATCAGCGGGATTCAGGGCCGGATCTTACTGTCACAAACCGGCAGGACAGGTAGTGAATCCTCTGGACCAGAGAGGCGATGGCGCGGGTAGTACTAGAGGACCGGTTCTAAGCAGTTACTGGTCTTCACCAGAGCCCGCCGCAAGGCGGGGTGGATTTGCCGCGGCGGTAACTACCAGGTCGTGTCCCCTAGTAACAACTCGACCTCTCTGGCAGCTGATAAGGCGTGGTACACAGGGAGAAGGTAAGAGCGTAGTCGTACGTAGCAGCGGTCAGGGCAGGCGGCAAAGGTTCAAAGGCGAGTGGACGGTAGCAATGGGTACGGCAACAGGTAAGGCAAACTAACATCGTAGGGAACGCTTTCTCTGAGGCACAAGGCACAAAGATCCGGCAGAAAGCTGTGGGAGGAGAAGGTATAAATGGGCAGTGCACAGGTGCAGCCTAATTAAGTCAGCACTGCCTCTCACAACCTTAACCCTTAATAACCCCTTTGGACCAGGCACCAATCACTGGTGCACTGGTCCTTTGAATCTAAGAGTCCCGGCGCGTGCGCGCCCTAGAGAGCGAGGACGCACACGCCGAGACGCTGGAGTGCTGCCTGGGGGCATACGCTGTGAGCGCTCCAAGGCCAGCAGGGGACCCGGAGCGCTCAGCGTAGCACTATGTCACCTTGCCACTCTGTGGTCTCCTCCTGCTGCTGCCATATCCACACTATGTCACCTTGTCACTCGCTGGCCTCATCATACTGCTGCCATCTACAGACTCTGTCATTGTGCTACTCGGTGGCCTTCTCATGATGCTGCTGCTGTATCCGCCACCTCCAGACTCTGTCATTGTGCCACTCGGTGGCTTCCTCATACTGCTGCCAACTTCAATCTCTGTCATTGTGCCACTCGGTGGCCTCCTCATACTGCTTCCACCTCCAGACCCTGTCATTGGGCCACTCCTGCTGCTTTCACCTCACCACTATGTCATAGGTCCACTCTGTGGACTTTTCATGCTGTTCCCACCCTCCCCATTTCATGACTGGTCAACTATTTTGGCTTTAGGCCTGGCTGACATCATCATTTATTTGACCTTTCTTCTAATCTGTCAGAAGGAAGAAAAATTAGACGCACAACGGATCATGTCTGTGTAGCGGCTGTAAGGCCTGTATGGTCCCATCAGAATTGGCTTATGATTTGGTAGCCAAAAGCAGCAGTGGGTACAAAACACAGAAGACATGCAAATATATCATTCACTTGTCATCTGTTTTAGATCCACTCCTGTATTTTGTTTTTTTTGGGCATTAGCAATACTGATGGATTATTGAGCAAATGCTGACGAGTGAAGGCATATGCTCCCCAGACAGGATCCGTTTTTTGTGGGTTATTGTTCTGACGGATCCGAGTAAGGGCAAATTAATCAGTGACGTCAACACAAATTTACTGCTGACAGCCTCTCCACTCTGTTGGGGGGGCTCTACTTGTATAAGCGTTTGATAGAACAGGTTCTGTAGACATCTATGTGGAATCAGCTGACGAGGATGTAAAAGGAGTGTACTTCTTCTTTACACTAACATTGACCTGTAAGGCTGAGTTAATACTTGAGTTATTTGGTCCGTTTTGGCCCTGTGACTGCCCAAATAAGTCAAGTATGCAGTGATTTTCATAGCGACGCCTGTTATCTGCATGTCATACTGACTGACAGTATTATTTCACTACCACAGCACACTCCCTATTCGTGTTACTGCAAGGCACAGTGTTCTACACCCATATAAAGGCTCTATGCAGCCCGGAAATAGCCATTTTTTATCGCGATTCACGGCGAATATATTCGGATCAAAGCAAATTTTGGAGAAATTCGCTCATCTCTAATAATAATGCTTCAATATGTTATGTGTAAGCTATTTTCTAGGATTGTTTAGTAAAGCATATATTTGTCAAATCCAGTTTATGTTGTTTTTATTATTTGTAGTAATAAGTCAGAACAACTAGACTTTTTCTTGAAGATGTTTTGCTAGTCATTTGATTGACTTTCTCCATTAGAATGGCTTGCAGAAGAATTGTCCCATATTAAATACTGGTGACTCGTGCTTCAGTTATGGAGGTAAGGTGTTTATTACATTTGCATCACTGAAGCTATTAGGTAAGATTACATTTCCTGGGGAAAAGTGTTAGAGCTGCATTGTAAGTGGCAAGCATTAGATGTCTCACACCTCCACCTCTATTCATGCTTGGTTTCTCCAGCTTAACATAAGTGTGTTGTTGTACACTGCTTTTGAATTCCTGACCACAGGTGTTAGCTCTTCTGGGCTGGGCCATATGCTGGTGTAGCTGCTGTTTTGTTTCCTCAATGTACAATTCCTGGCACTCCTCACTGCTCTGGACTATATACATAATATTGCTCTTTTAGTGTTTTGGCATAGGGTCTTTTGGGTGAACCAGTCGCTGCCTTAGTTTGTTGCCAGGTTTAAAGTGGACAGGGATGTGATCTTTGTTAAAAAATTCTTCTAGGTTTTTCAGATACACCAGCTGTGTATGGAAGTTCTTCCATCTACCCTGCTTTGCACCTTCACTGGCAATCTTGACATTCTTTTTTCTTCTTTTCTCTGTTTTAACAAAAGCCTAGCCTGGATACCTGCATGTTCTCGGGGCCCCTTTGAAGTGTTCAATTTACCTTGTCTTAGCCTATACTCTGGTTGAGGTCTTTTTACCCCAGTGGTGTAGGGTTCTGATGACCCCCAGTTTGTGATCCAATGGATGATCCAGAAAGTTCTGGTTAGTGAAGAGAAATGTGACTCCATCTTGTCGTCTCTTACATGTACAGAATTGTTATAATATCTCACCCACGCACTGTTTCACATCCCCCCGCTGTGAGTTAGGTTCACTTATCTGTCTCAGGACAGATTCTGGGAATATCCTAGAACTAGAACAAACGTTCTGTCTCATTCAGGGTCATTCGGCACAACTGTGTACATTCTTATAGGTGACGTATTACATACCATAAAAGGATGTTCCGGTAGTATGTGTGTGAGCACCAATGTTTATCTTTATGATTGGTTTAACGCTGTTGTTATACAAACTTTTCTACTGCCTATATAAGCCCAAGCTATAGCATAATAAAGTTAGTGTTTCTCAGTAATACTTGTGTGTGTCTGTTATTAGCAACTGAGAAATATCTCTCCTGACGTCAGTGTCTCAAACCAAGGTTGTCGTAGAGGTCCAGAAAGGTCCAAATCCTTTCAGTTTGGGGGCTCCATCCGGGATAGAGAAGGACATCCTCGTGTCCGGTAAGAGAGACATCCCTTTTGTCCACTGCACGCTCTGAGGGCACTGGCCACATCACTCCCCGTGAGTTTTTATTATGTATCCGGGATACATTGTTAAGCCTTAAAAATAGACTCCGGGAGTTTATAATAAGTACTTGGAGTACTTTTATGAATAAGGCCGGCACCTGGAGTGCCACGCACGACATAGAGTCTCAGGGAGATCTATCCGTAAGTTGGTTTGTGTCAGGGACACACCTTAGGATCTCCGGGAGATCTATTTACTTTATCTTACAGTCAACAGAGATTTTTTAGTACCAGGGGTACATGTAAGAGAACAGTCTCAGGGAGACTGGCCTACCTTGGTTTGACGCATACCTAAATTTAGAGTATAAGATACATAGAGTGTTAAGATTCATCTGTTTGTGTGAGAGCTATTGTTCTGGTGGTTAGTGTAAGAGCACATCTCACTGTAATATTATCACTCTGTCATTTGGTGAATTTTCTTACTGTGGGTGGAGGAAAAACTAAGTGTGAGTTTCCCCTTCCCAACTAGGGACTGCAGATTGCAAATAGTGACAGCCTAGTTCTCCTTCCCAATCTCATGTTGATCGTAAAGCAGAGTGTTTCCTCATGGACCTCAGACAAAATAAAATACTTTGAGAAACACTTATATGAGAAGGAGGCAGCGGGATGCTTTGAGATCAGGAAGATACAGACCCCACACATAGTTACAAAAGTTCATGGAGCCAACACGTGAGTAAACAGAGACAGCTGAGACATTTCTCAGTTGCTCTCACTCATCACTGCAGATGCTATCTGTTTCAGCCTGATAGACTTGAAAAATGCATTTTTCTCTATCCTGGTTGACAAGTAGACCAGACTCTCTTTGCTTTTTTCTTTGAGGGTCGTCAACTCACCTGGAGCAGGATGCCCCAGGGATATGCTGATTCACCTGTAGTGTACAGCATTGTCCTCCAAGCCAGTTGAAAACCATGGCACCGCCCCCCAGGGTTCTGTGCTCTTGCAATACGTGGATTATTTGTTATTGTGTAGTATGTCAGAGGAGGCCAATGTAACAGATGGTTTATCTTTGTTGAAATGATTGTCTGAATGTGGACACAAGGTGTCATGCAAGAAAATGCAATGGTGTAAAAAGCAAGTTGAATACTTGGGCTTTGTTCTCACAAAGGGAGAAAGGAGAATAAGCACAGAAAGAGTCCAGTCTGTTGCAGGCCTGGTCACCACGCACACCAAGAAATAAATGTTATCTTTCCTTGGTATGATAAACTACTGCAGACAATGGATTCCTGATTGCTCCTACTATGACAATGTAATGAGACAAGCCACTCTGGCAGACATGCCAGGTCTCATCAGGTGGTCTGAGGAAATGTTTAATGCATTTGATTATTTGAAATGTTCTGTAATGACAAGTCCAGGTTTGGGCCTCCCTGACTACAAACTCACATTCCACGTATATCCTCGACAAAATTGTAAAACCATGGCGGGTGTGCTGACACAATATCACGGAGGCAAGTTACGTCCTTGTGCCTTTTTCTCAAAGGTGGTTCCGGCATCCGTCCAAGGAATGCCGGCCTGTCTGAGATCTCTTGCAGCCTGTGCTATGATGGTTGAGCTTGCAACGCCACTCACAATGGGACATGAGACTATCCTGTACAACACACATGATGTATTAGGCCTTCTCAAAGGCATACGCACACACAGCACATGTCCGCACAGAGATTGTCTGGATGTGAGATTCTACTCCTCAGCAATTCCTCCCTCCAAATCAAATACGCAACACACACCTCAGGTCCAGCACCTATCTTGAATGCCCTATTAGGACTTAAAGGACATGAGGATCACTTGACAGAGGCACATGATTGTATACATGCCATACAACATGACACACATATTGTCCTGGAAGCCAGACCCATCACCAATCTGCACAAGCAGCAGAATTGATTGCACTCACGAGAGCATGCATACTACATGATGGCAAACCAGTCACCATTTACATTGACAGCAGGTACGCATATGAAGTGGTCTGGGACCATGGGGTCATTTGGCAAAGGAGAGGATTCATTGCAGCTGATGGTAAGCACATCTCACATTCACAACTTGTCATACAACTTTTAGAAGCCATAAGATTGCCCTCACAGATTGCAATTGTCCACTGCAGGGCGCATACTGGTGGTAAAGATCATGTGTCCCAAGGCGATGCCCTGGCAGACGCAGAGGCCAAGAAGGCTGCACTGATGGCCCCGGCCACATTGCAAATAGTGAATTTAGTACCTCCTTCACTTGAGTTAACTCAGATGCTTGTGGATCTCCAGTCTTCAGCTACTGACGATGAAATAGCCGATTGGTGTTATCCAATCTTGCAGAAGAATCCTAGGACAGGATTAATCTGCAAAGAGGGGAAACCATGCATACCACAGCACAGCTCCCCTCTGTTCATTGCACATTTTCATGGAGTAGGACACAACAGCATTCAAACAACACACATGCTGCTGTCACAGAATTTCTATATTACAGGCATTAAACAGTTAGTGTCTGATTATGTGGGAAGGTGTATCACATGTTTGAGGAACAACCCAAACACCAATGTAACCAGATTGATTAAAGCCCTAAGTGAAATTGAGGAAAAAGTTGCTTGTAAGTCTCCTTGTCTTCCACAGGAACCAACTCACCCATTCCAAGTGGGAGATATCGTGCAGATAAAGAAAGTAAAGAAAGGAAAATTCGCAGGAGACTTCACCTACGGACCACCGACTACAGTGGTAGCCGTGACCCGCACAGCTGTACTTACAGACGAAGCACCTACTTGGATCCACGCCACCAGCGTAAAACTGGTAAAGGAGGCACCCCAAAAGGAGGTAATAACGGGGACAGACAGTCCTGACCTCGAGAAAGGACAAAGTGAGGTACTAATGGGAGCAGACAGCTCTGACCTCCACCATGATGCACTCCCTCAATTCTGGAAGATGGCACAGACGGTCCACTTGGACTGTGGGATTACTGACGATCCTAATGACTCTGCCGGAGGATAACAAAGCTGAAGTTGCTATAACTCAGAAAGGTGGAATCACTACCTTCTGGTACAATTCCTCTAGTACTCACGTTGCAACTTACTCCTTCTGTTTATGCAGCATAATGAAGTGCAGTCCTTCCACGAGATGCGGGAACCACTATAAGAATGGACATATCCTCAGAAACAAACAAACCCCCTCAAACCCCGTGTCTTAACTTTTAACAATATGAGAGCAATATCTGACCCTACCTATGAGGATACCCTGGCAGCAGAAACTGGGTTCTCTGATGCCAACCTATGGCTAGAATGGATGAAGTACAGTGCAGCTTCAGTAAATAAAAGTAATTATTATATATGTGGGACAGCTAAGCCTCACCTAGGTACTGTGCCCTTAATATTGCCCTCTAGTGTTGAGGAATGTTTTTTGCAATTATTCTCAAATTCATCTAGTAACCAGTCTGCATGTGAAGAATGGAAGCAAAAATACCCACTCCTCATAAAAACTCCCTGCCCTGGTGCAGGTATACATATCTATCCTGGTAACTATACCTGCCACAGAGGGGGAGATCAAGGAATATCCCTGGGTAATTTCACTGAAGGATACTGTGCAACTTACAGTGAAACGGATACCTCCCTCACACAGAATCAAGTATACTCGATTGGAAATGTATATTGGATCTGTGGGGATGGAAAGAGAAGATCTAGACTAGAGGGTTCCTGGAAAGGTGAATGTGCTCTTGCTAAAGCCATCATGAACATACACATCTTCACTGAAAATGAAAAAGACACCAACACACATATCCGCAACCGTCGCGCCCTCCCAAAAGGTAGCTTCAACCCACACGTGTATATTGATACAATCGGGGTCCCAAGAGGGGTCCCTGATGAATTCAAGTCCAGAGGTCAGGTGGCAGCAGGATTTGAATCCATAATTCCCCACATAACAATCAACAAAAATGTGGACTGGATCAACTATATTTACTATAATCAACAAAGGTTTGTAAACTAGACCAGGGATGTGTTACATGGTGTAGCAGAACAGTTACAGGCAGATTCCATTATGACATTTCAAAACCACATGGTACTCGATATGATACTTGCAGAAAGAGGTGGTGTCTGTAAGGTATTGACGGACCCCTCATCCTGCTGCACGTTCATACCCAACAACACCGGCCCTAATGGTAAGGTTACACTGGCAATAAAGAAACTCGAGGATTTATCAATCGAGCTCAAAAGAAACTCAGGTATCGATAACCCTTGGGATCAGTATTTTGGCTGGTTCAGTACCTGGAAACAGGCACTTGTACAGTTGGGAATCATTATCCTGATAATTATTATAGTAATAGCAATAGTTGCAACATGTACACTGCTCAAAAAAATAAAGGGAACACAAAAATAACACATCCTAGATCTGAATTAATTAAATATTCTTCTGAAATACTTTGTTCTTTACATAGTTGAATGTGCTGACAACAAAATCACACAAAAATAAAAAAAAATGGAAATCACATTTTTCAACCCATGGAGGTCTGGATTTGGAGTCACCCTCAAAATTAAAGTGGAAAAACACACTACAGGCTGATCCAACTTTGATGTAATGTCCTTAAAACAAGTCAAAATGAGGCTCAGTAGTGTGTGTGGCCTCCACGTGCCTGTATGACCTCCCTACCACTCCTGTGCATGCTCCTGATGAGGTGGCAGACGGTCTCCTGAGGGATCTCCTCCCAGACCTGGACTAAAGCATCTGCCAACTCCTGGACAGTCTGTGGTGCAACGTGGCGTTGATGGATAGAGCGAGACATGATGTCCCAGATGTGCTCAATTGGATTCAGGTCTGGGGAACGGGCGGGCCAGTCCATAGCATCAATGCCTTCGTCTTGCAGGAACTGCTGACACACTCCAGCCACATGAGGTCTAGCATTGTCTTGCATTAGGAGGAACCCAGGGCCAACCACACCAGCATATGGTCTCACAAGGGGTCTGAGGATCTCATCTCGGTACCTAATGGCAGTCAGGCTACCTCTGGCGAGCACATGGAGGGCTGTGCGGCCCTCCAAAGAAATGCCACCCCACACCATTACTGACCCAATGCCAAACCGGTCATGCTGGAGGATGTTGCAGGCAGCAGAACTTTCTCCACGGCATCTCCAGACTCTGTCACGTCTGTCACATGTGCTCAGTGTGAACCTGCTTTCATCTGTGAAGAGCACAGGGCGCCAGTGGCGAATTTGCCAATCTTGGTGTTCTCTGGCAAATGCCAAACGTCCTGCACAGTGTTGGGCTGTAAGCACAACTCCAACCTGTGGACGTCGGGCCCTCATATCACCCTCATGGAGTCTGTTTCTGACCGTTTGAGCAGACACATGCACATTTGTGGCCTGCTGGAGGTCATTTTGCAGGGCTCTGGCAGTGCTCCTCCTGTTCCTCCTTGCACAAAGGCGGAGGTAGCCTCCACGTCTCCTGATGTACTGGCCTGTCTCCTGGTAGCACCTCCATGCTCTGGACACTACGCTGACAGACACAGCAAACCTTCTTGCCACAGCTCGCATTGATGTGCCATCCTGGATAAGCTGCACTACCTCAGCCACTTGTGTGGGTTGTAGACTCCGTCTCATGCTACTTCTAGAGTGAAAGCACTGCCAGCATTCAAAAGTGACCAAAACATCAGCCAGGAAGCATAGGAACTGAGAAGTGGTCTGTGGTGACCACCTGCAGAACCTCTCCTTTATTGGGGGTGTCTTGCTAATTGCCTATAATTTCCACCTGTTGTCTATCCCATTTGCACAACAGCATGTGAAATTGATTGTCTCTCAGTGTTGCTTCCTAAGTGGACAGTTTGATTTCACAGAAGTGTGATTGACTTGGAGTTACATTGTGTTGTTTAAGTGTTCCCTTTATTTTTTTGAGCAGTGTATAATACCATGTGTACGGAAACTGATAATGAAAGGAGTATCAAATATGTCATTTTATGAGACTCTGCTGCCTAATCCTGAAGACAACTCACATGAAGGATATAGAAAATATCTGGCGGTATACAGGGAAAAGGGCAAGGGTAAGAACCATATTATCTAAGAAATTTGGTTCTAAGAGGGGATTGAAGAGAAATGTGACTCCATCTTGTCTTCTCTTACATGTACAGAATTGTTTAAATATCTCACCCACGCACTGTTTCACATCCCCCCCCCCCACCCCGCTGTGAGTTAGGTTCACTTATCTGTCTCAGGACAGATTCTGGGAATATCCTAGAACTAGAACAAAGGTTCTGTCTCATTCAGGGTCATTCGGCACAACTGCGTACATTCTTATAGGTGACGTATTACATACCATAAAAGGATGGTCCGGTAGTATGTGTGTGAGCACCAATGTTTATCTTTATGATTGGTTTAACGCTGTTGTTATGCAAACTTTTCTACTGCCTATATAAGGCCAAGCTATAGCATAATAAAGTTAGAGCGTTTCTCAGTAATACTTGTGTGTGTCTGTTATTAGCAACTGAGAAACATCTCTCCTGACGTCAGTGTCTCAAACCAAGGTTGTCGTATAGGTCCAGAAAGGTCCAAATCCTTTCAGTTAGTATGAGTAGATTTCCTCTACACACCAGTTTCCAGCCTTCTTCTCTACCCAAAAGTTACTAAACAGTCCAAGAATGCCAGTGTGTTGTTCAGCACATCTTCCCGCATAAGCATGATGCTATGGTCCATTGTGTTGATGTGTTCAGTGAACTCATGTACTTCCTGTTTTTAACCCAGGTTTCATCCACATTTCTCTACCAGTTACTGGGTGCAATTCCCAAAAAGGTGTTTCGGGCTTTATATTCCACCTTCTCCATGTACAGTTTAGCTACAATGGGTGAAACTGGTGATCTCATAGTACAGCCATGTGTGTGTTTGTAGAACTTATCCTTTTAGGGTCCATTCACAAGTCCGCAACTGTTTTGTGGCCTGCAAATTGCGAATCCGAAAAACACGGTCGACCGCACATGGTCAGCACAATACCTTTTCTTGTCCGTGTCTGCGGACAAGAATAGGACATGTTCTATTTTTTTGCAGGGATGCGGAACGGAACTGCGGATGCGGACAGCACACTGTGTGCTGTCCGCATCTTTTGCAGCCCCATTGAAAATGAATGGGTACACACCTGTTCCGCAAAATTGCGGACCCATTTTGCGGACGTGTGAATGGACCCTAACGCTTCATTACCAGGGTGTTTATCCCCCTTCCTTACCAGGCCAGTTTTTCAATTGTAGCAATGCGTCTATCTAACTGCAAATAACTGATTAATTTCTGAGCCAGCCTACATGTATTTGATATTATTTTTCTTGGGACACCTTAGACCTTTCCTTTGTGCCATTAGATGATGGATATACTATTAAAAAAAAAAAACATTTAAGGAAAAACAGAAAATTATGAAAAAAAAAATATTTTCCCTTTCTTATCAATTTTTTTTCTATTGCAAAAGGTTTCAAGACAAAACATTTCTAAAACCATTCCCGAATGCTTGTACCCTGAAAATGGATGCTATTTATGTCATTTATCTACTGGCTGGGCCCGCCGCAAGACTTCCATAAGACTGGTGCGCATTTTGGATTTTGGCAGCCTATTTTTCTATTGCTGGTTCTATAGCACCGTACTGCCAGAAAAATCTTGTACAGCGCCAAAACGCAACAAGCCCCTTCAAAGTGACTTTTTTATGTTATTCATCTTGGGAAAATTTGGACATTTTAAGTTTTTTTTAAATATATTTTTTAATTATTTTTTATTATTTTTTATATTTTTTTTATAAGTGAATTAACCCCTTTCTGCCATAGTTAAGGCAGGAAGAGGTTAATTCCAAGCCTGCAGGCTGAAATTTCATTTTAAAGCCAGTAGATGGCACTCTTATCTAACAAAAAGAGCTCCCTGACAGCTTTTAGATTTTACAATGTAATAGACGCTTGTAGCTGGATGCTACAAGCGTCTATTACTGCCTGACTGCTCCCGCTGGCCACGACACACCTCCCTGTGACCGCAGCTGTCTAATAATGGCACGGTCACAGCGATCTGCGGCGGCACAGGCCGCCGGCAGATCGCGATGTAACCCAACGCTTTTATACGTCGGGTTATAGATAAGTAACAAAGTCGTGTGGCGGTAGGGAAGTGGTTAAAATAGGTGGTGGTAAGGCAAAGGTCCAGCAAGGAACACACATGATCTGAATTAAGATTTGTTCTGCTGCTGAGGGTGCTATCTTGTATTAACCTTGCCCAAACTGTTTGAACTGCCTTTTTAGTCAGTATGCATATGGAGGGATGTGACATCATAGGAGACAGATACATCCTCTGTACCCAGTATCAAGCCTTGGACTTTAAATGTGAAGTCTTGGGAGTTCTGGATGTGGTGCTCTGTATTTCCAACCAGAGGGGGTAGGATGTTGACTAAGTATTTAGCTGTTGTAGGTCACCGAATTGATGCTGCTGTCAATATGCCTGAAAGAGGTCCTTCCCTTTGTATCTTAGGAAGTCCAAATATGCAAGCTGGGGTCTACCCAGGGTAGAGGTAATGGTACATAAACTGATCAATGGCTTTGTCTTTTTTTGCTGTTGTAAGAGTTCTATGACTTTTTTCTTGTAACAGCGGGTTTGGTCCCTTCTTAGGGCTTCATATGTGTTGTTATCTCTCAAAAATATTAAGTACAACGCTTTTATACGTTGGGTTATAGATAAGTAACAAAGTCGTGTGGCGGTAGGGAAGTGGTTAAAATAGGTCGTGGTAAGGCAAAGGTCCAGCAAGGAACACACATGATCTGAGTTAAGATTTGTTCTGCTGCTGAGGGTGCTATCTTGTATTAACCTTGCCCAAACTGTTTGAACTGCCTTTTTAGTCAGTATGCATATGGAGGGATGTGACATCATAGGATCAAGCCTTGGACTTTAGATGTGAAGTCTTGGGAGTTCTGGATGTGGTGCTCTGTATTTCCAACCAGAGGGGGTAGGATAGAGTAAATTAGAACATTAGTAGAATAGGGCTAAACACTGTAAGGCACTGTGTCCCAATCTTACCTATGGAGAGAACAATTAATGGTCTTAACCCCTTAAGGACTCAGCCCTATTTCACCTTGAGGACTTGGCCATTTTTTGCAAATCTGACCAGTGTCACTTTAAGTGCTGATAACTTTAAAACGCTTTGACTTATCCAGGCCATTCTGAGATAGTTTTTTTCGTCACATATTGTACTTCATGACACTGGTAAAATGAAGTAAAAATTTTTTTATTTTTATTTATAAAAAAATACCAAATTTTCCCCAAATTTTTTTAAAATTGCAAATTTCCAAGTTTCAATTTCTCTACTTCTATAATAAATAGTAATACCTCCAAAAATAGTTATTACTTTACATTCCCCATATGTCTACTTCATGTTTGGATCATTTTGGGAATGATATTTTATTTTTTGGGGATGTTACAAGGCTTAGAAGTTTAGAAGCAATATCTTGAAATATTTCAGAAATTTTCAAAAACCCAATTTTTAAGGACCAGTTCAGGTCTGAAGTCACTTTGCGAGGCTTACATAATAGAAACCACCCAAAAATGACCCCATTCTATAAACTACACCCCTCAAGGTATTCAAAACTGATTTTACAAACATCGTTAACCCTTTAGAGGTTCCACAAGAATTAATGGAAAATAGAGTTACAATTTAAAAATATAACTTTTTGGCAGATTTTCCATTTTAATATTTTTTTTCCAGTTACAAAGCAAGGGTTAACAGCCAAACCATACTCAATATTTATGGCCCTGATTCTGTAGTTTACAGAAACACCCCATATGTGGTCGTAAACCACTGTACGGGCACACGGCAGGGCGCAGAAGGAAAAGAATGCCATACGGTTTTTAGAAGGCAGGTTTTGCTGGACTGGTTTTTTTGACACCATGTCCCATTTGAAGCTCCCCTGATGCACCCCTAGAGTAGAAAATCCATAAAAGTGACCCCATCTAAGAAACTACACCCCTCAAGGTATTCAAAACTGATTTTACAAACGTTGTTAACCATTTAGGTGTTCCACAAGAATTAATGGAAAATAGAGATACAATTTCAAAATTTCACTTTTTTGGCAGATTTTCCATTTTAATAATTTTTTTCCAGTTACAAAGCAAGGGTTAACAGCCAAACCAAACTCAATATTTATGGCCCTGATTCTTTAGTTTACAGAAACACCCCATATGTGGTCGTAAACCGCTGTACGGGCACATGGCAGGGCGCAGAAGGAAAGGAATGCCATACGATTTTTGGAAGGCAGATTTTGCTGGACTGTTTTTTTTGACACCATGTCCCATTTGAAGCCCCCCTGATGCACCCCTAGAGTAGAAACTCCAAAAAAGTGACCCCATTTTAGAAATTACAGGATAGGGTGGCAGTTTTGTTGGTACTAGTTTAGGGTACATATGATTTTTGGTTGCTCTATATTACACTTTTTGTGCGGCAAGGTAACAAGAAATAGCTTTTTTGGCACAGTTTTTTTTTGTTATTTACAACATTCATCTGACAGGTTAGATCATGTGGTAATTTTATAGAGCAGGTTGTCACGGACGCGGCGATACCTAATATGTATAAAAAATTTTTTATTTATGTAAGTTTTACACAATGATTTCCTTTTTAAAACTAAAAAAGTTTTAGTGTCTCTATAGTCTAAGATCCATAGTTTTTTCAGTTTTTGGGCGATTATCTTAGGTAGGGTCTCATTTTTTGCGGGATGAGATGACGGTCTGATTGGCACTATTTTGGGGTGCATATGACTTTTTGATTGCTTGCTATTACACTTTTTGTGATGTAAGGTGACAAAAAATTGTTTATTTAGTACAGTTTTTATTTTTTACGGTGTTCATCTGAGGGGTTAGGTCATGTGATATTTTTATATAGCCGGTCGATACAGACGCGGTGATACCTAATATGTATACTTTTTCTTTATTTAAGTGTTACACAATAACAGCTTTTTTAAAACAAAAAAATATATATTTTAGTGTCTCCATATTCTGAGCCATAGTTTTTTTTTTTTTTGGGCGATTGTCTCAGGTAGGGGCTTATTTTTTGTGGGATGAGGTGACGGTTAGATTGGTACTATTTTGGGGGGCAAACGCCTTATTGATCGCTTGCTGTTGTACTTTTTGTGATGTAAGGTGACAAAAAAATTGTTTATTTAGCACAGTTTTTATTTTTTATTTTTTATGGTGTTCATATGAGGGGTTAGGTCATGTGATATGTTTATAGAGCCGGTCGATACGGACGCGGCAATACCTAATATGTATACTTTTTTTTCCCCTCTATTTTTTACCAATTTTTTTTTTACTTTATTTGGGGAAAACGACGTTTTTGCTTATTTTTACTTTACTTTCTTTCGACTTTATTTTTTGTCCCACTTTGGGACTTGAACTTTAGGGGGGTCTAATCATTTACAATGCATTCCAATACTTCTGTATTGGAATGCATTGGCTTTATGAGTAATACTGTGTGTATTACTCATACAGCTTCCGGCCTGTGAGATCCAGGGGGCTGGATCTCACAGGCTCATCACCGGAAGGCAGGGCGATGCCTTCCTTAGGCATCGCGATGCCTTCCATGCCATCGGGTCCCCCGCACACTCCCATGGGGACCCGATGGCACCGCCGATCGCCGCTGGAAACCGCAGGTAAAGCCACAAACCGCAGGTCTGAATTGACCTGCGGTTTGTGGCGATCGCCGACACAGGGGGGTCACGGGAGCCCCCCGGTGTTGTGACAGGATGCCCGCTGAATGATTTCAGCGGACATCCTGTTCCTATTAACCCCCGCCGCGCGCAATTTAGTTTTAAAGTTATGACGTACCGGTACGTCATGGGTCCTTAAGGACTCGAGAAACATGCCGTACCGGTACGTCATAAGTCCTTAAGGGGTTAAACACATTATAAAGGCAAGGAATTCCACAAATAAACCCTTCATAAGCCATAATGATTAATTGAAAGGCAACTATCTCATGAAGTTTATTAAGTGAACGCCAAGAGTGTGCAATGCTGTCATTGAAGCAAAATGGAGCTACTTTGAAAAATCAAAAACATATTCAATATTTTTTTTTTTTAGCATAACACCAAACCTGTTTCTACTCCCCAAGAAGGCACAATTTTAGACTTTAATTTAAAGGGGTTCTGCACTTTGTTTAAACTGATGATCTATCCTCTGGATAGATAGTCAGCATCTGATCGGCGGGGGTCCGACACCCTGGACCCCGGCCGATCAGCTGTTTGAGAAGGCAGCGGCGCTCCAGGAGTGCCGCGGCCTTCTTACTGTTTACTACAGGCCCATTGACGTCACGACTAGTATCAATTGGCCTGGGCGGGGCTAAGCTCCATTCACTTGAATGGAGCTTAGCCACGCCCAGGCCAGTTGATACTAGTTGTCATGTCAGTGGGCCAGCGGTAAACTGTGAGAAGGCCACGGCGCTCCTGGACCCCCACCGATCATATACTGATGATCTATCCAGAGGATAGATAATTTGTTTAACCCCTTAAGGACACATGATGTATCGGTACGGCATGTTTCCCGAGTCCTTAAGGACACATGACGTACCGGTACGTCATGTGTTGTTCCAATCACTGCCGCCCGGCCGGCCGTAATCGGAACAAGGTGCCTGCTCAAATCATTGAGCAGGCACCTAGGCTAAATGCGCGGGGGGGGGGGGGTCCCGTGACCCCCCCATGTCGGCGATCGCAAGAATTTTGATGCGCTTTTTGCAGTTTCAGAAACTTTATAATGCCCAAAATATATATATTTCACCTCCCCCTGCACCCCTGAATGATTTTAGCCCGGTGGGAGGTGCAGGGGGAGGGTTGCGGGCGGTGCGGGCGGTGCGGGAGGCGGGCGGTGCGGCAGGCGGGCGAAGTTGTGGCAGACGGGGAAGGTTCCCATGGCAACAGGATGCTTTCTCAGGCATCCTGCTGTCCATGGTGCTGAACAGATCTGTGCTAAAGGCAGAGAGATCTGTTCAGACAAAGTGTAAGTAAAATACAGTGCAGTACCCTATATAGTGTACTGTACTGTATTATACAGACATCAGACCCACTGGATCTTCAAGAACCAAGTGGGTCTGGGTCAAAAAAAAAGTGAAAAAAAGTGAAAAAAAAGTAAAAATCAAAAAACACATTTATCACAGATTAAAAATAAAAAAATAAAAAAATTCTACACATGTTTGGTATCACCGCGTCCGTAACGACCTGATCTATAAAACAGTCATTACTTTACCCGAACGGTGAACGCCATAAAAATAAAAAATAAAAAACTATGATAAAATTGAAATTTTGCCCACCTTACTTCCCAAAAAAAGGTAATAAAAGTGATCAAAAAAGTCGTATGTACGCCAAAATTGTAACAATCAAACTGTCATCTCATCCCGCAAAAATCATACCCTACCCAAGATAATCGCCCAAAAACTGAAAAAACTATGGCTCTTAGACTATGGAAACACTAAAACATGATTTTTTTTGTTTAGAAAATGAAATCATTGTGTAAAACTTACATAAATTAAAAAAAAGTATACATATTAGGTATCGCCGCGTCCGTATCGACCGGCTCTATAAAAATATCACATGACCTAACCCCTCAGATGACCACCGTAAAAAAAAAAAAAGAAACAGTGTAAAAAAAGCCATTTTTTGTCATCTTACGTCACAAAAAGTGTAATAGCAACTGATCAAAAAGTCATTTGCACCCCAAAATAGTGCCAATCAAACCGTCATCTCATCCCGCAAAAATGAGACCCTACTTAAGATAATCGCCCAAAAACTGAAAAAACTATGGATCTTAGACTATAGAGACACTAAAACTTTTTTTGTTTTAAAAAGGAAATCATTGTGTAAAACTTACATAAATAAAAAAAATTGTATACATATTAGGTATCGCCGCGTCCGTGACAACCTGCTCTATAAAATTACCACATGATCTAACCTGTCAGATGAATGTCGTAAATAACAAAAAAAAACGGTGCCAAAAAAGCTATTTCTTGTTACCTTGCCGCACAAAAAGTGTAATATAGAGCAACGAAAAATCATATGTACCCTAAACTAGTACCAACAAAACTGCCACCCTATCCTGTAATTTCTAAAATGGGGTCACTTTTTTGGAGTTTCTACTCTAGGGGTGCATCAGGGGGGCTTCAAATGGGACATGGTGTAAAAAAAAACAGTCCAGCAAATCTGCCTTCCAAAAACCGTATGGCATTCCTTTCCTTCTGCGCCCTGCCGTGTGAACGTACAGCTGTTTACGACCACATATGGGGTGTTTCTGTAAACTACAGAATTAGGGCCATAAATAATGAGTTTTGTTTGGCTGTTAACCCTTGCTTTGTAACTGGAAAAAAAATATTAAAATGGAAAATCTGCCAAAAAAGTGAAATTTGGAAATTGTATCTCTATTTTCCATTAAATCTTGTGCAACACCTAAAGGGTTAACGAAGTTTGTAAAATCAGTTTTGAATACCTTGAGGGGTGTAGTTTCTTAGATGGGGTCACTTTTATGGAGTTTCTACTCTAGGGGGGCTTCAAATGGGACATGGTGTAAATAAACCAGTCCAGCAAAATCTGCCTTCCAAAAACAAAACGGCGCACTTTTCACTCTACGCCCCGCTGTGTGGCCGTACAGTAGTTTACGGCCACATATGGGGTGTTTCTGTAAACGGCAGAGTCAGGGCAATAAAGATACAGTCTTATTTGGCTGTTAACCCTTGCTTTGTTAGTGGAAAAAATGGGTTAAAATGGAAAATTAGGCAAAAAAATTTAATTCACAAATTTCATCCCCATTTGCCAATAACTCTTGTGCAACACCTAAAGGGTTAACGAAGTTTGTAAAATCAGTTTTGAATACCATTTTTGGGTGGTTTCTATTATTTAAGCCTCGCAAAGTGACTTCAGACCTGAACTGGTCCCTAAAAATTGGATTTCTGAAAAATTTCAAGATTTGCTTCTAAACTTCTAAACCTTGAAACATCCCCAAAAAATAAAATATCATTCCCAAAATAATTCAAACATGAAGTAGACATATGGGGAATGTAAAGTCATCAAAATTTTTGGGGGTATTACTATGTATTACAGAAGTAGAGAAACTGAAACTTTTAAAAATGCAAATTTTTCCAGATTTTTGGTAAATGAGGTATTTTTTTATGCAAAAAAAAAAATATATTTTTTACTTCATTTTACCAGTGTCATGAAGTACAATATGTGACGAAAAAACTATCTCAGAATGGCCTGGATAAGTCAAAGTGTTTTAAAGTTATCAGCACTTAAAGTGACACTGGTCAGATTTGCAAAAAATGGCCTGGTCCTTAAGGTGAAATAAGGCTGTGTCCTTAAGGGGTTAAACAAACTGCAGAACCCCTTTAAAGAAAGCATAATAATGTATTTCTAAACAGGATATATGTAGCTGTTACCATTAGCTGCCATACATAGACCATATCCATAGGCATATATGTTGTTGTCACTTTAACATTACTGATGCTACAGTAATGTAAGACTTTTTATTGGCAATTGGGGAACTTTTAATTCATGTTGAATCAAATCTGACGAATGGAGCCCTAAATGAATATTAAGAAATTCTCTCATATCTACTGTGGGAATTACTTCTGGTAGGTGAAACAGGATCAAACGAAGTGATAGACAGTGCCACAGATGTTTATTTCAAAGAGGGCTTTGCTTGTTCTTACTTTTGCTGCACAAAAGATCCAAAAGACAAATTAACCACTGCTTTTCTGAGTGCTAACTAAATATATAATTTCACTACACTATACAAGTAGCTAACTCAAGGCTCTAGAGTAGGTAAGCCAAAGTTCTGACTCTGACTCCTGCATTTTATCATACTCCGACACCATGACCCCACAGCTCTGGGCTTACCACCAACTACTAGAACAAAATTACATTGCATGTTTTACCTCACCACAAGAGCCTGTCCACTTTGAGGCAAGCCACCTCAGTAACAGTTTCTTCTGACAGGTTCTGTCTCATCAGATGGCTTGCTTTCTCCCTAGTAGTATACCTGGGATTTCTTAAATCTGATCCAGCTTTTTCTGGAAGAGATATATACTTCCTGGAGCCTAGTACAAATATAAGAGGAACATTGGGGAATTTTTCCTGTCACTATTTCACACTACAATAATATATTTGTACATTTCATTGGTACTATTTTGACTGCTTTTTATTTGTTTTTTGGTAGGTGTGATGAACAGGAAAACAATTCCTGTATTGTTTTAGTTTTTTTTTTTTTTTACATTTTTTTTATTTTACCCATACATAATGTATTACGTTTTAAATAAAGGTTGTTACAGAGTACCTAGGGCTGCCACTTTCTTGAACAAAAACATTTTGCCAAGTTTATTCGGATAAAAAGGGGGTGTGGATGTGGGGCCTTGCTTAACACAGGGTGTTAACCGCTTGCCGCCACGCTAACGCCGAAAGGCGTCATTGCGGCGGCTCCCCCAGGCTACGCTAACGCCAATAGGCGTCATCTCGCGTGAGCCGAGATTTCCTGTGAACGCGCGCACACTGGCGCGCGCGCTCACAGGAACGGAAGGTAAGAGAGTTGATCTCCAGCCTGCCAGCGGCGATCGTTCGCTGGCAGGCTGGAGATGTGTTTTTTTTTACCCCTAACAGGTATATTAGACGCTGTTTTGATAACAGCGTCTAATATACCTGCTACCTGGTCCTCTGGTGGTCCCCTTTGTTTGGATCGACCACCAGAGGACACAGGTAGCTCAGTAAAGTAGCACCAAGCACCACTACACTACACTACACCCCCCCCCCGTCACTTATTAACCCCTTATTAGCCCCTGATCACCCCATATAGACTCCCTGATCACCCCCCTGTCATTGATTACCCCCCTGTCATTGATCACACCGCTGTAAAGCTCCATTCAGACGTCCGCATGATTTTTACGGATCCACTGATAGATGGATCGGATCCGCAAAACGCACACGGACGTCTGAATGGAGCCTTACAGGGGCGTGATCAATGACTGTGGTGATCACCCCATATAGACTCCCTCATCACCCCCTGTCATTGATCACACCCCTGTAAAGTTCCATTCAGACGTCCGCATGATTTTTACGGATCCACTGATAGATGGATCGGATCCGCAAAACGCACACGGACGTCTGAATGGAGCCTTACAGGGGCGTGATCAATGACTGTGGTGATCACCCCATATAGACTCCCTGATTACCCCCCTGTCATTGATTACCCCCCTGTCATTGATCACACCCCTGTAAAGCTCCATTCAGACGTCCGCATGATTTTTACGGATCCACTGATAGATGGATCGGATCCGCAAAACGCATACGGACGTCTGAATGGAGCCTTACAGGGGCGTGATCAATGACTGTGGTGATCACCCCATATAGACTCCCTCATCACCCCCCTGTCATTGATCACACCCCTGTAAAGCTCCATTCAGACGTCCGCATGATTTTTACGGATCCACTGATAGATGGATCGGATCCGCAAAACGCACACGGACGTCTGAATGGAGCCTTACAGGGGCGTGATCAATGACTGTGGTGATCACCCCATATAGACTCCCTGATCACCCCCCTGTCATTGATTACCCCCCTGTCATTGATCACACCCCTGTAAAGCTCCATTCAGACGTCCACATGATTTTTACGGATCCACTGATAGATGGATCGGATCCGCAAAACGCATACGGACGTCTGAATGGAGCCTTACAGGGGCGTGATCAATGATTGTGGTGATCACCCCATATAGACTCCCTTATCACCCCCCTGTCATTGATCACACCCCTGTAAAGCTCGATTCAGACGTCCGCATGATTTTTACGGATCCACTGATAGATGGATCGGATCCGCAAAACACATACGGACATCTGAATGGAGCCTTATAGGGGGTGATCAATGACAGGGGGGTGATCACCCCATATAGACTCCCTGATTACCCTCCTGTCATTGATTACCCCCCTGTCATTGATCACACCCCTGTAAAGCTCCATTCAGACGTCCGCATGATTTTTACAGATCCACTGATAGATGGATCGGATCCGCAAAACGCATACGGACGTCTGAATGGAGCCCTACAGGGGCGTGATCAATGATTGTGGTGATCACCCCATATAGACTCCCTCATCACCCCCCTGTCATTGATCACACCCCTGTAAAGCTCCATTCAGACGTCCGCATGATTTTTACGGATCCACTGATAGATGGATCGGATCCGCAAAACACATACGGACATCTGAATGGAGCCTTATAGGGGAGTGATCAATGACAGGGGGGTGATCACCCCATATAGACTCCCTGATCACCCCCCTGTCATTGATAACCCCCCCTGTCATTGATTACCCCCCTGTCATTGATCACACCCCTGTAAAGCTCCATTCAGACGTCCGCATGATTTTTACGGATCCACTGATAGATGGATCGGATCCGCAAAGCGCATACGGACATCTGAATGGAGCCTTACAGGGGCGTGATCAATGATTGTGGTGATCACCCCATATAGACTCCCTCATCACCCCCCTGTCATTGATCACACCCCTGTAAAGCTCCATTCAGAAGTCCGCATGATTTTTACGGATCCACTGATAGATGGATCGGATCCGCAAAACACATACGGACATCTGAATGGAGCCTTATAGGGGGGTGATCAATGACAGGGGGGTGATCACCCCATATAGACTCCCTGATCACCCCCCTGTCATTGATAACCCCCCCTGTCATTGATTACCCCCCTGTCATTGATCACACCCCTGTAAAGCTCCATTCAGACGTCCGCATGATTTTTACGGATCCACTCATAGATGGATCGGATCCGCAAAACGCATACGGACGTCTGAATGGAGCCTTACAGGGGCATGATCAATGACTGTGGTGATCACCCCATATAGACTCCCTGATCACCCCCCTGTCATTGATTACCCCCCTGTCATTGATCACCCCCCCTGTCAGGCTGCATTCAGATGTCCGTATGATTTTTACGGATCCACGGATACATGGATCGGATCCGCAAAACACATACGGACATCTGAATGGAGCCTTATAGGGGGGTGATCAATGACAGGGGGGTGATCACCCCATATAGACTCCCTGATCACCCCCCCTGTCATTGATCACCCCCCCTGTCATTGATCACCCCCCTGTCATTGATCACCCCCCTGTCAGGCTCCATTCAGACATTTTTTTGGCCCAAGTTAGCGGAAATTATTATTTTTTTTTCTTACAAAGTCTCATATTCCACTAACTTGTGTCAAAAAATTAAATCTCACACGAACTCACCCTACCCCTCACGGAATCCAAATGCGTAAAAATTTTTAGACATTTATATTCCAGACTTCTTCTCACGCTTTAGGGCCCCTAGAATGCCAGGGCAGTATAAATACCCCACATGTGACCCCATTTCGGAAAGAAGACACCCCCAGGTATTCCGTGAGGGGCATATTGAGTCCATGAAAGATTGAAATTTTTGTCCCAAGTTAGCGGAAAGGGAGACTTTGTGAGAAAAAAATAAAAAATATCAATTTCCGCTAACTTGTGCCAAAAAAAAAAAATTTCTATGAACTCGCCATGCCCCTCATTGAATACCTTGGGGTGTCTTCTTTCCAAAATAGGGTCACATGTGGGGTATTTATACTGCCCTGGCATTCTAGGGGCCCCAAAGCGTGAGAAGAAGTCTGGTATCCAAATGTCTAAAAATGCCCTCCTAAAAGGAATTTGGGCACCTTTGCGCATCTAGGCTGCAAAAAAAGTGTCACACATCTGGTATCGCCGTACTCAGGAGAAGTTGGGGAATGTGTTTTGGGGTGTCATTTTACATATTCCCATGCTGGGTGAGAGAAATATCTTGGTCAAATGCCAACTTTATATAAAAAAATGGGAAAAGTTGTCTTTTGCCAAGATATTTCTCTCACCCAGCATGGGTATATGAAAAATGACACATTCCCCAACTTCTCCTGAATACGGCGATACCACATGTGTGACACTTTTTTGCAGCCTAGGTGGGCAAAGGGGCCCATATTCCAAAGAGCACCTTTAGGATTTCACAGGTCATTTACCTACTTACCACACATTAGGGCCCCTGGAAAATGCCAGGGCAGTATAACTACCCCACAAGTGACCCCATTTTGGAAAGAAGACACCCCAAGGTATTCCGTGAGGGGCATGGCGAGTTCCTAGAATTTTTTATTTTTTGTCACCAGTTAGTGGAAAATGATGATTTTTTATTTATTTTTTTTCTTACAAAGTCTCATATTCCACTATATTGTGACAAAAAATAAAAACTTCCACGTACTCACTATGCCCATCAGCGAATACCTTGGGGTGTCTTCTTTCCAAAATGGGGTCACTTGTGGGGTAGTTATACTGCCCTGGCATTCTAGGGGCCCAAATGTGTGGTAAGGAGTTTGAAATCAAATTCTGTAAAAAATGACCAGTGAAATCCGAAAGGTGCTCTTTGGAATATGGGCCCCTTTGCCCACCTAGGCTGCAAAAAAGTGTCACACATCTGGTATCTCCGTATTCAGGAGAAGTTGGGGAATGTGTTTTGGGGTGTCATTTTACATATTCCCATGCTGGGTGAGAGAAATATCTTGGCAAAAGACAACTTTTACCATTTTTTTTATACAAAGTTGTCTTTTGCCAAGATATTTCTCTCACCCAGCATGGGTATATGTAAAATGACACCCCAAAACACATTCCCCAACTTCTCCTGAATACGGAGATACCACATGTGTGACACTTTTTTGCAGCCTAGGTGGGCAAAGGGGCCCACATTCCAAAGAGCACCTTTTGGATTTCACCAGCCATTTTTTACAGAATTTGATTTCAAACTCCTTACCACACATTTGGGCCCCTAGAATGCCAGGGCAGTATAACTACCCCACAAGTGACACCATTTTGGAAAGAAGACATCCCAAGGTATTCGCTGATGGGCATAGTGAGTTCATGGAAGCTTTTATTTTTTGTCAGAAGTTAGTGGAATATGAGACTTTGTAAGAAAAAAATAAATAAATAAAAATCATCATTTCCGCTAACTTGTGACAAAAAATAAAAAGTTCTATGAACTCACTATGCCCATCAGCGAATACCTTAGGGTGTCTACTTTCCGAAATGGGGTCATTTGTGGGGTGTTTGTACTGTCTGGGCATTGTAGAACCTCAGGAAACATGACAGGTGCTCAGAAAGTCAGAGCTGCTTCAAAAAGCGGAAATTCACATTTTTGTACCATAGTTTGTAAACGCTATAACTTTTACCCAAACCATTTTTTTTTTTTATCCAAACATTTTTTTTTTATCAAGGACATGTAGAACAATAAATTTAGAGCAAAATTTATATATGGATCTCGTTTTTTTTGCAAAATTTTACAACTGAAAGTGAAAAATGTCATTTTTTTGCAAAAAAATCGTTAAATTTCGATTAATAACAAAAAAAGTAAAAATGTCAGCAGCAATGAAATACCACCAAATGAAAGCTCTATTAGTGAGAAGAAAAGGAGGTAAAATTCATTTGGGTGGTAAGTTGCATGACCGAGCAATAAACGGTGAAAGTAGTGTAGTGCCGATTTGTAAAAAAGGGCCTGGTCTTTAGGGGGGTATAAACCTGTGGTCCTTAAGTGGTTAATAGAAAACCAATGGTTTGTTAATTCTTTGAGCTTATTTCATTCAACGTTCCTTTTCTAATTTTCTATTATTGAATAAAATGCAGTCAAAAAGCTCTTATGGAGAAGCAAATAAACACAGGAAAAATATGTCCAGTAACCTATTTCAGTGATACTTCTATGTCATGCAGCCCTTTGCAGGAGTCCAGCTTACACTGGTTTGACTGATTTTTTTTTTTTTTTTGGGGGGGGGATAATTGAAAACAATTGTTTATGGTGACAATCAGTGAGAGAAAATGTATTTTCTGACTATTAGAAATACTTTTCATAGATATATTAAAAGAAATATACTGGATTCCTCTCTAGTGATAATTGTTATCACAGTTACATGCAATGGGTATAGCTGCTTATTTCATAGTAAAGAAAGGTAGGGACAGTGTAAAATTAGAACTTTATTGAAATATGTGTGTGGGTGTTGTGCAAGTGTTTGGTGCCATTTATTTGACCCCATGACCCAGTAAGCATCACATTGCATCAATAAACAGCCTTATTACTCATTGAGGGGCGATTAGATGGGAAAATGCTTATGTTCTCACTCCTTTTCTTTAAAAAAAAAGGAATAATTAGAGAGCAAATATTCTCTGTGATTGATGAGGGACAGTCGATTGATAACATGCACACAAATCCATGTTTTCCTCCCATTGTGGACACATATAGTTAAACAGGGAGAGAGGATCTATGTCTCTCTATGCTGCCTTCAGACTTGTCCCCAACTTCCCCGTCCTGCTCCATGCTAGATGCAATCACATCTGGCTGAAAGGTAGAGGGTTGCTTTAACCTTAGGCTACAATTGATCAGCTACAGCTGCTGACAATCTAAGGCTACTTTCACACTGACGTTTCTGGGTCCGCTTGTGAGATCCAATTCAGGGCTCTTACAAGCGGCCCAAAACGGATCAGTTCAGCCCCAATGCATTCTGAATGGATGAAGATCCGTTCAGAATGCATCAGTTTGGCTGCGTTTGGTCTCCGTTCCGCTTTTGAGGCGGACACCAAAACGCTGCTTGCAGCGTTTTAGTGTCCGCCTGACGATGCGGAGCCAAACGGATCCGTCCTGACTTACAATGTAAGTCAATGGGGATGGATCCGTTTTCACTGACACAATATGGTGCAATTGAAAACTGATCCGTCCCCCATTGACTTTCAATGTAAGTCTGGACGGATCTGTTTTGACTTAGAATTTTTTTAAAATTAATAATGCAAACGTATCCGTTATGAACGGATACAAACGTTTGCATTATTGGTGCGGATCCGTCTGTGCAGATACAAGACGGATCCGCACCAAATGCGAGTGTGAAAGTAGCCTAAGCTGTAAAACAAGACTAAGATTGCTGCTGTAGCTTAATTGTAGCATAAGAAGGAACTCTAAGAAATGGCCCCTACTCTGCAGACGCACAAATAAAAAAAACTATGTTGTCATTTCCATCCTGCCTGAACAGTGTTTGGGAAATCAGTGTAGGATTAAGGGGGCTTTAAGTTTAATTCAACTAAATGTATGATTATTGTTATTCTAACATTCTTTAAAAAAAATATCACATCCATCTTTCTGAAATGATTTTTGTCTTTTGCATGCATGTATGTAATAAATAAATTCGCAGTGGAATATAGTGGAAAATTATGGAAAGACTCAATTGTTGTCTATTTTGCTAAGGCATTTTAAAAAGACATGAACAATATTATGGGTACCCTTTATAAGCTCTAAGAAACAATTGTTTTGTAGTGATACTTCAGTCAGACTATTATCTTGTAATTAGTTTCACATGTGTCTCTAATCTTATAATCCCTCATCCAGGCAGTTTAAATGGAGAAATGTAACCCTGCCGTGTTCTGTCACTGTGCATATCAAAATAAACATGGAAACCAGAAGGAAAAACACTTACCTAAGAAGATTAGAATAAAAATGATTAATGGAAAGGTTGCAAGGAATGTAAAAAAACACTGTTGCCAGCATTGAAAAGCAGTTTAAGGAGCCTGAGCAGAAGCCAATATAACTGGACAAATCAGTATTGCCCCAACATCTAAGGGATTGTTTAGCCTGTCTACATTGATGACCTAGCATCAGCATATGTTATCATTATCTGATCTGCGGGGCTCCCCCGCCAATCAGCTCTTTGAAGAAGAGGCAGCGCTCCATGCGAGCGCTACTTTCTCTTCATTGCCTGCCCCTTATTTCGGAAGTGCAGTGTAATCATAAGTACTTTCTCCACTAATTTGAATGGAGCCAGTACACTACACTACTGCTACAAAAGAGACAATGCGTAGTGTAATAAAGAGGAAGCAGCGCTCATATTCAGCGCCACCTCCTTTTCAAACAGTTGATCAATGGGGATGCTGGGTGTTAGACTCCCGCAGATTAGAGGATAGGTCATCGATATAAACAGGCTGCACAACCCCTTTAACCCTTTCACTACCAGCGCTGCTCTGGTTTATATCCTAGTGCAGTAGTATGGAGCGCTGATTGGGAGGGTGCAGGAGCTGCGCCTGCCCGATCAGCTGCAGGGGTACAGCAGTGGTTGATAGTCGGACCCCTGCTGAAAACATTGATGCCGGTGCATTAACCCTATTTGTGCCGCGGTCAGCACAGACCACGGCACGTGCGATGTATGGGGAGGGAGGGAGCTGCCATCGGGTCCTGGCGCTGCTTTGATAGGGACCCGATGGCAGGGAAGGCAGCCCAAGGCCTTCCTTAGGCTTCGTGGCTGCCTTCCTTGTGAACCTGTGGTAATACACTGACAGCCAATGCATTACAATACAGAAGTATTGCAATGCATTGCACAGGGGATCAGACCCCCAAAAGTTGAAGTCCCAGAGTGGGACAAAAAATAAAGTGAAAAAAAGTTATAAAAAATAAATTTTTACAAAAATATTTAGTTTCAAGTAAAAAAAAAGCTTCTTTTTCCCAAAATAAAGTAAAAATATATATTTTTTTTAAATAGTAAAAATAGAAAAGTAGACATATTAGGTATCACCGCATCCGTATCAACCGGCTCTATAAAAATATCACATGATCCACCCCATCAGGTGAACGCTGTAAAAAAAAATTATTAAACAGTGCCAAAAAAGCAATTTTTGTCACCTTGCCTCACAAAAAGTGTAATACCAAGTGATCAAAAAGTCTTATGTACCCCTAATGGTACCAATAAAACTGTCATCTCATCCCGCAAAAAAAATCCCCTACCTAAGACAATCGCACAAAAAATTAAAAAAAATATGGTTCTCAGAAAATGACAACACCAATACGATTTTATTCTGTTCAAAAAGGCTTTCACTGTGTAAAACGTAAAAAAAAAATAGACACATTGGGTATCGCCGCGTCCGTAACAACCTGCTCTATAAAAATATCACATGAGATGTAAAGCAGGGTTCCTCCAGAGATGATGCCTTTTGTGTATACTTTATATTCTGTCTAATAGATGAGTATCTTTGACAGAGACCCTTCTCTATTAACACAGAATTCCCCCAGAATGTAACCCTTTAAAAATATGTAAATAAAGATACGATTTTCCATACCCTTGATGTCGTATAAACGACCAATGAACATACGTTATCTGTTGATCCGATCCGATATGGGGTAAAAAAAAAAACTAACCACAAACTACTATCACCAACTACTATCACAGGGAGCTCCAACCCCGGTACCTATCCCTGCTTAGGCTGTGCTCAATGCAGCAATGTCACCAAGGGCAAAACATTTACCCACCCCTCATCAGGGAAAAAATATACCATTAGGGGACATTTTTGCTGCACTTCTAGTTTCGTCATCTATTTAATTAAATGCTCTTGCGGGTTGGGCTATCTTGGCGAGACAACACAAAAGATTAAAAATCTAATTAGTCAGCATAAGTCCAACATACGGACAAATAAAAAAGATGCTCCACTAGTACAATTCTTTTATGAGAACAAACACACACCCAGCCAGCTTCGTTTCCAAATTATAGACTGGGTGCCAGCACTAAGAAGAGGGGGTAACCGGGAGGAAATACTCTATACGAAGGAGATGCAATGGATTTGACGCCTGGGTACCGAGGGTCCAGGTGGCTTGAATAAAGAATATTGGTTCCTTTAAATATATACAATTTAGTCTACTGATGATCCACTCTCAGGCCATGTATTGTACGTTATTCCATGTATTGCATGTTATTTTGTGTGTATATATATATATACAGGGAGTGCAGAATTATTAGGCAAGTTGTATTTTTGAGGATTAATTTTATTATTGAACAACAACCATGTTCTCAATGAACCCAAAAAACTCATTAATATCAAAGCTGAAAATTTTTGGAAGTAGTTTTTAGTTTGTTTTTAGTTTTAGCTATTTTAGGGGGATATCCGTGTGTGCAGGTGACTATTACTGTGCATAATTATTAGTCAACTTAACAAAAAACAAATATATACCCATTTCAATTATTTATTTTTACCAGTGAAACCAATATAACATCTCAACATTCACAAATATACATTTCTGACATTCAAAAACAAAACAAAAACAAATCAGTGACCAATTTAGCCACCTTTCTTTGCAAGGACACTCAAAAGCCTGCCATCCATGGATTCTGTCAGTGTTTTGATCTGTTCACCATCAACATTGCGTGCAGCAGCAACCACAGCCTCCCAGACACTGTTCAGAGAGGTGTACTGTTTTCCCTCCTTGTAAATCTCACATTTGATGATGGACCACAGGTTCTCAATGGGGTTCAGATCAGGTGAACAAGGAGGCCATGTCATTAGATTTTCTTCTTTTATACCCTTTCTTGCCAGCCACGCTGTGGAGTACTTGGACGCGTGTGATGGAGCATTGTCCTGCATGAAAATCATGTTTTTCTTGAAGGATGCAGACTTCTTCCTGTACCACTGCTTGAAGAAGGTGTCTTCCAGAAACTGGCAGTAGGACTGGGAGTTGAGCTTGACTCCATCCTCAACCCGAAAAAGCCCCACAAGCTCATCTTTGATGATACCAGCCCAAACCAGTACTCCACATCCACCTTGCTGGCGTCTGAGTCGGACTGGAGCTCTCTGCCCTTTACCAATCCAGCCACGGGCCCATCCATCTGGCCCATCAAGACTCACTCTCATTTCATCAGTCCATAAAACCTTAGAAAAATCAGTCTTGAGATATTTCTTGGCCCAGTCTTGACGTTTCAGCTTGTGTGTCTTGTTCAGTGGTGGTCGTCTTTCAGCCTTTCTTACCTTGGCCATGTCTCTGAGTATTGCACACCTTGTGCTTTTGGGCACTCCAGTGATGTTGCAGCTCTGAAATATGGCCAAACTGGTGGCAAGTGGCATCTTGGCAGCTGCACGCTTGGCTTTTCTCAGTTCATGGGCAGTTATTTTGCGCCTTGGTTTTTCCACACGCTTCTTGCGACCCTGTTGACTATTTTGAATGAAACGCTTGATTGTTCGATGATCACGCTTCAGAAGCTTTGCAATTTTAAGAGTGCTGCATCCCTCTGCAAGATATCTCACTATTTTTGACTTTTCTGAGCCTGTCAAGTCCTTCTTTTGACCCATTTTGCCAAAGGAAAGGAAGTTGCCTAATAATTATGCACACCTTATATAGGGTGTTGATGTCATTAGACCACACCCCTTCTCATTACAGAGATGCACATCACCTAATATGCTTAATTGGTAGTAGGCTTTCGAGCCTATACAGCTTGGAGTAAGACAACATGCATAAAGAGGATGATGTGGTCAAAATACTCATTTGCCTAATAATTCTGCACGCAGTGTATATATATATATAACACTAAACATGTTTTCTCAATTTTCTTCCATAGGGCCACGACTATGTCTAGTACCGGGTGGGGACACCCGAGAAGCACTAGATAGGTCCTTAAATGATACCGTCAGGATATGGTATTAATTGATCCTAATATCAACCTCCGGTGATAACCCCACTGTATTGCTTCTTGTTCCTTTCTGTTCCTTGGCCTCTGCCTTTGGTCTCTACACTAGTGTCACATGAAATGTAATTAACATATACGGGACAACTGGATTGAGATTGTTATTATCACTTTTGATACTATTTTCTCCTTAATGATGGTTTAAAATATCGAGTAATGCCGCTTTTTATAGTACATTGTACTCTAATACAACAAAGTGCTAACATTACCAAAAACCAGTTACATCTGAAGAAGACGCTCTTATGTTCTAACTATATAGAATAGGCCAGCCTTAAAAATGGCGTCGGAATTAGGGTTGAGCGAACCCGAACTGTAAAGTTCGGGTTCGTACTGAACTTTAGGATTTTTGGACCCCGGACCTGAACCCGAACATTTCAGTAAAAGTTCAGGTTCGGTATTCGGCACTTTCTTCGTGCTTTTTGAAAGGCTGCAGAGCAGCCAATCAACAAGCGGTTAACTGTCTGACCTTAGAAGCCATCACAGCCATGCCTACTAATGGCATGGCTGTGATTGGCCAGAGCAGCATGTGACCCAGGCTCTATATAAGCTTGAGTCACGTAGCGCTGCATGTCACTCTGCTGTTACAAGTGTAGGGAGAGAATGCTGCTGGACTTGTGATTTCAGGGAGAGAATAGGAGAGAATCTAACTCAGCGATCTACATAGAAATAGTTGTGTGGGTGCAGGGCCCAATCGTTTTACCTTGCCCTGAGCCCATTGACCAAGCTCATGCAAGCTCATTGCACCAGCACTGCATCTACATCCATTTGAAATACAGCCATTTGAAATACAGCCATTTTGGGCAAAGAAATATTTAATTCAGGGCTACACTGGTTCAAGCCGTGTGAGATACACCCTGTACATACAGGGGTTTGATTCAGGTATTTGAAATACAGCCATTTAAAATACAGCCATTTTGGGCAAAGAAATATTTAATTCAGGCCTACACTGATTCAGGCCATGTGAGATACACCCTCTATATACAGGGGTTTGATTCAGGCATTTGAAATACAGCAATTTTGGGCAAAGAAATCTTTAATTCAGGCCTACACTGGTTCAGACCGTGTGAGATACACTCTCTACATACAGGGGTTTGATTCAGGCATTTGAAATACAGACATTTAAAATACAGCCATTTTGGGCAAAGAAATCTTTAATTTAGGCCTACACTGGTTCAGGCCCTGTGAGATACACCCTCTACATACAGGGGTTTGATTCAGGCATTTGAAATACAGCCATTTTGGGCAAATAAATCTTTAATTCAGGCATACACTGATATAGGCCATGTGAGATACACCCTCTACATACAGGGGTTTGATTCAGGCATTTGAAATACCGCCATTTGGTGCACCAATATTGAATTCAGGCCTACACTGGTTCAGGCCATGTGAGATACACCCTCTACATACAGGGGTTTGATTCAGGCATTTAAAATACAGCCATTTGAAATACAGCCATTTTGGGCAAATAAATCTTTAATTTAGGCCTACACTGGTTCAGGCCCTGTGAGATATACCCTCTACATACAGGGGTTTGATTCAGGCATTTGAAATACAGCCATTTTGGGCAAAGAAATTTTTAATTCAGGCCTACATTGGTTCTGACCGTGTGAGATATACCCTTTACATACAGGGGTTTCATTCAGGTATTTGAAATACAGCCATTTAAAATACAGCCATTTTGGGCAAAGAATTCTTTAAATCAGGCCTACACTGGTTCAGACCGTGTGAGATACACCCTCTACATACAGGGGTTTGATTCAGGTATTTGAAATACAGCCATTTTGGGCAAATAAGGCTACTTTCACACTTGCGTTCAGAGAGGATCCGTCTGGTGTCTGCACAGACGGATCCTCTCCTATAATGCAGACGTTTGGATCCGTTCAGAACGGATACGTCTGCATTATAGTTTAGAAAAAATTCTAAGTGTGAAAGTAGTTCAGACGGATCCGTCCAGACTTTACATTGAAAGTCAATGGGGACGGATCCGTTTGAAAATTGAGCCATATTGTGTCATCTTCAAACGGATCCGTCCCCATTGACTTACATTGTAAGTCTGGACGGATCCGTTTGCCTCCGCACGGCCAGGCGGACACCTGAACGCTGCAAGCAGCATTCGGGTGTCCGCTTGCTGAGCGGAGCGGAGGCTGAACGCTGCCAGACTGATGCATTCCGAGCGGATCCGCATCCACTCAGAATGCATTGGCACAGTACGGATGCGTTCGGGGCCGCTTGTGAGCCCCTTCAAACGGAGCTCACAAGCGGAGCCCCGAACGCTAGTGTGAAAGTAGCCTTAATCTTTAATTCAGGCATACACTGATATAGGCCATGTGAGATACACCCTCTACATACAGGGGTTTGATTCAGGCATTTGAAATACCGCCATTTGGTGCACCAATATTGAATTCAGGCCTACACTGGTTCAAGCCGTGTGAGATACACCCTCTACATACAGGGGTTTGATTCAGGCATTTGAAATACCGCCATTTGGTGCACCAATATTGAATTCAGGCCTTCCCTGGTTCAGGCCATGTGAGATACACCCTCTACATACAGGGGTGTGATTCAGGCATTTGAAATACAGGCATTTGAAATTCAGGCATTTTGGGCAATGAAATCTTTAATTCATTCCTACACTGGTTCAGGCCTTTGAAAAGTTTTCACACTTTTACGCTTTAATAATTTCTCCCATATTTCAAAGATTTTAAAATTTAAAAAATGAATCCTCCCTTGTATGTGGTCTCTCTTTCTCACGCTCCCTCTCTGGCCTGGAACCCTGATTCCCCGCCACCCATGATCACCATGGCAGGTGCATAAAAGAACTTCGAAAGTTGATAGACCAGATATCAAATTGGATTGTGAACATCACGGGGACGTGCGACATGGTGGGGCAGTAAGTGTGCACACCCCTACACGAACTGACTGACAGGGGTCAGCCCCTGCAACTTCTGGGTCTCCAAATTGGGAACATGGCCTGAGCTTGCCCTATAACCCTTGGAGGTGCTGGCCTGCAGCCAGTGTATTGTCTGAACGTGTGTTTAGCATGACTGGAGGGGGTAATCACAGGTTATATTTCCCAATGTTTTGGGGTGTACCCTAATTTTAAAAAATACAAATACATTTAAAACCAAAAAGAAGTGTAGGCTACCTCCTCCTCCTCCACCGCCACTTCCACCTACACCGCCACATCCACCGCTTCCTCAACCTCCTACTCCATATGGACCTATTACTCCTAGATCAAGATTATTATTTTTTATTTTTTACGTATTTTATGTTATTTTAAGTCATTTCCCTATCCATATTTGTTTGCAGAGCACTTGCCATGCTCTTAACCACATTTTGACGACATTTGCAGCCATCTAGCCCTTTCCATGACATTTTTACAGCCATTTTAGTGCTCAAAAGTTCGGGTCCCCATTGACTTCAATGGGGTTCGGGTCCCAAACTCGAACTTTTTTCTCAAGTTCGGCCCAACCCATCGAACCAGAACATCCAGGTGTCCGCTCAACTCTAGTCAGAATCTTCCGTGCGCCAGTACGCATGCAGGAGCCCTAAAGCGCTGCCGGTTAACTGCTATCCTATGAGACCAGGTTTAAACATGGCGTCTGAACTTTCTGGACACCAACGTGCATGCGCTAGCCCTTCGGACGCCAATGTGCAGACGCTAGCTACAAGGCGCCGCAAATTGGCAAGTCCTGCCATAAGGATATAGCCTAGCATTTGTACATGCCCCTTCTGGGTGGAGCACACACCGGCACTTGGTGGTTTCAACTAAGGCTCTCCACCTATTTAAACACACGGTGTGCGCCATGCACCATGCATGCCGTGAGACCTGATTAATGTAATACTCAGGTAATTTGCTTCTATTTTTTTTAGATATTTGTTCACAAATTGTTGGGTGCTATAGTATATGTACCATGCCTTTTGTATGTGCCCTAAAGTGTTATAGAGCATCTGCAGAATGGAGGACGTGGTCTTACATTTTGAGACCCTGATCCTACTATCAGAAATGTCTTTCCTTTGTTTCTATTACATATGTTTTATTACATATGTCTCCTGACAATTATGCTCTAATGTTCTATGTCCTCTAATCATAAGCGTCTGGACCATACGCCTGTATGCTATTTCTAACATGTATGGAAATGTTATATTATATAGACGGGTCATCTTATGTGGCCCATTTAAGATGCGCTCCATTGTTTTCTTAATACTGCGCATTCTCACAGCCCAGCATTGTGTTGGTTCAGCACACCTATGTCAATTCAGTTGCTGGCACTAAGCATCTGCTATGATTTGCCATAATTTTCTAATCATGTAAAAATATTGTAGCAGAGAAGTGATCTGCTCATGTCTTCTCTCCAAAACCCTCTAATCATGTTAAGAATAGTGTAGTAGAGATGTGATCTGCTCGTGTGTCTCTCTCTCTCCTTTTTTCTCCAATTTCCCGAAATGTTGCTATGTCCCGAAACGTTGCTATAACATGTACCACTGACGTTGAAAAATCTATCAAAATGCCAATTTTTTGAAGATCATTTGGTATGCTGTCTCAAAATCCAATATTAATGCCTTTAAAAATATGTGGCTTTGTGATACTGTGTATTGCAGGACAAAGTGCCCAAAAATAAATGGTGTTAAAATTTGCTGGATTTTCTAATTCATGCCACATAAAAGAGAAATTTCTTAAGCATGGTGTTTCCTTCTCCAGATAAATCCAATGTTGAGACAAATGTTGGCGCAGGGAGTGAGTGCTGCAGCAGTTATCTCAATAGAAGCACAGTTGGCCTGAGTTACTATAGTTTGTCCATGTCTCCATTACTCAGAGCAATATTATACTGGATAGGAAGGGTGGGCAGAGTGTTGTGCTCTAGGTTATGTAAGTTAAAAGTGGTTAGAGGATTCTTAGATAAAATCTTGGAGCTTTCTAGTCATAAGGCATAATAGAAAATGATTGACAGATTCCATTTTCTGCAAAAGCTCATTTCAAAATATATACTTACACTCTTGTTTCACATGAAAGTTTTATTTATCGCATTACAAAATTGGGCATACACAGGTATATTTTGGGCTCCCTTTTGCTGACATCATGGTTCCAATCTCCCAGACTGGTCTGGTTCCTATCTAAACACCACAAAAAATGAGTAAGCTAGATTCCCATGGAATTAAAATATAATGTTTATTCAAATAACATGAATAAAATAACAATTCATTTTCTTTCAAAATATATAATAGTAACACAACACCTGTAGAGATATCTAATAAACAGCGCCACCTAAACCACAATTGTTTAATATTAGTCTAAGAGCAGTAAAAGGTACTGTGTAAGGAATAAAGACCAATGCAAGCTTGAAGTATTACCTAGGGAAATGCATCCTCACTTGTTAAATCTGCCCCTGCATTGATCTAAATATTTTCAAACCTTAATGACCGCTATATATCAAAAGTATAGAAGTGTAAACTAAGGCATAAACATACCAGATTAGTGGTTAGGATGGTGGTCGCTTGCTCCTCAAAATGCTCCTGGCTCCTGATGGGCCCAGTGGAGTAATCTAATGGGCTATTCACATCTCTAAAACAGAATGGAAACCTGATGATCCTGTTATTATTTATTAGGATCTGTTAGGATTTGGTAGGATCCATTACAAAATGGATACAACATTTAAATCACAAATCCTTTAAAACAGATCTCTTTGTGAATAAGGCATAAGATAATCATGACATCAATTTTTAAATAACATCACACTATTTTAAATCGTAATTGCTTAAACTTTTCTTTAATGTATTGTTTTTACCACTATTATTTATAGTTACTAATGACATATGTTCATGTATTGCTTTGACACACTCAGACAAATGTATCATACTTTGCAAGATTCCATACATGGAAAAGTTTAAAACTGAAAATTCTGTACTCTACTTGCATTTAGAAGCATTAAAGCTGAAAGCAGATTTCCAAAGGCTTTTTCTTACTTCTCTTAAAAGCCTACTATAATCAGCATCTGTTTTAGTAGCAGACATATGTTTCTTTTTGCTTACTAGTAGTTTATTTGCCAATTCAGGTTTTTATATTTATAATGGCAAACATTTATACAGACTGGATAGCCGCCATGTAATGCTTGCCATCTTTATTGTAATGGAGTTGCATCATTCTGCTGCCATCTTGAAAGTTACAGTATTATATTACCTTGCTCCAACTTTTCAAAATATTTATATAGTGCATACAGATACATTTAATAATATACTCTGTAACGGATCTCCTGGCACCTCAACCGGGTACCTCCGTTGATGGATGCTCCTAGTGCTTCCCGAGGATCCAAGCACTCCGCTCTACACCAAAACCACCATAGGAACCAGGAACAGCTCTTACAAGAGCTGGTAGTTATAGCCAGGGGAGTATAGCAAATCTTCAGCGTATAGCAATCCCCAGTGTCGATCAGTTACCAAAACACCAGCCTCAACATGATGAAGGGTAAAACAGGAACTCTTTATTGAACACACCAGCATTGACTTATATACACATTTTCCAACAAGGGTCCACCCCCGTGGACCTGGTTGGGAACTGAGGACATGACATAGCAGCCAATCATTTACAGCTTTACAGTTTAAACACAAAAACTAACCCTATTCAACAAACACAATGGCATTGTCTGTGACGCACTCAATAACAGAATAGGCATTGTCTTTGACGCAATCAACAATGAACAACATGCAAACAGACATCTTCACCCCTTCCATGATGAATGAATAGAGAGAGAGGAGACACATGTGATGGGATTATCTCCTGAGTGTATCATAGGGTGATCTACTCATCTAGGAGTCAGCTGCTCTTATAGTCAGCTATCTTAATCCCATCATTAACACAATCAGTGAGAGTCTCAGTGCAGAGTTAACCCTTTTTGTGTTGCTGAATCCACACCATGCACCTTTAATGGGCAATAGGAAATATGTGGCATATAAATTCCACACATAAATCAGGTTTATAGTTCCTTGTAACCCCAAAAGGTCTGAGGGGGTCTCCATAGTTCTGGGTCCATAGTCCGTAGGAAGGAGGCTGGCCCTCAGGCTTCTCCAGCAGCCCCAGTGACAGTTCAGTCCGTCACATACTCAATGCAAAAATATATTTGAAAATTGGAAATTCCACAGTGAAACAGTAAAGAACACAGTCAAGAAGTAAGATTAAAGTCAGGATGATAGGATTGAAAGACAAAACCAATTGGAAAGACCTGTGGTCTGAGGACTTCAGGTAAAAATTATATGTGCATAAGTGATAATAGGGGATTTATAGGAGTGGCAGCCAAAGACTATATCTGGTAGGACATGTAGTAGGAAATCCAGTAACTTTGATGTTTTATGTCTTTAGTGTCAAAGTCTCATAAAGAGAGTAAAGTATAAACTCTTAGAATATCTTAGATCTGATCATTTTCTGAGAAATGATGACAGTTTCAGTAACTTAAAAATCTAGGCAACAGGGTTATTTTACAGAGAAGTAGAAAAAGTCAGATTTTCACTTCTCAAGGGCTTTTTTTCTTCAAGGGATAGTATGTGTAGATTTTTCATGGGGAGGGGGAATGAAAATAAATTGGGGGGAATTTATCATTCCCCCATGCCAGCTTTATGGCATAGAAAAAGTAGCAAACAGCATATTTGCGACTTTTTAATCTAAATTTAGGTGTAAGTGGCATTTATGAACTACCTTCATCCATTTTCCAAGCATGGGGCATGTTGAGGGTGGGAGGGAGTGAGGTCAGTGGACTCTATATATTTATTATCTTTTATGCCAGTTTTCTGGTGAAAAAGAAGACTGAAATGTACGCCAGCTAGAAGCTGGAGTAGATTTCAGTTTCGGCATGTGGACTGCCAGAGGATGCACCTAATTTTTGACGAGGTGTGCTCCTCATCATAAATTAGGTAAATCCTCTGGCAGCACAGGAGAGTATCATATACTGACATAAAACGGTGGTCTACAATAAATTCCCTCCATAGTGTTAGAATAAAAAGATAAAGATAAGGTGGCTATGAATGGACAGAACATGAGTGTAACAGTATTGAAGTGATAGTTATTAGATGGGTTCTTGATCCAGAGATTTATTCTGATTTCCACATTTGGAATTTGGAAGGAATTTTCTTCCTAAAATGAGGAATATTGGCTTCTACCTCATGGAAGTTTTGGCTATCTCGGAATGTCTTTTGTTCAGCCTTAAACTGCATTATGTCATTACTAGTGATAGACGAACATCTGCCGGGACGGTTCACAAATGCGATCGCGCGAACACGATCAAATGTTCGCGAACCGCAAGTTCGCGCCGGGTCCCATTCATTTTAATGGCAGCCGAACCTGAAAAACCTTCAGCTAATATTTGCAGCCAAGAAATAATTACTAGAAGTGCACAAATAGTCCCACAACATGGACAGTGACATACCAGATGTATTATTTGAATTTGCGATCTCCATTCATAATTTTTTGCAATGTGAAATATCGGCAATATAATTTTCGTGTACGCGCACGCGCGAATGCACTATACAGTACCCAAATGCACTATAAAGAAAGTATATTGGTATATAACACCCCGCTTCAATCAGTTTTTTTGGGGGGCGACTGGTATATCACACCAGTAGAAATGATTTGTTCCAATAACGCTTGTCTATATACCTGCAGTATCGCAGCAGAACGGCACACAACTGCCGCACAATACAAATGCACTGTAATATACATTCTAACATAGAAAGTATATTATAACATTGTTAAAGGAAGGCAATCCATTAGAATATGCATAAAGATAAAACGTAACCTTTAATAATGTTACTATGAGGGTCCATTCACACGTTCGTAAGTGTTTTGCGGATCCGCAAAACACGGACACTGGCAATGTGCATTCCGCAATGTAAGGACCGCACATCGCCGGCACTATAATAGAAAATGCCAAATCTTGTCTGCAATTGTTGACAAGAATAGGACATGTTCTATTTTTTTGCAGAGACAGAAGCGCGGATGCGTAAGTGTGGATTCGCAAATGTGGATGCGGATCCGCAAATGCGGATGCGGACAGCACATTCCGACCCTATTGAAAATGAATGTGGACCCATTTTGCAGACGTGTGAATGGAAAAGATATCCCTCAAAATGAAAATAAATTAAATTATTAAAGTTAAGCAAAAAGCATAGATGTGGTAGGCAATAACAAGTGCTCGGCGGCACTAAATCAGGTGCTCGGCAGCACCAAATCAGAAACCATATGTCCTACCACAATCCAGGGGGTTCCAGTGCACATCCATAAATCCCGGAGGGAAAGCAAAAAACATCTATCCCTGGGCTAGATGATGATGTGGTATTGAAGGACAGGGTGGGCAAAGAACTGTCCCTGATATTGCCCTACAGGGGGGTGCTATTCTGGCCCTGATAGCCTAACCACAGACCACCCGCCCTGATAAGAGCGACCCTGTCCGGAACCTTACCATATATAAAAATGGCCCTAGTAAGCCCCTAGCCCCTAGGCCCCTATCTTCCAGGTGATCACTATATAGATCTATGTGTTTTGGACTCATTATAAAGGTATATTATAAGTATATCGCACCCCTCTGTGTATCACACATATCGATAGCACACCTATAGCAGTCCTTAAAAGGACTTTTGCAGCCCTTTTAGCTAGCGTTTTGTGTCCCTAACAGCCTGTCCCTGCTCCACACAGCAACCTCTCCCTACACTGCCAAAACATTGAATATAAAATGGCGCCCAGATCAGGTCCATGTGCTGAAACATCTCAATTGTCTGTCCTGTACCACCTGATGGATGTGTCATGGGTCAAAGTTCTTCACAATGTAAAAGAATATGGCGGGCGCGAATATCTCCATATGTTCGCATGTTCGGCGAATGGCGAACATGCAAAGTTCGCCGCGGAATGACCACCGGGTTAACCACAAGGCCATCACTAGTCATTACGTATGTTTATGATATACAAAACATATTGAAGCTACTTTGAGTTCAAATTATGGTGCACTGCAAAGTCAAATGTGATGTTATAGGTTTATAGGAATGCAGAAATGCAAGTCAATCTCAATGCCTTATGAAGTCTTTTAGATGACTTTAGTGGCTTAAAAAATTTGCACATTATGGTCCTGATCATATTTACATCATAATATGTTACTTTTTGCACTTCTTGCCACCTGTAAAAGCTGGGGATAAAGGGGGTGGGGCTAGAAGGAGTGGACAGAGCCTCCACAGCCTGCCAGATTTTCTATAAAATCCACCAAAAACTTTCACAAATTATACCCCAAGTCTATGCAGCCCCTAGCTAGCATAGATTTGAGTTTTTGGCACCTGGAGGCCCAGAGATGCTTCCAATTTATTAAATGGCCTGTACATTTTTTAAAAATAAGCAAATCCCATGCATGAAAATGCCAGCTTTGATAAATCTCCTCCAATTAATGTTTTAGGAGGACATTAAAAGGAGAATAATTGCTTGGCAGAAGAAAGAGTCCTTTGACATTATGCTACATCAACCATGAAGTCATCCTTTGCGTAGGCTTTGTACACTCACCATAGTCTACAAGATTGGAGGAGGATATATTGGTGAAGGGGAAACTGAATATCCTTTCCCATGTTCTATGGTATTGTTGTGGGCAATGAAGTGTCTGAATGAATTTGGCACCATGAACAAGATGAAGTACTTTTCTCATTTTGATAACATGTTATTTATCCCTCCTTTGCTTTTTTAGCAAACAGATGCTGATTTATAGTCTTGAAATGTAGAAAAAGCTCTTCAAAATCTACTTTCATTTTTAAGCTTTAACAAAATAGGACAACTTTCCTCTTCTCAGATTTATTTTATTCCTGATCCTGTGAACACATCTGTTATTTGCAATCCAAGTTCCATTGGGTAAAACTTCTGCTCATTTTTCCCTTTCACACATACAATCATTAAACATGATTTTATTACAAAAAGTCATAATTATACAAGGAAATACAGAACATGTTAAAAAAATAATAGAGCTGCTTCATTATTAGAGGCAATGCCTTTCTCAGGTAGATCAGGGGATTCTGAAGGGTAATGCAATAGTTATTAGTGTATTATATATCATTTGTTGAATTTTACACTGCATTTTTAACAATATAATTATGGAAAAAAACTTAGGAAAATAGCTTAGATCTTCTACAAATTTATTACCGTATATTTAGAACTTCAAAAATGTTATAAATTTTTTTTCCTCTGTGACCTAAAGGGTTGCACACAATTTTTATATTGCTAGTCAGCTCCATCTACTACAGAATGGTCAGAGCTGTGTAGTTATGATGCCTACTTCTGGCACCCGAACCTACATTGGAACAGCTGGTTGGGAGGGGTGTCAGACCCCCATCAATCAGATATTGATGGTCTATCCTGAGAATAGGTCATCAATATAAAGATCTTGGTCAACCCCTTTAAAACCATAGGTTTACACAAAATAGTGTCAACCGTATTTACATTTAAAAAATAAAAATAAAATGTAAAATATTACTAATACTGTAAATCCTGTATAATGTAAACAAAGCTGAGGAGTCTTTTTTTTTTATCAATTAGCCAGTTCTATATCGGGCCATTTTCCCCCCTTCCTGACCAGACACATTTTTGTTGATTTAGGAAATCGTTTGCAGCTTTTTTTGGTGATACATTGAGCTTTATTTTGCCTTTTTATTTAACTTTTTTTTTTTATTGTGTCATCTTTCTGTTACAGTCATTTTGGCCAAAAGCTGCAGTGAGGGTTACTGTTGGCATTCCTTTTTAGTTATTTTTATTTTTGTTTGTCCTTATTTTTTTTATACTTTGTGCCCCCAAACAAGATCTTTAGGGGCATTTAAAATTACATTTTCTTCATTTTTGATTTCTCCTATAACTGGTGCTAACATATTAGCCACAGATACAGGGGAGAATTCATAGGTCAGATATTGACCTGTTGTTTAAATCACATATTTAGGTTAAAAATACTTTTTGGCCACTAAGCCTAACAATAGGCGCCACTTCTTGGTCTGTACAGATCACTTTACTGCAGTTACGTCAGTTATATCATTCTTATCCTGCCTGTAATGATATCACGTCTGTGTATAAAAAAGACAGTATCCTTGATGTGTTAAGCAGCTCAGGTAACATGGCAGCCCTCATAATCATGCCCAGGAAATAGAATAAATAAATCTACAATCCGAAAATTAAAAACAGATAAAAAAAAGGATACGTGTTGCTATCAGGTTTTAACTGGCAGATAACATTTTTGGTGACACATTTTCTTTAACTTAGACCAATCAATCATGTGATTGCTAGAAAAGGAGAAGGAAGCAGCATTGATGCAGCCTGATCTGTATCCACTGCACTCATTAAGCACCATGTATATGGTGATGTGGAAGGCAGGGATTATTTAAAAAAAAAATCAACCCTGCCTTCTCAATAGCTCCTAACTCTTGCAGCTACACAAACGTCCTTGCAGACATAAATGTGGATGGCCCAAATATTTATGGTCTATGGGCGGTTCAGAAGAGGTTAATGCAGCAGAACATATATTGTTTTACTAATTGGTTTTGGCCACTGCTGTCTGGTCAAATTGACCCTGTCGGCCAGACCCACCTTCAGCTGGTCTCTCCTGGCTGGTCCTGGCAAAAGGGCTTTCTCTGTCTCCCCTCACAGGTTGCGGCCTGTCTGTCAGTCATCTACATCTCCTGCATACATTCTCTCCTGCTCTTAAAGGGCCAACATGCATAAATCATGATCTTCACCATTCAATATCTTGAAGCCCTTGGGTACTTCACCCACCGTCCACAGTGGTAGGGTGCCTAAGCAATAAGATCTGTTAGCTTGCAAATTTTTCTTGTGTACTGGTCTTTGCCCCTTTACCCATATAAACCCTCAGCTGCCTGACCTGATCTGTGCCTGATTACTGTTTTGACCCTCAACTGCCTGCCCTGACCTTGGATCTGTTTCACGGATTTGCACAAACTCAGCCTACCCTGACCTATGACCTATGTTACTGACTACAGGTTTGCATGACCACTTGATGCCTTGCGCCTGTGTCTCTGACCCAGTAGGTCTCCAGGAGGTAGCAGTCTGGTGGTCCCCTGCAGTGAAGTTCAAATCCCTGTATAGGGGTTAAAGGGTGAATACTTGGGGAATGGCAGGATAAAACTCTTAGGTTTAGCCCAAAGTCAAACTGGTTGGTTGATACCGTAGTTCTGCATCCACTGCCATAACAATATATATCACCAACAGGAATTTGCTGTCCAGCCTTTAAAACCTTCATGTAAATATGCTGAATCAGTACTGACAAACAGGTAAAGCATGCTATAATCCAAAAATCATTCATAGGACATTAACTACTACAAAATAGTAGCACAACTACTACACATATTAGCACAACACAAATTAGCAACAATGGAATGTTGTTAATGCCTATATTTTAAAGAATGAGAGAGAACAGCCTTTGTAGAATTTTAGGGGCACATTTATTAAGACCTGCGTTTTAGATGCCGGTCTTAATAAAGCCCCAAACTGGCAGAAGATCCGCCAAAGTTATGAAGAGGTCTCTTCATAACTTCGCCGCATCCAGCTCCAGTTCTAAACGTAAGACAGCTTCCTAGCTGTACAATATATAGGTCAAAAAGGAATGTAAGTTATCATTTATAAAGAACTTCAAACATCTTGGACACTAGTGTTGGGCGTGAATATTCGAATCACGAATTTTAATCGCGTATATCGCCACTTCGAGAATTCGCGAAGATTTAGAATATAGTGCTATATATTCGTATTCGCGAATATTCTAGATCTTTTTCCATCAGTAACCTCCCTTCTTGCTTATGGGCCAATGAGAAGGCTGCAATGTCTTTGTCTGAGCTTAGCAACATCCCTAGCAACCAATAGGAAAGTTGCCTACCCCTTACTATATAAGAACCTCCCCAGCAGCCATTTTCTGTAGTTTTCTGGAGAGACAGCAGTGTCATTGCTGTGCTCTGTGCTTTACTGTTTAATTACATTAGATAGTTAGTTAGTTAGCTTATATATAATATACAGATAGTAGGAGATAGTCAGTGTAGGTTAGATTGTGATATAGTGATATAGGGTTCTAGTGCAGGGTGTTAGGTAGTGTTATAGGTTCTGCTGTCCATACATACATACATGCATACATACATACATAGTGCTCTGATGTCACAAGTTCACAACAATACTTAGTGCACCAATCAGTAATATGTAGTCAGGCCTGCTAAAAATGCAAAGTTGAACGTATTGCGCAAAAATATGTGCATCATTAATTGCCGATTTGCGCAATCGCTAATATATTGGAGCACTCTATCTGCATATAAAGCTATTGTGATGTTCTTCCATGCCAACCATTTTCTCCACTCTCAGGAAACTTCTAGCAGCTTGAAAAATGGAGCAACAGTGACCCACGCCTGTATTGCGCGTGCAATTCACACATATTACATTGTCGATTTTTTGCAATCAAGAAAATAATCTTGAATTTGCGAATATATGACGAATATTTGCCCAAATATTAGCGAGATATTGCAAATTCGAATATTGCCCCCTGCCTCTCATCACTATTGAACATCTTTAATATTGGGGTACTGATATTGCTGAAACAAATGCCACAATTATTCTTATTGTTTTAATAAATATAATTACTTCAGTATCGTATATATTTTGGTAATTCATGTCCTCTGTACAACCACAGCTATGGAAGGCTTGGCAGTAAAAAGTCAAAAACAGAGGCCTTTACTGAATTTCTTGCTATAAACCTATATTTCATTTTCCAACTTAAGACATACACATGAAGCATAGATCATCTTACACATGATGCATGATGTCATCCCTAGAGCATTGCACTGGGTTATGATGTTCCTGTGGTTAAACGTTAATTGGCAAGTGACATTACTTGTCACTTGCTGATTATCAGGGGAAGCATTGTAAATGTGATTCCGCCTAGGCTCTGGAAACCTCAGATCATGCACGTTGTGGAGTATGGTCACAAGAAACACATCCTACAGTTACAAGACATGTCATTTTTCATTAGCGTGCTGTTTAATAGTTTCTTTCTAGAGAAACGTGAGAAAAATGTCAGTGATTTTATACCTAAAAAACTGAATTTGAAGAACAGTTTTGTTTTAATATTTCAGTGCTCATGCAATTAAATATGAAACTCACTTAATCTGCATGGTGAGCAGGGAGGGAAAATTGAAGATCCGATCAGAATAGAAAGAAAAGCAGAGGGCAATTCGGTGGTAATCGTGTAGGTGGCAGTGAAAGTATTGATGAGAAAAATAACTTCAGATTGGAGGCCACAGGTAAACAGACAATCTAAAGGGCTACCTCACAGAATTGATTAGAAGAAGAACAAGAAGAAGAAGAAAATCCCTTTATTGTCCCTCAGTGGGGAAATTTTGGCATAACATCAGCAATTACATTCATAACAGGAGCAAAAATAAGAGTAATTAGAAATTAAGGAGTAAAAATACAAGAAAAACATAACACAGCATTTACTTAAAAAATTCACTACTAGGGTTTTGGGAACAGTGGTGGTTATAAATCCTAACCGCTACTGGGAGGAAGGACCTACAATAACGTTCCTTCGTGCACCTAGGATGTAGCAGTCTGTCACTGAAGGAGCTATCCAGCTCCACAACAGCTTCATGCATGGGGTGGGAGACATTGTCTAACAGTGATGTTAATTTTGCTAGAGTTCTTCTGTCACCCAGCTCCTGCACTGGATCAAGGGGACAAACTAGGACAGAGCTGGTCTTCTTAATGAGCTTATCTAATCTCTGTCTCTCAGCCACAGATAAGCTTCTCCTCGAACAAACCACACCATAGAATATGGCTGATGCCACCACTGAGTCAAAGAAGGTCTTTAGGAGCGTCCCCTGCACTCTAAAGGACCTCAGTCTCCTCAACAGATGCTCTGCTCTGACCCTTTTTGAAAAGAGCATCAGTGTTATGGCTAAAGCCCAGTTTGTTGTTCAGGTGAACACTTAGTTACTTATAAGAGTCCACCACCTCAATGTCTGTTATCTGTATGTTCACCTGAACCAAAGCAGAGGGCCTGTGTCTGTGGAAATCCACCACCGTCTCCTTAGTTTTGCCGGATCTGGAGCTGGTTCCGCTGACACCAGTCCACAAAATCCTGTGTCCCCTGTCTGTTCTCTGAGTCATCCT